>NC_059338.1:1287500-1603750 GCF_018350155.1 Leopardus geoffroyi | reverse complement strand
TTTTTTTTTTCCAACGTTTATTTTTGGGACAGAGAGAGACAGAGCATGAACGGGGGAGGGGCAGAGAGAGAGGGAGACATAGAATCGGAAACAGGCTCCAGGCTCCAGGCTCCCAGAGCCCGACACGGGGCTCGAACTCACAGACCGCGAGATCGTGACCTGGCTGAAGTCGACGCTTAACCGACTGCGCCACCCAGGCGCCCCTGAAACCAGCATTTCTAACAAAGAATACATATTCTTTCATTCTGTAAGTATTAATTGTATACTTACATCATATCAGATACTGTGTTAAGCCCCGGGGATACAGCAGTGAATAAAAGTAAGAGTCATTGCTTTCAGGGACAACTTGTTGGCTCAGTTGGTAGAGCACTTGACTCTTGATCTCGGGGTCTTGAGTTCAAGCCACACATGGGTATAGAGAACACTTAAAAAAAAAAAAAAAAAAAACAACTGCTTTCATGGTGCTCACTTTCTAGTAAGATAGATGTTAAACAAATGGGTGTGATGTTACAGCATTTTCATGTTAGGTGTTATAAAGGAAAATAAAGTAAGGAGATGGGGGGTGGTTGGGGAAGTCCCTTGAGGCAGTGATACTTGAGTAGAGACCTGTGTGATGTGAGACCCCCATGTAGCTGTGTGGGGCACGAGCATAAGCCCTGAGGCAGTAGTGTGTTTGGTGTGTTTAAGAACTAAAGGGCTAGGGCTGCCTGAGGGGCTCAGTTGAGTGTCCGACTTCAGCTCGGGTCAAGATCTCATGGTTGGTGAGTTTGAGCCTCGCATTGGGCTCCCTGTTGTCCGTGCGGAGCCCGCTTCGGATCCTCTGTCCCCCCGCCCCTCTCCTGCTTGCGCTCTCTCAAAAATACATAAAAAACATTTAAAAAGAAAGAAGAGGGGTGCCTGGGTGGCTCAGTTGGTTAAGCGTCTGACTGGCTCAGGTCATGATCTCACGGTTTGTTGTTTTGAGCCCACGTCAAGCTCTGTGCTGACGGCTCAGAGCCTGGAGCCTGCTTCGGATTCTGTGTCTGCCTCTCTGCCCCTCCCCTGCTCATGCTCTATGTTTGTCTCTATCTCTCTCAAAAATAAATAAACGTTAAAGAGAAAAGAGAAAGAGCTAGAACAGCGTAAACAAGGTGGGGGTGAATGATAGGAAATAGGTAGAAGAGGTGGTCGGGGCTATATAATGTAGACACTTAAAAAACTTGACCGAGTGTGTAGGTTTTATTTTAGATTTGATAGGAACCTGTTGGGAGGTTTTGAGTAGGGAGATAACTTGATCTAATGTATACACTTTGAAAAGCAAGAGTGATATAACCAGAGTGACCATTTAAGCCGTTGTGATATTTGAGTTAAGAGATAACTGTGAGTTGAACGAGGGTGTTTTCAGGGAGATGGATTTGGGATCTATTTTTTTAACTTTTTTTCTTTTAATGTTTATTTTTGAGAGAGAAAGAGACAGAGAGAGAGGGAAGGGGCAGAGAGAGAGGGAGACACAGAATCTGAAGCAGGCTGCAGGCTCTGAACTGTTAGCACAGAGCTCGAATTCACGAGCTGTGAGATCATGACCTGAGCCGAAGTTGGACGCTTAACCAGCTGAGCCACCCAGGTGCCCCCAGATTTGAGACATATTTTTAAAGGTGGGGAATGAGAACTCAGATTGGCTGTGAGGTCTGAGTCAAAGAGTAGTTAAGATTGACTCCCACGATAGCCTCACTGTTGGGTGCTGTTTACTGAATGAAATGTGCAACACTGGAGGAAGCAGGTTGCAGGAGTGCAGAAATTAAGAATTTGGCTTCGACATACTGCGCGTTTTCTATCAAATGTTTCAAGTTGAGATACTGAGTAAGCAATTTGATACATAAGCCTCAGGATTGTGGCAAATATAAATTTGGTAGTTGATCAGTGTAGAGGTACTATTTAGAACCATGGGACTTGATGAGATCACCTGGAGAGTGAGTGTAGCTAGAGATGAAGTTCTTAGAGTGAATTGTGGGGTGTTCTGGACATTTAAAGGCATTTAATCAATAATGCCAGGGCTGAAAGAATCATTCGACAATTTTAGGAGTAATACTTTCTTCAGAAAACCCAGCAAGTACTAACTGGTAAAGACATAGAGACAAAAATAAAATAGCTAATGAACTAAATTATTTTTCATCTGTTGAATAGCTCTTGGATTGTGTTGCAGAGATCAGAATACTCATGAAACTAAAAACCATAGTGCCTGTTTTTACTGGATTGCTCTGAAAAGATGGTCAGAATGGTCATTACCTTCCTAAGTATCCATTGTGGAGGTCAACGTAGAGTAAAGCAATTACAAACTTATGAAATAATGAAGTTTGGGGGTGCTGGCTGGCTCACTCAGAGGAGTGGGCGGCTTTCGATCCTTGGGGTCTTGAGTCCGAGCCCTGTGTTGAGCTTAAACAACTAAAGGGGCGCCTTGGTAGCTCAGTTGGTTAAGTGTCCTACTCTTGGTTTTAGCTCAGGTCATGATCTCACAGTTTGTGAGTTTGAGCCCTACATCGGGCTCCGTGCTGACTGCACGGAGCCTGCTTGTAATTCTCTCTCTCTCTGCCTCTCCCCCACTCGCTTTCTCTGTCTCTCTCAAAATAAATAAACAAACTTAAAAAAAGAAAAACACTGGAAGCTTCTTACCCATTCACATGATAACAATTTCTAGCTTTGAAAATTTACAGAGTAAAGATCAAGCTGCCTCCTGTTTTCTTATATGGTCTATCACTGGGCATTGTTAAACCTTCCTTTAAAGAAGCTAGGTTTTCATCTGTGGACTTAACTGAGCCAACACATCTAGTATCCTAGAATACATGTATATTTGAAAGTATACTTGAAAGTATTAAGGGGTTTAATATTGTTTAGATTGACTTACTGCATATTTTGGGACATTTTCTGAGTTTGGGTAGGGACCTGTTTAAATGTATTTGAGGTGTCAGGGCGCCTGGGCGGCTCAGTCAGTTGAGCGTCTGACTTTGGCTCAGGTCATGATCTTGCGGTCTGTGAGTTTGAGCCCTGCGTCGGGCTGTGTGCTGACAGCTCGGAGCCTGGAGCCTGCTTTGGATTCTGTGTCTCCCTCTCTCTCTCTCTGCCCCTCCCCCACTCGTGCTCTGCCTCTCTCTGTCTCAGACATAAATAAACATTAAAAAAAATTTAAATGTATTTGAGGTGTCAAATGGAAAGTAATAGAAATTACAGATAAAGGCAGTCACAGCGTATAGGTTATTTTGTGTTGTTGATTTAAGACCCTATCAGAATTCCTCTTAGCTACTGCAGGAAACGGATGCTCTCTTGCTGAAGAACATGACTTCACACTTGACAGTCCACTTCTACCATTAGGAAAATGTAGAGCCCATCTGTTGCATTGGCACTATGCCTCAAAGGCCAGTAGTTTTGGACTTTGTCAGTCCAGGAAGAGAAATTAATCCCAGAACGTTGAGGGGAGAAACATTTTTAATAATGGATTCCCCAGGGTTTATCTGACATCTTGTTGCAGCTTTGTAGAGCTCATCGGAGAATTAAGGGTCCATCATGTGTAATCTCTTTTTCCCAAAGTCAGAATCATCAGTTGTGTGTATTACAGAACCATTTCTCTTCCAGGTAAATAGTGTCCATGCAAAAATACTACCGGGGCACGTGGGTGACTCAGTCGGTTAAGTGTCCAACTCTTGATTTTGGCTCAGGTCATGGTCTCGTGGTTCTTGGGATTGAGCCCCATGTTGGGCTCTGTGCTGTCAGTGTGGAGCCTGCTTGGGATTCTCTCTCTCTCCCCCCTCTCTGTTCCTCTCCCGCTTCTGCCTGTTCTCTCTCAAAATAAACAAACATTAAAAAACAAAAAAAACAAAAAAAAAAAAAAACTACCAAAAATTTCCAGGTAGTTTAGAGGTGATCTTCTTAAGTAGAACTGAGATACTTAAGATAGTAATATGATTTGGGATTCCAATAAGCCTCGAAAAATAGTTCTAGGTGAATCTGTTCCACAAAATCTGGAAACTGAGGCTTACAACTTAAATGGTTAAAGTGGCCATTTCCTAGTTTCATGGGCATCCATTCTGTACCTTATCTTTGAGCTGGCCTCAAAAATAGGATCATAATTTGTTTGGTGGCGGTAGTAGTTAGGGCCCCATTAAGAATATAATGAAATCTGGGGCGCCTGGGTGGCTCAGTCGGTTGAGCGTCCGACTTCAGCTCAGGTCATGATCTCACGGTTTGTGAGGTCGAGCCCTGCATCGGGCTCTGTTGCTGACAACTCAGAGCCTGGAGCCTGCATTGGATTCTGTGTCTCCCTCTCTCTCTCTGCTCCTCCCCCACTCGTGCTCTGTCTCTCTGTCTCTCAAAAAATGAATAAACATTAGGGGCGCCTGGGTGGCGCAGTCGGTTAAGCGTCCGACTTCAGCCAGGTCACGATCTCGCGGTCCGTGAGTTCGAGCCCCGCGTCGGGCTCTGGGCTGATGGCTCAGAGCCTGGAGCCTGTTTCCGATTCTGTGTCTCCCTCTCTCTCTGCCCCTCCCCCGTTCATGCTCTGTCTCTCTCTGTCCCAAAAATAAATAAACGTTGAAAAAAAAATTAAAAAAAAAAAAAATGAATAAACATTAAATAAAAAGAATCTAATGAAATCTTTGTGCCCTTTTCTGGAGTACACATACACAGATAAATTTTTCGCTGTATAATTGTTGGGAGTTTACAGGTTACTTTGCTTCTGGGCCACCATCCCTTATTTCATAGGCCTCCTAATTATGAATGTTACGGGGTGACAGTTGCATTATTTACCTGTTTCTCAACAGAGATTGCTCCTAAAAACGAAATAAACTCCTGTAAGGACAGTGGTGGTTGGAGAGTGGTTTAAGTAACTCATTGCTAGACCATCTGTCATCTGCCCACCTTCATTTCCCCTTCACCATTTTGGTGATACAGTGATTTCTGGAGAATCATCAGTTAAAGTAACATGCCAATGTTAGAATGGCAGGCTGGGTTTAAGAAAACTATTCTTCGGAATGGGTGAAATGACAGCAAAGTGATCATTATCTGTCGTTGCCCCTCCCTGACTGGCTTCCTGGCTACAGTTACCTAGCTTCCCCAGCTACATCACACGCAGCTCTCTGAATGTAATTTCTAAATCCAAACCTGGCCGTGTCCCTTGGCAGAACAGACAGTTCAGCACTTTCTTCAAGGTCCTGCGTAGTTCTTCAGCTTTGTGTCTCGCTGAGTCTCTTACCCTTGGGCTTCAGCTGTTTGGAAATGCCACCATTCCCCAACTCAGTGCGTTTATGTTTCCATGACTTCCGTGTTCCTCCCAGTGCCTGGCAGCTTAGACAACACCTACCCATCTTCTGAGACGGTTCAAGTTGATGCTGTGAAGCCTTACCTGGCCACCTCCCCCCTTTTGGGGAACATTGTGCCCTCATTTCTCTTAGGTGTATACCTAGGAGTGGAACTGCTGGGCCACAGGGTAAGCATGTTTTTGTCTTTGGTAAATAACTGTCAGTTGTCCCAGTTGATTGTTATGACTCTATAGCTCTACCAGTAGTGTGTACGTATTCCATTTGTTCCCCATCCTCACCAACATTTGGTGTCATTCTTGTTTAGCATTCTAGTGGGTAATAGTATTTTGCGGTGTTTACTGATTTGCATTTCTGGGATTATTGGTGAGGCTGTGCATCTTTTAGTGCTTGTTGGATGTTGGGATATCTTTTTTGTGAACTACCTCCTAATACATGTTCTGAATGCAGTCCTTTACTCCGATGTAGGCGCTACAGATGATGTCATCCCGTGTGGGGCCTTTTCACTCTCATGTGGCTTCTTTTGATTAACAGAAGTTGGTATTTTTTTTTTTTTACAAAGTCCAATTTACCTTTTTTTCTCCCTTAAGAAAGAAAGGATGGTGATGCAGTTTGAGGCGGTATGTAGTTAGGAGTGGGGGGAATGGAGAACTCCTTATCAACTTTGTAGTTTCAGTCAAGCAAGATGAATAAGCTCTGGAGGTGTGCTGTGCTGCATGACGTTGTGCCTGTGGTCAACAATAGTGTAGCTTACACTTCAGCATTTAAGAGGGTAAATCTCACGTTAAGCATTCTTACCACAATAAAATAATAAAAAGGTAGAGATGTGTGTGGTGAGTGGTCATCTGTTGAATGGAAACACAGGAGAGGAATGTTTTAAGGAAATAACTAGTCAGGGGCGCCTGGGTGGCTCGGTCAGTTAAGCGTCCGACTTCGGTTCAGGTCACGATCTCATGGTCCGTGAGTTCGAGCCCCGCGTCGGGCTCTGTGCTGACAGCTCAGAGCCTGGGGCCTGTTTCGGATTCTGTGTCTCCCTCTCTCTGACCCTCCCCTGTTCATGCTCTGTCTCTCTCTGTCTCAAAAATAAATAAACGTAAAAAAAAAAAAAATTAAAAAAAAAAAAAAGAAAAGAACTAGTCAGTATTGGAATAATGGGGTCAGAAAGTATGCCCACAGTTAACTGGGTCAGTTTGCTCAGTGTCATGTAGATATGAACAAAACAACAGCAAGACTTTGAGAGGTATGTGTGTAGGGTGGCTATGTATGTTTCCTCTCTTTTAAAAATATGTCTTTATTGGATTTTTGTTTAATTGTGAAGCTAATAGAAATTTTACAGTAAGTTGAGAACAAATATATGTAACTTTATATTATTTTTACTTCCAAACATTTCCTCCAAAAGTTACCAGTGCTGTCAGTTAGGGTATAATCATCCGTACTTATTTCTGTATGCATACAAATACATAGGAATTTTTTCCTACTCTTTATAGATAGAAGATCTATGCTTGCACTTTTGCTTAAAAATAGCAGACAGAGTTCTATAATTCGGGTGTGTGCGTGTGAATATATATATGTATATATATATATATTTAACTTTCTGTGTGTGGCCACATTAAGCAGTGCTATAATAAATCATTTATTAGTGCATTTGTTTTTCTATGATAGAGTCTCAAAAGTAGAATTTCTATTGAAGTCCAAGAGTATGTAAGATTTTAAATTGTCACGCACACTATAAATACTGCTTTCCAAAATGATGGTGGCTGCCAGTGTGTATTTTCCTGTATACTTCGCTGGTATTAGTCATCAGAGTTTTGAATTTCAGCCGAACTTGGGGCGCCTGGGTGGCTCAGTCAGAGCATCCTACTTCAGCTCAGGTCAGGATCTCATGGCTCATGAGTTCGAGCCCTGCATCAGGCTCTGCACTGACAGCTCAGAGCCTGGAACCTCTTTCAGATTCTGTGTCTCCCCCTCTCTCTGCTCCTCTTCTGCTCCCACTCTGTCTGTCTCTCTCAAAAATAAACAAACATTAAAAAAATTGAATGCAACCGAACTGAAGAGTGAAAAATACCTTGTTTTAATTCACACCTCCCTGACTGCTAGTGATGTGCTGCCTCATTTTGTTTCAACTTGATTATTTCCATCTTTTCTGTGATTGCTTATGCATATCTCTCGTATATTGTTTCTTATTTACTATTTTTAGAGTAACTCTTACATACTGATCTATAGAGTTTTTATATAATCAGATCTGTCAGTATTTTCCTTAATGGCTTCTAGTTTCTTGAATTGCTTAAGAAGGTTTCTCTACCGGGGCGCCTGGGTGGCTCAGTTGGTTAAGTGTCTGACTCTTGGTTTCGGCTCAGGTCATGATCTCACTGTTCAGTTTGTGAGTCAGAGCCCTGAATCAGGCTTGCACTGTCAGTACAGAGCCTGCTTGGGATTCTCTTTTTCCCCTCTCTCTGCGCCTCCCCCATGCGTGGGTGCACTCTCTCTTTCTCAAAATAAACTTAAAAATTTTTTTTTCTCTATTATAGGCTATAGAAATATTCACAAATATTTTTCAAGTACTTTTATTTTTCACATAGCTATTAAATCTATGAAGAACTTATTTTTGTATATAACGGGTCTAAGTTTGTTTTCCCCATATGAATAGCCAATTAGGTCAACATGTAGCAACATATGTCAAATAAATCAGCTTGTTGCCATGTTGAAAGCTATTGATTGAAAAGAGTTTTACAAGATTGCCTCTAGCCCATATTTCATTTTTATGCAAAATAGGAAAGGAACCTCTTCCTTGAAATACCTTATTTTGATCTGCCAGAAAATTTTTAAATGGCTTCATTGAGATATATTTCATGTTCTGTACAAGTCACTGATTTAAAATGTACAATTCAGTGGTTCTTGGTATATTCGCATAGTTATACAACCATTACCGCCACCTGATTTTAGAAAATTTGATCTTGGTGCCCGTTAGCAGTCACTCCATCCCAGCCTTCCCTTTTTCCCCCCGTCCCTAGGTAACCATTAGTCTACTTTCTGTCTCTATGGATTTGCCTTTTTTTGCACACTTCACATAATGGAATTCTGTAATTTGTTGTCTTTTGGAACTGGCTTCCTTCGCTTAGCATCAATTTTCAGGGTTCGTCTGCATCATAGGATGTACCAGCACTTCGTTCTTTTTCGTGGATGAATCACATTCCATTGTCTGGATAACATCGCTGTGAACATTTGTGTACACGTTTTTGTGTGGACGTATGCTTTCATTTTTCTTGGGTATATACGTAGCAGTGAACTTGCTGGCCCATGTGGTGACTCTGTTTAACCTTTTGAAGAACTGCCAGGCTGTTTCCCAAAGTGTCTGCACCCTCTCACATTCCTACTCATTTCTCCAAAGAAAATTTTTATGAAAAACAAATGGAAGATGTTTACAATATGAATGGCGCTCTTTTGAAGTGACTCCTTTGTTTAATGTAAAACCACATGCATTGGCCTGAGTTCACAGCCCCTAACCCTTGTCCAAATGTAACAATTCATTTATGGGAAAATCTGATGTAACTTTTTCTTCCCTCCTGTTGCCATTTTAGAATTCTCTAGGGACAGGCATCACCATCCCTATATATTCCTTGCAACTACAGCCCCATCCCACTTTTTTTTTTTTTTTTTTTTTTTTAAGATTTTATTTCTAGGGGCGCCTGGGTGGCTCCGTTGGTTAAGTGTCTGACTTCAGCTCAGGTCATGATCTCCCGGTTCATGGGTTCGAGCCCTACATTGGGCTCTACTCACAGCCTGGAGCCTGGAGCCTGCTTCAGATTCTGTGTTTCCTTGCCTCTCTGCCCCTCCTTCACTCATGCTCAGTCTCTCAAAAATGAATCAACGTTAAAAAAAAAAAAAAAAGATTATTTTTAAGTAATCTCTGAACCCCAACCCTGAGATCGAGTTGCGTGTTCCATCGACTGACCCAGCTAGGTGCTCCCCATCCCATCTTTTTTAAAAAACAGAGTTGAGGTTATATAATTGAGTCATTGTTAACTCTGCTTCTCAGGAAGAGCTAAGCAAGGTTTGATTAGATTATCTGTGTAATAGTGAGTATGATTCCCCCCCCCCCCCCCCCCGGATTTAGCTTTGGGAATGCTTTTTGTATGTATTTTCCCCTTGTGGCTAACTATTTGTGATTTATGTCTTGTATTTTACTTTCCTGGTTTGACTTTCTAGAATTAGTTTGTTGCTATAATGTAGTATTTCCTTGTTCATGAGACACACTCTTTCCTCCCAGTTTAACGTTTCCAAAATTAGGAAATAACACAGTTGATTATTATATTTATTGTGGTAGTGGTTAAAAAAATATTCTCCTGAAAATGTGGTCAATGATTCATAAATCCTTTTTAAATCTCTGGCATCTTGAAATTTAAGAACTAGATACAGTACGTAAGTGTGAAAATAGCGGGATTTATTGGTGATTAGTGCGTTGAAAGTTAGAAGTTATTGGTGGTTGTCACACTCTTAAATGAAATGTTCTGTAGTTGAGTAAAGAAAGCTTTATCCAACTCTGTAAGTGTTGTTTATGGTGTATAAATTATTTAGGAACACAGTTCAAATTTTATCTTTATGAAGATGTTCTAGCTTTTTGTGATTTCAGTGATTTATGTAATATCAGTGATTCAGTATAAAATATCTTAAGCCATTTAGTATACTGCTTACCCTTTTACTTCTGAAGAGCAAATTATATGGCGATACACAGTGTTTATTTTTTAAATCGTAATAACAGTATAAGGTTATATGATATTTAAAGAAAATGCCAATTCTGTAATATTTTCATTTTCACTCTGTTGTCTTTTAGTCATTGTCTATATACGTAACTTAAAATACAGCAATTTGTATGTTTGCTTATTCAGTCAGTAGGTATTTATTGAATACCTTTTATGTTCCAGGTACTTTGCTAAGGATATTTCAGGAAATAAAGCAGTCAGGATTCTTAGTCTCATGGAACAAATGCTATAGTGGAAAATCTGGGTATTGTGCATGTAACTTACCAAAAGCACATAACTTACTAGGATGATGAGTGATAAGAGACTTAAAGATGCTACATGAGCACTTAAGATCTCCCTTGGTCTAGCAGGGAAATGACATAATCAGATTATTTTTAAATCCTATTTCTGGGGGTGCCTGGGTGGCTCAGTCGGCTGAGCATCTGACTCTTGATTTTGGCTCAGGTCATGGTCTCATGATTCACGGGATCGATCCCCATGTTGGGCTCTGCGCTGACAGTGTGGAGATTACTTGGGATTTCTCTCTCTCCCTCTCCCTGTCTCTCTCTCTCTGCACCTTCACCACTTGCACGTTTGCGTGTATGTGCATGTATGTGCATGCTCTCTCAAAAGAAATAAAAATGTATTTTAAAAGTTTTAATTTTTTTCAGTGCGTATTTAGTTTTGAGACCGAGAGCATGAGCAGGGGAGGGGCAGAGAGAGAGGGAGGCACAGAATCTGAAGCAGGTCCCAGGCTCTGAGCTGTCAGCACAGAGCCCAACACCGAGCTCAAACTCACAAGCTGTGTGAGATCATGACCTGAATCAAAATCAGATGCTCAACCGAGTCACCCAGGTGCCCCAAAATAAATAAAAATTCTAAAAAAGTTATATTTCTGGCCACATCTTAGAGAAGGGACGGGGGGGGGGGGGCGGGGAACAAGGTTAAATACACAGGGAAGGTGGGAAGCTGCCCTGCTTTGTGTCAGATCTGCTGTTGTGGACGGTAGTGGACTTAGAACCGGGTGTGATCAAACATTATTTATGTGGAACTGACGAGTTTTGGTGGCAGGTTGACGTTGGGAGTAGGAGAGTGAGAGGAGTCAAGGGTGACTGCCACGTTTCTGATGAGCCACTGGTGGCTCGTGCTCACTTAGCTGTGGCACTGTGCTCACTTAGCTGGGGTGGTAGGTCCTAAGAAATAGGCCGGTCATCTATAAGCATTGTAAGAGCATGAAAGCCAGGAGAAAGATACACAGTGTGCTGTAATTTTTTTTTAATCTTCTATAGTTCATTTATATCTGTTTTTTTACTGTTGAGAAACAGAACAGTGATTACAGTCTCTAAGTGTGTTTGGTAAAGACCACAGAGAAGACATGATCACAGATGAGACAAACTAGACTTTACTTATTTTAAGCTAATGCGGTAATTTCAGGTAAGTGTACTTACCTAAAAAGAAAGAAAAGCTATTCTTACATTTTAGAGAGAGTTCAGATAAATTACCTTTCTTCCCAAGTTAAAAACATTTTTTTCTAAAATTCCATTATATATTTATGTAGCGTTGTCCTACTGACTCTGTCCGTAGGTGTCCCGTGCGGGCATTCGGGGCTGGCAGCTTGGCCTTTCCACTTCAGCGTGTCCCAGACATCTGACATTTAACATTCTCATTGAACTCTTAGTCTCCTCTTTCTGTCTCATCCTGGCAAACAACTTCTGTGATGTCAGCCCCATGAGGGCAGCGGTTTTTGTGTTTTGTGCACTGCTGTACCCCCAGTTCTTGTCCACGATGGGCACTCGGTAAGTATTTGTGATGGGATGTCTCAGTGGTACCACCACTTGCTTGAGTCTTCAGTTCTCTCCCTCTGTTCCTGCATCTGGTGAACAAATCAGATCAGTTAACACCTCTGCAATATGTCTCAATGCATCCATTTTTTTTTTTTTTTTTTTAATTTCCAGTGCTACCTCTCTAATAACTGGTGTTCCAGAATCAACTTTTGCTGTCTTTCTAATTTTTCTTCCACAGCAGGCAGAGAGGTTTTCTTAAAATGTAAATTTATCTTGTTACTCTCCTGCTTAGAGTTTCTTTTTGGATTCCAAATCCTTAATATAGCCCAACAAGGCTCTTTGCAAGCTATTTTCATTTATCTTTCCATTTTTGTTTTGTGCTGTCACCCCCTTTGGTGTATCTGCTGTTAATCTTTACAAATCTCAGGGATTTTTTACACATACTGTTCTCTAATTTGGGAACATACTTACCTCCACATTTTGCCTGGCTATTTCAGGCAAATAGATTGGGTTTCAGATTAAAGTTAGCTGTTTTTCTAACATTATATTCCCTGTCCCTGCAAGTTTCCTTGATAAGCTAGCTCACAAAGTTAGTACCTTCACATTCATTATAAGTTGTTATTGCATGTTTAAATAATTAGTCATTTATCTGCCTCCCCCTCCAAAATGTAAAGTTCACAAGACCTAGAACCGTATCATATTACTTACAACCATATCTACAGTGGGTGTCACAATTCCCAAAACCTGTTTTGAGGTTCTCTAAATATTGAATGAAGGGATAGATTAAGATTGATGAATCCATAAAGAAAGTGGTATAATGATCACAGAGGTAGATGGAGAGCCCCTGGAATGTGTGACCATGGAAGACAAGAGGGGATTTCACACACCAAGTATATGCCAGGTGTAGCAGAGAGGGGTAGTCAGGGCAGGAACAAAAATGGCCTTTGGGAGGCAGCATAACTTGGTATTTAAGAGGAGTCAGACAGACCTGGGTTCAACCTTTTATTGGTTGTTAACTTGTTTTTTCATCCCTGAAAAGGGAATAATAATAGTAACTACCTCATGGCGAGGCTTACACGAGATCATCTATATAACACATTAGCACAGAGCTTCTCATGTGTTAAGAGCTTGGTAAATTTTTTTATGTAACTAGTGCTGAATACACTGTAAGGACTCAATATTTGTAGTATTTAGAAACTACGTAGTTGATTTTATATTGCCTTGCTAAATAACGTTTATCAAAGTGTGTCGATTCCCTTCCGGCTCTCATGATAGACAAGGTATCTACATAAGACAGCCTCCAAACTTAGTGGAATTGTTTTCCCTAATGGTGTAGTATCTCACAGACCAGAGCATTGTATTAACAGTGAATTTGTGTATTTTTGTCGGATCCATTGTTTGTTACTTGGATGTGAGATTAGTATGGGGGGTGTGGGTGAGTAGGTACTGGTCACTTTATAGAGGGAATAGGGTGTGGTGGTAAAAACAAGTTTGATTAGTTCCTGTTTGGAAATTTTGTATTTGTTTTGCTTGCCTGGGTATTGTTCATAAATCACTGTGAAATGTGATTTACTTTGTAAATTTATAGATATCTGACATGTTGGTAGATTATCATACTTTGTGTTGATAGAATGTTTATATCCTATTAATATAATTAGCAGTCTTCTAAAAAGTTTGTTCACAGCTAAAATGATCGAGGCAAAAGAGCTTCATGCTATAGATTTAGTGTTAGCTTCCCTTGAATTTGGACTAGACTGTTCTGGATGGTCTCAGTGATTTGAAGACATACTTTCAATCCCAAATTTGCATGTGATGTGAACGTTGAATTTGCCTCTTAGAGTGAAGAGGTTCTAGCAGCCTTATTAGCTCTGTGTTTCTCTACTAATACATTGTAGTGTGAACCAGAGTATATTGTGTAACAACATGGCATCCTTGCCCCTGGATGGAGAACCTAGATTGTGTAAATACCTTTCCAAAATCTTTGTGACAGAATATCATTCACCAAGAACACTGCTTTGAAAGTTTAAAATCAGCATTCTGTAGGGACTGGTTTTTGAGCAGTTTACATTTAGCCGATAAAAAACATTCTTTGCTGCGAAGTATTTTCAGAATTTGGATTTACCTTTACTAGAAACACTTAAACTTGGTGTATAGGGTTTGCCAGTCATGCTTTTCCAGGCTCACTGCCTAAGTGGATTCACAGAATATGCCCTTAGGCATGCTATTCTTCTTCTCTTTGATCAAGTGAGGGAAACAGTATTCCTCTATTCTTACATACATTTCTAGGGTAGTGATCATTGTTTTCGAGTCCTGTTTTAGCTTATTGATATTCTGCTATTTACATAATCTGTGCCACTTGGATTCAGTTTTTCCGTTTTAAAATGAAGAGAATCATGTTCTCCAAACCCTTCTCTGGAATGTGTTAAAAATGAATTAAGTGCTGGTAAAAAATGCTTTTGAGTTGTTTGGAAGAAATACTGAAATTCTGCCTCACATTTATAAATACATATTAAGACTTCTGGAATTCTTTCATTATAAAGAACAATTATAGGGAAATTTTTAAATGTGTGTACCTGTGAGTAGTGAATATAAAAACAGTTGTCTTGTGTACATTTTTGTTTTTATTCTAGAACAGATTTGGTTTCATAAGTAACCAAAAACATACATAGCAAATCTGTCAGTTCACTAGTAACATGAAACCCAGGATGGGTATTAAAGATTAAGAAACAAGAAGATTTAAACACCAACAACATGGGTGCCTGGGTGGCTCAGCCAGTTAAGCATCCAGTTCTTGATTTCAGCTCAGGTCGTGATCTCACAATTTGTGGGATCGAGCCCCATGTCGAGCTCTGCGCTGACAGCTCAGAGCCTGGAGCCTGCTTGGGATCCTCTGTCTCCCTCTCTCTCTGCCCCTCCCCCCCCCCAAAAATAAATAAACATTAAAAAAAAAAAAAAAGGAGAAGAAGGAAGTGGGGAAAAGAACTAGAAAAGGAACAAATTAAAGCCAATAAGATACATCCTATATAAGACATGCAATTAATTCAAATGTTTATTGGGGCGCCTGGGTGGCGCAGTCGGTTAAGCGTCCGACTTCAGCCAGGTCACGATCTCGCGGTCCGTGAGTTCGAGCCCCGCGTCGGGCTCTGGGCTGATGGCTCAGAGCCTGGAGCCTGTTTCCGATTCTGTGTCTCCCTCTCTCTCTGCCCCTTCCCCGTTCGTGCTCTGTCTCTCTCTGTCCCAAACATAAATAAACGTTGAAAAAAAAATTAAAAAAAAAAAATATTTATTGAACACCTCCTATATGCCAGGTATAGTTCTAGGTGTAGGACATTACATTGAACTAAACTGACAAAAATCCGTTTCCTGGTGGACTTGACATTCCCATGGAAAGATATCAACAGTAAAGAAATGCGTTGTACACCAGGCGGTGAGAAGAGTGGTGGAGAAAAAATAAAACAGGACAGAATGTCAGAAGAGGACAGTGGGTGTGTTCATAAAGGACTGTCGGGGAGTGCCTGCTCTATAAGGTGACATTTAGGCAAAGACATGAAGCAAAGTGTGCAGTTATCGTGGGAAAGAGTGTTCTAGTCAGACACAAGGATACATGCAAGGCCCTCCCAAAGGAGTAGTTCGAGTTTGTTTTTGAGAAACAGAAGGAGGAGGCCTGTGCCCCTGACCCCCTTCTCAGAACTAAGTGGGGAGTTGGTAAGAGATGGAAAAGAAGTTGAGGGGTTTATCTGGCAGAGTAAATGGGGCCTTTAGACCATTGTAAGGACTTTGGCTCCACTTGGAGTGATACGGGAAGCCCTTGGGAGGGGAGTGACATGATCTGATTAAAAGGATCACCCTGCTGCCGAGTTGAGAAGACTGTAGAGAGTTACAAAGGGCTGAGGAATGGAGCCAGTTAAATGACATTTGCAGCAGTCCAGGTCAGGTATCACTTGGATCTGATTGATAGCTGTCAAATTAATGAGAAATGGATTCTACACGTATTTCGAAGGTAAAAAAGACTTTGCCAACTGAATGGACATGTGGGGCATTAGCAAAAGGAATCAAGGATCATTAGGAATTTTGAGTCCAAATATTTCCAGCTGGAGTTGTTTATTGAGATGAGGAAGAGTGGGAAGGACAGATGGAGGGGAGTGAGGGTGAAGGTAAATTGATTTTAGACATCTGAGCTTGCAGCACCCGTTAGACATGCAGGCAATGTGTCAGGTAGGCATTTAGATACAGGAGTCTGGAGTTTGAGGCAGTCTTCTCAGCTGGCCTCTCTCTGGGGATAGAAATTTGTGAATTGGGGCACCTGGGTGGCTCGGTTGCTTAAGTGTCCGACTCTTGATTTTGGCTCAGGTCATGATCTTAAAGTTCCTGGTTTTGAGCCTCCCCACTGTCAACGTGGAGCCTGCTTGGCTCCTCTCTCCTCTCTCTCTCTAAGAAATAAAAACTTAAAAAAAAAAAAAAAAAAAAAAAAGATCCACTAATCAATAGTGTTAGATATAACTTAAAACCAAAAGATTAGATTTGCTCATTTAGCAGGTGGGTGTAGCTAGAGAAGGGAAGAGTATGCCCTGGGATGCTCCAGTGTTTAAGGTTCAGGGAGAAAAGAACTGACAAAGGAGACTGAGGTTGAATCCAGAGAGGGGTCCTAAAGTCACCTTCTGTTGCTAAGTCAAGTAGAGGACTAGGGTCCTAAGTACACCCGATGGGTGTGCTCAGCGTGGAGCACAGTGGTGACCCTGACCAGCGTTTCCTGTGGAGACGTAGTGGTGAAGTGTGATCAGGGCACTGCAGAGAAAGGTGGAGGATCTGGAGGTGGGGAGTCTGGACTGCCCTTTGAAAAAGTTGTAAGGGGGAACAGAGACGTGGGAAGCTGGAGGAGCATACGGGGTCAAGAGCAGATATCTTAGATGAGAAATACTGTAGTATGTTTTCATGCTGATGGGCATCGGCCAGAGGAGGAGTGTGAGGTGTAGATGATGCAAGGGGAAAGAGGATAGTTGCCTGAATAATGCTCTTGAGAAGGCAGCAAGAGTGGGATTTTGTGCTCAAGTGGAGGGGTTGGAAGTATATTATGATAGGAGGGAAGGCAGACTCTTTGTGGGAGCAGACACAGGAGGTGCGAAGGTATGCAGTCTGGGGGGACCTCGTAGCAGTTTTCTTCTGGTTGTTTCCACTGCCATCATCAGAGTGGAGGCACAGTCCGTGAGGGTGGAGAGGACTTGAAGACGCTGTGTAGGAGATGCTGGGTTTGGGAAGCGGGTTTGCTACACCGAGTGTCCAGTTGAGGTTGGTGCTTAGGAGTGTAAAGTGAGGTCAGTGAGCATGATTGTTTTCCTTACACCAGCTTGGACGGCACAGAGACAGAAGAGGTTAAGATGTGATTTTGAAGCTGTTGCTCATGCTGGATAGTGTAGTAAGCGTATAGAAATCCACTTCTGTGGAACACATATAATAAACATATAAGAACAAACTCATATATAGGATTGTTGATACAACACAAGATGAATTCCTGTAAAAAAGAAAAGGGGAAGCATTTTCTACATACCAGACATTATGTTAGAAGCTATAGGGGCCTTAAAATTCATTCATCCATTCACCTATTTATTGGGTACTGAAATATGTGCTATACATTGTGCCAAGTGCTGGGGATATAGTGGGGAACAAGCCAGAAGGGGTCCCTGCCCTCATAAAGCTTACGCCGTTACTCTAGCCTATTCGAGGGTGGAGTTGACAAATGTTCAGCAAGAAGAAAAAAAAAAAAAAAAAAGCCAGTTATTCAAAGTGTGATCCCATACTGATAATAGGTATTCAGGGAAGGATCAGGTCAGTGCAGGCTTAAATGTAGGTGTGAGAACATAAGTCCACAAACCATCATCCAAAAGTTTGTTTTTTGCTTTGAGTAAGATATTGTAGATTGGCTTACTTCCACTGTGATGTTTAGAGTGGTGCTCCTTAATCAGGCACATTAATACTTCCGCATTGAAATGTATGACGATTCACAAAAAATTGTGGTGATTAAGGCCAAAGTGGATCCAGATCAGGTCTGATCAGGTTTTGTCACTAGTGAGTTTATGAATAAGCTTGTGGTCCTCAGAGTTAAATTCCAGGCTTGTGAACCATCGTGGAAAAGATAGGACTTTGTACTTCTAGAGGGAAAGCAAGCACAGGGCACAGAAACAGAAATGATCA
Organism: Leopardus geoffroyi; assembly: GCF_018350155.1. Classification (NCBI taxonomy): domain Eukaryota; kingdom Metazoa; phylum Chordata; class Mammalia; order Carnivora; family Felidae; genus Leopardus; species Leopardus geoffroyi. The sequence goes on along the minus strand of NC_059338.1, from coordinate 1,585,753 downwards.
TGACTTGTTAGGGACAGTAAGGAAAACTGAGTGGACTAAATCACTGGGATAAGCAAGTTTGAATAGTGAGAGCCCGATTATGAAAGGTCTGGAAGCTCTTGTGAAGTGTTAATCTTGGAGGTGGTAGACTGCAAGCGTTGTCCGAGGGAGCTGATTGGAAGGTTCCCCTTGCAGCCACTTTTGTGAATGAATAGAGTGGGAACAAACTGAAGAGGTCAGTCAGTTGGCCGGTATTTGTTGAGTGCTGAAAATGTTGTGCTCCTGCTGTTACTAGTAGTAATTAACTGTTGGCACCTTCTTTTGAACCCTTGCTGTGTTCTCAGGCACTGGGCTGTGCATTTGACTTGCATTTCTGGTAGGAGTTGTGAAATTGTTCTGTGATCTTCATCCTTGAGAATCTTACAATCTTGTTGGAAAGAAAAGTCTTAAGCACCTAGTTTAAACTGTGAAATACTCTATCAATGGAATGTTCTAATGAGTAGGGTGTTCTCTTTTTCAGATACTTGTTCTGGATCTTGAGTTGGCTATGTGTTTATATATAGTCTGTCAATCCTCAAAAGTAGTGAATTGTTTTGGCTTTGTATTCATTAGCCTTCTGGTTATATGGTAATCTGGTTCCCTGAGGCTCACTATTTCTGAGAAGGGGGTTGCCCTGGGTAGACTATTCAGATTCTCAGGTAAGGTGTACATCTGTTGTAAAATAATAATTTGGCATGCTGATTTAAACATTTTATGCATTTGGAAAAAATATTTTATGGGTTTGGGAATTAAGGCATGCCACCTGACTGTTTGCTAATGGGAAAACTTGTAAAATTCAATATCTGGTTTTCAAAGTTTTTATAACAATTGTTATAAATCATTTGTATCATTGTTTGTTTAATGTTTGTCTTTGTCACTAGACTACAAGGCTTGTAAATTTAGGAGCTGGATCTGTTCTCCTGGGCACTGTATTTCCAGGTTATTGCACAATGCCTGGCACATGATAGGAGCTCAGAAATATTTTGAAGGAATGAATGAGTGAATGAATTCAGAGCTGAATTGTACACCAGCAGCAAAGATAATTCCAACCTAAGAGTCCTGACCCTTTGCAAAGCCTAAAACCTTACAAAAGGTTGGAGCACTCAGACCACGACGTGTAGCACAATAGCTTGTATGTGATACCTGTGGAATAATAAGCTTATTCTAAAATTTTAAATTTATAACTCAATTTACATGTATTTGGTACTGCATTTTGGTTAGTCTTAATTGTGATTTGGGCTTCTTCCTGACCTCCTCGTCCCTCCTCCCCTTTTACCCATTTTTCACGTTAATTGATAGTTGCCTCTATTCTGATGAATTTTTGTTGTGGTCTGTCCTGCAGAGAAAGAGATGCTGGTTGCAAGTTTTGGAGATCCCTGTTTTTTATGGAACACAGTTCTGTAAACTTTTCATAAGCTTCCTTGGCAATAACATACACTTGTGATGGACCCTAGAAATACTGCTATGTTAGGATTGGGTTCTGACTCCGAAGGATTTTCAAGGAAGAGTCCCTCTGCCGTCGGTACTGGCACAGTGGTCAGCAAGAGAGAAGGAGAGCTAGAGAACAACGCGAAAGAGGAAGAGGACCTTCGCAAGTGGAATCGGGAAAGAAACAGTGAAGCAGGGAAAGAGGATGGTTTGACTGATGCACAGCAACAGTTTTCAGTGAAAGAAACAAACTTTTCAGAGGGAAACTTGAAATTGAAAATTGGCCTTCAGGCTAAGAGAACTAAAAAACCTCCAAAGAACTTGGAGAACTATGTGTGTCGACCTGCCATAAAAACAACCATCAAGCACCCAAGGAAAGCACTTAAAAGTGGGAAGATGACTGATGAGAAGAACGAGCACTGTCCTTCGAAACGGGTGAGTACCGCTCCCAGCCATCCGTGGTCTGCCACAAGACCTGGATTCCTCCACCCTTCACACACGCATCACAGGAAGTTTGATTTTCATCTCTGTTGTTATTGCCAAATAGTCTGTTTCGCCTGACTAAAATAGGCTGCAGAGACTTGTTAGGGATGTGAATGATAGTGTAACTGTTTGTATTTGTAGGGCAAATGTTGTAAATTGGGCGCACCCATACCGTTACTCCTGCAGGGCTTAGTGGAAAGTGTATTGGGTTTGCATTTAGGAAACCTAGATTTGAATCTTGCCTTCCTGTTTTTCTAACAGTGTGACTATAGACAGACTAACAGGGAAGGAATCGAGGTTCAGTGCTGTTAAATGATTACAATACTACCTACCTATATGCCCACGTGCATATTTAAATGTTATGCATGCGTAAGTAAAACAATAGATCTAGGTAGAAAGAATTGGTTTAAGATTTTGGAATAATCCCGACTGTGTGAAATAACTTGATTTTCACTGTTAATTTCTTAACATCAAATTCACGTGCTTCCTACATGTTACCAGAAGCCATAATGGTTCAGGCTTTTTGTTCTTCTCCGAATTGCTATGGCATCCAGAAGTTTTTAATAGTTGCTATGTATTCTTCAAAGATCACAGACATATAAGGTAGCTTGGGATATTTTGTTGATAAAATCAACTGTGAATGAGTTAAGATTATAAGCCAGGAAAAAAATGGGTATTGTACCAATTCTTGAAAAAAAATGAACCGGATGAATCTTAGCTAAGTTGATTAACCTATCCTGAGCCTTATTTTTCTCATCTCTGAAATGAAGATATTATCTGTTCCTTCTGACCTCAAGGATTTTCATAAGGTTGATTGAAAAAGATTTTTATCTAGACCTTTTTATTTGAAACAGTGTTAGAGTTTATCTGGTGCAGCTGACTTGTAAAAGTCTCCGGGATGATTGTCTTGAGTAATCTTTCTATAGTTTGTTTTGTTTTGTTTAACAGTACATGCTAATGATGAGGTTTTGTACTGAGGTGACTTCACCCACAGTATGTGTTTACTCTCAACATACGGGTAGTTTATATCCACATATCTTATTTGTAGTAGAATATGGTCTGTGGTTTCTGAGGGAAGGTAGCAGAGCTGCTAGTGAAGGGTAGGTGTTTATTTTTCCAACAGTTACTTGAGCATAGGATGTTGAATATATTCGTAACCTCTGAATTAGTTCTTCAGAAGTAGTGGAAGGAGCATGGGTTATGAACTCAGAACCTAATTTTAATCCTGGCTTAAAAACTATACACAGGCGGTTGGCTTTCTCTTACTCAGCCTTGGTCTTCTCAATTATAATGTGGGATTATGAATGCCTAGCTTAAATGATTATATAAAGAATTGAATTTATATAAAGAATCTAGCATGTGATAATTCTTGGGAATATTCTCTTTTCCTTTTTATAGCCTAATGTAGGAGTTCACAACCCTTGATCCCTGGGAGGGTGTGTTGGGTGTGTGTCACTGCCCTCATAACGCGACAGTCTGTGCAGAATTTTGTGTGTGTCTGGGTGCATTTTTGCGTAGCTCTTGCCAGCTTCGTAGACCATTCGTGACTCCGAAAAGATGAGGCATCCTTGGCCAAGGAGGGAATGGACTTTTATGAGATCTTTGATAGTCTTAAGAAAGCTTGAGGGCTTTGCTTTATTTATTTTTAAAGCAAGGCTTTACCAAACACAACCAAAACATTTACCCCTTGATCCTTCAAAATCAAAAGTCGTTGAGCTTTTGTCAGTGCTGCTTATAAAGCAAATATCAGGCCTTACGTTTCTAGTAAAAACAAATATAGATCATGTATTTTATCTCTTAAAAGAATTTCATCAGTGTTCAGAGAGCAAAAACAAGACCCTCGGAAAAAATAAGTTACTTGCTGTCATGATTAGTCCTGAATGGTCGTTAAGTGTTTATGTAATTTTGTAACTGTTCATGTCATTTTTAGAAGCAAAACCCAAGTTTGGTTCCATGAGTGAAATTTTCCCTTTTCTTGAATGTGTGACAGGTTGTTAAATTTCTGGTAGTTTACTCATGGACTCTGTTATTTAGAGGGATTCAAATATGTCACTTAGTTTTTTAAAAATTTCAATTCCCTGTTTAGGAACTGGCACATTAATAACTGGGGTTTGAAGTTTAGTTCATTCTTTTGGGAAAATATTAGAGGGTGATGCTGTAATGCCTTTTATTTAAAGTTTAGTGCAGACCGTAAGGGTCCTAATTTTGTTTTTATTTAATGTATTTTTAATGTATTTATTCAATAGAGTTTTTTAATTTAATACATATTTTTGAGGCATAATTGACATACCGTGCTGTGGACTTGGTTTGTTTTTAATTAATTCTGAGACTTACCTTCTGTATTCCGTTTTGGCCAAACTGAGCAATTTCATTCTGCCACTGCTACTACTAATTCAGAGTTGGCAGGAATCTAGGAGAATCAAGCACTCTGGTACATGGCTGGTGGAAATTGGTACAGCACGTTTTGAATTGTGCTGCTTTTTTGTTGCTGAGTTTTCAGGGTTCTTTATACATTGTGCAATTAAGACTGGGGAATATTGACTCCCATTCTGTGGGCTGTCTTGTCACTCTTGACAGTGTCCTATGACACACAAACGTTTTCAGTTTTGATGAACTCTAGTTTGTCTGTGTTTTCTTTTATTGCCTGTGCTTTTGGTGTCCTTTCCAAGAAATTGTTGTCAAGTCCAGTGTATTGAAGATCTTCCTCTGTCTTTTTCAGGGTTTTATCATTTTAGCTTCTGTGTTTAAGTCTGAGAGATTTTCACGTATCCTCCTCACCCTGAACTTGCTCTCTGAATTCAGAAACTAATTAAGATAGCAAGGGGTATTTTGGTCATGGGAAGCTGGATAAAAAATGTCCTGTGTAAGAGTGTGGATATTGGACCAGCAAATATTATTTGATTAGGTAATAGACTGTATGATTCACAGTTTAAAAGACAAAAAAAAAAAAGGAAACAATGAAATACTGTTACCATCATTACCCCCTCTGAGTAAATCTATTTTGGAATCCCCTTCTGGGCCATCTGGTGACTCATTCCCTCCCCCCGCCCCCCCCCCCATACTATCTATGATAACTGATTAAGCAGAATAACCATTTCTCAACCAAAATGAAGAAAACTGATCTATATATTGAATGTATTTTCAGGTTTACATTTACACTTGGAAAATAATACCACAATAACAACTAGTTGTTTTGGGGGGTGCCTGGGTGGCTCAGTGGTTAAGCATCCAACTCTTGATTTCAGCTCAGGTCATGATCTCACAATTTGTGGGATCGAGCCCTATATCAGGATCCGCACTGACAGCACTGAGCCTACTTGGGATTCTCTCCCTCTCTCTGCCCCTCCCCCACTCACTCTCAAAATAAATAAACTTAAAAAAAAGAAAAAAGAAATAGTTGTTTTGGTACCAAAATTGGTATAAAGAATCTTCAGGGAAATAAATCCCAACATCAGTGTCTTTGGTTTCTCCCACAAATATATTATGTGTATACAAGCAAATACATGTCTCTCCCCCTCCCCCTCCCCCAATAAAAAATAAATAGTGGCATACCACATACTGTTCCCTGTCATGCTTTTTTCCACTTAGTATATTCTGGAGATACTTAGATCTGGTGTACTTAGATCTGGTCTGATTTTCCATTTTGTATCATTGATGTTTCTGTTTATCTGCCATTGTGATAGTTTTAATGATTATGTTTGCTATCTGGTAGGGCTACTCCTTCATTACTCTTGTTTTAGAGTGCTCCTTGCACGCTTGCCTGTTGATTTATAAACTTAATGTGATTTTGGGAAAAGCAGATTTTTTTTCTAGAATTCATCTGGTTAATTATAAAATTTATATTTTGTTCATCTTTCTCTGTGGTTGAACTTGGAACCTAATTGGAAGATGATTTCCTTGAGAAGCTCTGAATTTGCTTTGCCAGGAATTCAGGTGTGTTCCTAGTACCTTTCCTGCGGTCCCTACTTTGCCTTGAGGCCATGGCTTGGTGCATTTACCCTCTGAGCAACCATGCCTATTATGGTCAGCCTCATTTTTTCTTCTCATTTGGTATTCTTGGAGATTTTTCTTATGTTCTATGAGGCCAACAGCGCAACAAGCATTACATTTTGTGCTGGGTTAATTTACTTTGTTGCAATAGGAGAATCTTCTATTTAGCCTACCAAGAGGATAGAGTGGAGATCACCTGATTATTTTATAAGTATGTTTGTTATTAATTTTGTAGATTTCCCAGTCTCATTTTCTTTAGTGGAAAGAGAAATATCCTTTTCAGTCTCCTGTAAAAATTTGGGTTTTGTTGTCTTGCAGCTTCTTGTGGTGTCTGTGTCATTTTGTAAGTTGTCAGAATTCATTCTTCTATAGCAGTGTTTAAGAAAGTGAGAAGAGAGGCAGAAGTCATAATATTTACTTAAATTTATTACACACTAACTTTTTTTTTTTTTTTTTTAATTTTTTTTTTTTTTTCAACGTTTATTCATTTTTGGGACAGAGAGAGACAGAGCATGAATGGGGGAGGGGCAGAGAGAGAGGGAGACACAGAATCAGAAACAGGCTCCAGGCTCTGAGCCTATTACACACTAACTTAAAAGGAGAAGAGGTAATGGCACAATCCTTTCTAGCATTTAAACAAAATTCCAGGGACACCCGGGTGGCTCAGTCGGTTGAGCAACCTACTCTTGAATTCAGTTCAGGTCATGATCTCACAGTTCATGGGATCGAGCCCCATGTCTGGCTCTTTGCTGACAGTGTGGAACCTGCTTGGGAGTCTCTCTCTCCCTTTGCCCCTCTTCCCTTCTCGTGCCGTCTCTCTCTCAAACTAAATAAATAAACATTAAAAAAATGAAGTTCCAGTTTTGGAGTCGTGCAGTATAGCTACTTATATAGGATTTTAATTCACTAGGAGACTAGGCCGAAAGAAAGTGCTTTTATGACAAATGAAAAATAACCAAAATATGTTTCCTGGAACAGGTGATTAAAACTGAGACTTGTTTGAGCTTAAAAGGATTGGGGGATATATAAAACCACTATATATTGATTACAGATTAGGTCACATAGCATTAAACTTTAGTGCTATGTTGACTGACATTTTGTCAGTGAACAGCATATTTGATGTCATTTTAGCCTAGTTGAGTGTTTTTATTTTTTTTATTTTTTAATGTTTATTTGGGGGGTTGGGAGGGCAGAGAGGGAGGGAGACACAGAATCGGAAGCAGGCTCCAGGCTCCGAGCTGTCAGCACACAGCCTAACGCAGGGCTTGAACTCACAAACCGCGAGATCATGACCTGAGCTGAAGTCGGACGTTAAACTGACTGACCACCCAGGCGCCCCCTAGTTGAGTGGATTTAATGAGCTCAATGGATGATAAATAAAATTTACAGTGCTAATTATAATTTCCCTTCTAAAAGATAGTTTTCTGTTTAGAAAAGAAATGCCTGTGCCAACTTACTAGATTCTTTCAGAAACAGTTCATTGAAGATATAATTTTGAATTTCAGTGAAGTGATTTTTATGGAGAGCTATTAAAACCCACATGAATCCAAGTATTCTAATTAAGTCCTTTTGGTCTGAGATTTTATTAAATTACAGACATGATAGATTAATGTTTCTTTAATAAGAACATGTACAGATAATAATAATAGTATCTCATTTCTTGCTTAGTGTAGCTAATTTGTCTAGCAGTTTTTAAATTGCTGCATACAAATCCCAAATGTTTTGAAATGGAATGTTGAGGAAAAAAAAGGTTTGAAATTACTTGGCCTTTGGTTTTTCTTTCCTTGTCATTTCTGCTAAATAGCAATAGTATGTTAGGCTTTCTACAGACTGTAGTTCCTTTAAATTTTGCTCTGTGTTAGATCAGCCTGGTTTTATTTATTTTGTCAAGTTTATTTACTTATTTTGAGAGAGAGTCCATGCACAAGCAGGGGGAGGGATAGAGAGAGAATGAAGGAGAGAATCCCAAGCAGGCTCCACGATGTCAGCGCGTCAGCATGGAGCCCGATGCAGGGCTCCGTCTCACAAACTCTGAGATCATGACCTGAGCCCAAATCAAGAGTCAAACGCTGAACTGGCTGAGCCACCCGGGCGCCCCTAGACCAGCCTGGTTTTAGATAAAATGTGTATATTTTTTAATTGAGATATAATTCAAATACCATGACATGCCCTCTTTTAAAATACACAGTTGAGTGGTTTGTGGTGTATTAGCCACATACAAAGATGTGCAGTCATCAACACTGTCTAATCTCAGAATATCTTCATTACCCTAAGTGTGTATTTTTATTGTGTCTATTACACTTTAGATAACTGAGCAAGGGAGTAATATTTTACTTGCCTTACTTATATGTATTCTAATTATTTATATTACTAATATTTATACTTTTCAGAAAAAAGGATCAAGTTTTGTATCCTTTAATTTTGAACAGAATCTCCAGTCTGGCATCAGAGTATTCTTTGATTTATTTACTTCTCCACAAATAAATTGAGTTGCCTATCCTGTGTGGTAAACAAGTTATTATGATGTCACGTGAGAACTTCCATAATAAAAATACACACAGTATTCAATTCACAGAATCCTTGAGACAAGGTGGGAGCAGCAGAATATGCAGGGAAGCTTTACAGAGGAGTTCTTGTTCAGAAGTAGGTGTTGGCATCTTTGTTAGAATTTGCTAGAAAGAGAAGGGCTTTGAGGTCAAAGTAAATAATAAAGGGCAGAGACCTAGTTAGCATGTCTCACAGGTCTTGGTTAGTTGTGATTTAGGACAAGAATTTGGCAGTCCGGTAGTATAGGTGAGTATTCAGAAAACAGTGGAGGACAAGTGGGGTACTTGAGTAGTCAGCTTTTTTGTGTCGCACTCAAAAACTTGGGGAAACTACATTTTTTGCCTACACTTAAGAAATCTCGAAGAGTTGGGGCGCCTGGGTGGCTCAGTCGGTTAAGCGGCCGACTTCAGCTCAGGTCATGATCTCGCGGTCCGTGAGTTCAAGCCCCGCGTCGGGCTCTGTGCTGACAGCTCAGAGCCCGGAGCCTGTTTCAGATTCTGTGTCTCCCTCTCTCTGACCCTCCCCTGTTCATGCTCTGTCTCTCCCTGTCTCAAAAATAAATAAACGTTAAAAAAATTAAAAAAAAAAAAAAAAAAAAAGAAATCTCGAAGAGCATTAAGAAATCTCGAGAAGCTGGTAGCAGTCAGTTAAGCATCTGACTCTTGATTTTGGCTCAAGTTATGGTCTCATGGTTTGTGGGTTTGAGCCCTGTGTCGGGCCCTGGGGTGAGTGTGGAGCCCGCTTGGGATTCTCTCTGCCCGCTCCCCTGCTCTCTCTCTCTAAAGAATTAAAATTTAAAAAAGAAAGAAAGAAAGAAGGAAATCTTGGGTTGAAGTTTCTTCTATGTTCTGACTTACAAAGTATTTAAATTTTGTAACCACATACCGTTGCTTCTAATATAAAATTTTAAACCAAAAATTGCATGACCATACCCATTTGTTCTTAAGGATTTTTTCTGTTTTTAAAGTGACATTTTAACATTTTGTGGTTGTACTTTATATTACTGTTCTTCTGGGGCGCCTGGGTGGCTCAGTTGGTTAAGCGCCTGACTTTGGCTCAGGTCATGATCTCGCGGTCCATGAGTTCGAGCCCCATGTCCAGCTCTGTGCTGACAGCTCAGAGCCTGGAGCCTGTTTCCGATTCTGTGTCTCCCTCCCTCTCTCTGACCCTCCCCCCTTCGTGCTCTGTCTCTCTCGGTCTCAAAAATAAATAAACGTTAAAAAAAAATTTTATATTACTGTTCTGCTTAGGAAGAGGAAATATTTTAAAGTTAAAATTGCTTTTTTGGAAAGTTTTTCTATTTGAGAAATCTGGGATTATTTGTCATTATAGTAAGTAGGATAGCTGTAACGTTATACCTTACTGAAGATATACCTGAGTTTTATTTTCCAGATCTATTAATAGTGAACTACCTTGGTCTTCATGCAGGAGGGAAAGTCCAGCAGGAATAACATTGGGGCAGATTGGTGCACCTTCATGAGCACACAGAACTGCGACAGCAGGTGGCAGTAGAGATCAGGCTTAAGCATGAGTTGCAAAGATTTAACTATCAAAGGGGGAAGGGAAGGAAGGTGTGTTGGGGGTTCAGGAAACAGCTGGCTATTGGCCTGATTAAAGATGTTTGTTTAAAACCAACTACTTCAGGGGCACCTGGGTGGCTCAGTCGGGTAAGTGTCAGACTCTTGATTTGGGCTCAGGTCATGATCTCACAGTTCATGAGTTCAAGCCCCACATCGGGTTCGACACTGACAGCGCAGACCCTGCTTTGGATTCTCTCTCTCTCTCCCTCTCTCTCTGTTCCTCCCCCACTCACGTGAGTTCTCTCTCTCAAAATAAATAAATGAACTTAAAAAAAAATTACTTCATAATAGAATTCTTCACAGAATAAGAGTTCTCTTTCCAGAAGAAAAAGAAACTTGATGTCAAATATCCCCCCTCTCCCCCCACAACTAAAAGGTGGGAAAATCTGAGGGCATTATCTGAGATCTATATAATAACTTCTGCCTTTTTGTTATAAATGAGTATCACTTTGTACCAGCAAGTACCTAATGTCAGGGGTTAAGAAAAGTGGATATGATTGGGTGAAGACTCCCAAGGAAGAGAGTGGGTGGGTGGTAGTTTGTGTATTCACTGTGACTTCCTTAGATCCCCTTAATATAGATACGGGCCTTCAAGCCAGATTTGTGGTGTTCCTAAGGCTTTAGTTCGTTCAAAGTCTGTTACCTAGATTGAGATTATACAGATTAGCAAAAGAAGATAATAATGTCAACAAAGATTTCAGAAATGACAATATTGGTAAAGTGAAATAGTAACCACTACTCACTCATTTAAAGCAAAATAGGTTCTGTACTATTAAATTTGGTGTTTTTCTATTCTTTTTTTTTTTTTTTTTTAACAGCCAAAATATGCTATGTATATTTCACCATCATTTTTGGAAAGCATCTCAAAGTCAAGTAGACAAGTTTGCAATACAAAGTTCCGGCTACCGTTTTAGGAGGTGTGCAAAGGCATTTTGATACAAATGCACAGATGGTAGTTATATACACCAGAATATTTTAGCTATTTGTAGCCAAGCTCCATAGAATTAGTAACATCTCAATATATGTGAGAGCAGAAAGATGACCCTAACAATGACAGGATTCGGTTGTAACTTTTCACAGTAAAAGCAGTGACACAAGACAGAACCTCCTTCTGCACCCCACCTTTTTATTTTATTGGCAAAATTACTGAGTGATTATCCCGTAGTTCCTTATCCAGTCCTTCATTGCCTGAGTAGGGTTACAGAAGACTGCTGACCCTGAAGACAGACAGAGGCTGAAAACGAGGAGCCAAAGGCAAAAGGGAGCTTGGTTAACTTTTTCTAAGCTGCTTGTTACTGTGACTGCTGAGAATTGTAGGCAACTGGAGACTCTCCTAAGCATACCTGGCAACATTTTTCTGCTAGTTTCAGTCTCAAGAGGTAAATTATGTAAGATAAGAATGAAAAATTAGAAAAATAAATTTGTCATCAAGTTGCTAAATAGAAAAAGAAGTTTTAGTATGCAGTAGAGAACGGGGGGAGGATGAGGGGGTGGAAGGATGCCACTCACATGTCACCCAGTTCTATGAAACGTCCCCTGAACTCCAGCCTCTTTGCTTCCATTGCATGTGTGTGTGTGTGTATGTGTGTACGTATACGTATATGCATATATATATGTGTATATGTGTATGTATATATGTTTTAACGTGTCACATTGTAGTGGAATTTTTAGTCTGTCTTTTGTTTACTAGTGAGAAAACGCTCCTTGAGTGCACAGTGATCATGTTAGTTTTTGCATTTAATGGTCAACACAAACTGCTTTAGAAGTAAATCATTCAGATTATGGACTGTGTTTTGAAATCTGTAAGCATGAGAAAAAACAACAACAACAGCAGCAGCACCACCACCAAAAATACACCCCTTAAATAGTTTGGGAGTAAGAGGACTTGTTTCCCTGGCATTAAGATAGTGCTTTTGCATATGTTTTCCCGGCTGAACTACTCATAGATACTTTCTCCTATCAGTTACTAAAAGCATATATTAAAACTTTAGGTCTTTTAAAAACAATCTATAGTTTGCTCTTTTTACGAAATTAGTATTACCTGTGGCTGTTTCATGAATTTCCTGGTAAAGCACAACTTTGGTGACTACCCTTAGAAGACCCATCCATCTGTTGTAGGTCAAACAAAACCTTTATTTCAATATTTTACCACAACACAGAGTGGTAAACGAAGCTGTCTGTAATATCCCCATTCAAAAACAACCCCACATTACCTTCTGTAAGAAAACAGTTTCAGGTGTCAAACACCTTTTCAAGGCAGTTAACACATCTTAGTGAGTCACCCTCTGAAAGGTGGTGCCAGTACTGGGTGTGCCCGAGTGACACGGTTTCATCCTTACTGCTGTCAGGTTATCCCACGGCCTCCCCCCCCACCCACCCCCGCTTTTAATCACTTTTTTTGTGTAGGTTCCTTAGCTCTGTCCAGGGAATTTGAGACTTGCTAAATAGGAGAGGGTCACATTCTCTTCTCTTACCTGTGCTTTGAGTTAGTTGCCATCTGTGCGCGTAGTCTTTCCTCTACCCCCTTGTGGAAAGGTCCAGGATACAAGACTGCGTTACTCCGCTGCTACCTTTCCACTCCCATCCTCTTGTTGTCAGCAGTTGTTGAAGCAGGAAGACCTGATGGTATGCGGCTATCTCCAGGTCCTGTTCTGAATGAGTCCTGTTGTCTCACCGTCATATCTATCCATTGTTTATCTTGGAAGCTGCTTGAGCCAGAGTTATTTTGTAGCAGAGAGGAGGACAGTTGGCACAGAGCCCAGCTTCTCGGGGCAGCAGCAGAATATGCAGATCCCCCTGGGTCTTCACATCTCGGGGAAGCCGCCTTTTCTCAGACACAACAGCTGAGGGGGCAGCCACGTTCTGTCTGAAGCCTTGGAGACACTCAAGATGCCACTTTCCCCCAAATACCGTCCGCTGTGGAAGCATCTGCTCCCGCAAGTGGAGAGAAAGCAGGCCCCTTCCATTGTGCTCTGCAGACGTGGCCTCATCAGGTTCCTTCTCAAGCCTCTCATTTTGCAGTAGAAACCACTCAAATCGCTGCTGCATTTGGCTGAGTGAGCAGTTCACTTTCTCTTTGCGTGGTGGATGTTAGGGGTCTCTGCTTGAGTCCGTATCATGGTTTGTTTTAATGGCGTACAAAATGAGGGATGGTGAAAGTGAATGTTTCTCATTTCATTGTTGATCTTGCTAATGGAAAAAGTCATTATTGAACCAAATTGGTAAAAGGCATAGGTTTCCTTAAGTCCCAGGTAATTCACACTGACTTGCTAATTCAGATGCTGCTTTTTATGGTTGCCTGTCCTTATCTTTTATTTCATTTTAATGGCCGTAAGTCACTCACATACAGACGGCCCCGTACGTGCACGTTGCCAACTAATTTTCAGATAAAGCTGCCTAGTAGAAACAAATGAAGTCTTCTGGGGAGACATCAGAATCGAAGGCCTTATTTGATGAGGCAACAAAACATAGGGATTTTATGAAACTTCCTTAATAGGGAGAAAAGGTTGGATATATGATGAAAGAGAAGTTGTTTCCTGTCTGACCTCACTTTGTGAGTCAAAATCCCAGGCTACCTATTTCTTAATTGTACCTCTTTCCCAACTAGGGGTTTGAGGGGAGAAATCCTGAGAAAAAGACCATAGATGGATAAGTGCTGTGCTGCTGATTGTCACTTCAGGAATGAAATAGGCCTAAAAAAGGGTCGAAAGACTCGTCCTCCTCTGCTGTTGACACCTGGGACAGATGGGCCTCTTGTGTCTGTTCCTGAAATCCTGTTGACGGGCTGGAAGAGCTCCTTGCTGGTGGAGGTTGACATCTGATAACGATTTCCATGTTATTGTTGCTATTCTTTTCTCATACTGTTCTCTGAAGGAATTAAACTTCCTCTGGTAATACAAGCGTATGAGTTGACTCTCAATTGTAACGGGAGCAATACGGTATGCTGAGAATGAGTGTGGGTGTGCGTGCACTTGAGTCTGAAACTCAGCGTTCAAGTGTGGCACCTAATGATTTTGTAATTCAAGAAAAGCCCGTTTGAAAAAATACTTGGCAATTATCTGTTAAAACACTAGACTTAATCCTCTGTATGTTAGGGGTGCCTGGGTAGCTCAGTCAGATAAGTGTCCGACTCAGTTTTGGCTCAGGTCATGGTCTCACGGTTTGTGAGTTCGAGCCTCGAGTCAGGCTCTGCACTGACAATGCAGAGCCCGCTTGAGATCCCTCCCTCCCTGCCTCCCTCCTCTCTCTCTCTGTCTCTCTGCCCTTCCCCCACTTGTGCATGTCCTCTCTCTCAAAAATAAATAAACATTTTTAATATTTTTTTATTTAAAAAGATTTTTTTAATGTTTTATTTATTTTTGAGACAGAGAGAAACAGAGCACAAGCAGGGGAGGGGCAGAGACAGAATCCGAAGCAGGCTCCAGGCTCTGAGCTCTCAGCACAGAGCCCAATGTGGGGCTCGAACCCACGAACCATGAGATCATGACCTGAGCCGAGGTCCGACGCTTAACTGACTGAGCCACCCAGGCGCCCCTAAATAAACATTTTTTTTAAATCAGAATACCTCTAGATCCATTAAAGGGACCTGGTTAAAAAAAAAATAATCTATTTGTTAAATTTTCTTTAATAAGTTTGGGTGACCATCCAACTTTGGTTCAGGTCATGATCTCATCATTTGTGGGTTCAAGCCCTTGCGTCGGATTCTGTGGTGACAGCTTGGAGCGTGAAACCTGTGTCCCTTCAGGGGCTTCGGATTCTGTGTCCCTTCCCTGGTGAGACACACACATTCTCTCTCAAAAATAAATGAATAAACATTAAAAAATTTTTTTTAAAACAATGTTTGGTTAGGGGATTCCCCCCTCCTTTTCTCAGATGTTTTGGTTCTCTTTTGATGATAGGCTACACGCCGAAGTTTGTGCATTTCTTTAAGGTATTTTCTGAGTATTTTCAGGAGCCAACTTAAGATGATTGCTTACTTATATTTCTAATTTCTAACGTAGTTTACAAGTAACTTATGTTACTTACAATCATTGGGGGGAATTTTGTCCGTAAACCTTTTATTTACGTTTTTTAGTGGTTGTCCTAGAGTTTGCCCCACATAGTTACAGCTGATCCAGGACCACTTCCAGATAACACTCTCACCTCTCGGGCACCTTATAATAACAACATAATTAGATTCCTCCCTCCCCTCCCTTGTCCATATCACGACTGTCATTAATTTTACTTCTGTGTAAGGACTTCTGTATAAAATCATACCTTGTCAAATACATTGTTGCTGTTATCTTAAACAACCTTACCTGTTAGATCAATTAAGAACAAGAAGAATCAAAGTTTATGTTTTAGCTTGTTGTTTCCTTCTTCAGTGGTCTTCCTTTTACAGTGTAGATCTGAGTTTTTGACCTATCATTTTCCTTCTATGTAAAGAACTTTTAGGGGCGCCTGGGTGGCTCAGTCGGTTGAGTGTCCTACTTCAGCTCAGGTCATGATCTCACGGTTCGTGAGTTCGAGCCTGCATCAGGCTCTGTGCTGACAGCTCAGAGCCTGGAACCTGCTTCGGATTCTGTGTCTTGCTCTCTCTCTGCCCCTCCCCCACTCATGTTTTCTCTCTCTCTGTCTCTCTCTGTCTGTCTCTATCTGTCTCTCTGTCTCTCTCAAAAATGTTTAACATCTTGCAAGCCTGGTCTGTCTGCTGGATACAAATTTCCTCAATTTTTGTCAAACTATGTTTTTATTTCTCCTTCACTTTTATAGGATAATTTCATAGGGTACTGAATTCTAGGTTGGTGAGTTTCTTTTTTCTAACACCTTGATTTCAGTCCAGTGTTCTTGCTTGCATGGTTCTGAGATGA
Organism: Leopardus geoffroyi; assembly: GCF_018350155.1. NCBI lineage: Eukaryota > Metazoa > Chordata > Mammalia > Carnivora > Felidae > Leopardus > Leopardus geoffroyi. The sequence goes on along the minus strand of NC_059338.1, from coordinate 1,569,858 downwards.
AATTGGATATAATTCTTACTCTGCTCTTCAGTAGAAAAAGGTGTTTTTTTTCCCCTCTGGCTTCTTTCAGGATTTTTTTTTTTATCTTTGATTTTCCATAGTTTGAAAAATCTGTCTACATGGATTGGTTTTTGTTTTGTTTTGTTTTGTTTTGTTCGCATTTATCCTGCTTAGTATTCTCTGAGCTTTCTGGACTTGTGGGTTCAGTGGCTGGCATGAAATTTGGAGAAACTATCGGTCATTGTTTCAAATATTTTTCCTATTCCTTTCTTTCTTTGTTCTCCTTCTGTTATTCCCATTATGCAGATGTTACAGTGTGTGTTGTCCCACAGTTCTTGGATCTTCTGTCCTGGTTTGTTTGGGTTTTTTTTAGTCTTTTTGTGATTAGCTTTTTAGTTTTGGGAGTTTCTGTTGAGATATCCTCAGACCTGGAGACTCTGTCCTCAGCCATGTTTAGTCTGCTAATGAGCTCATCAGAGCCATTCTTCGTTTGTTAGTGTTTTTGTTCTCTAGCATTTGTTTTGTTTCTTAGAATTTCCACCTCTCTCTTCCATTGCCCCTCTGTTCTTGCATGTGGGCCACTTTATCTACCAGCATATTAATCACAGTTATTTTAAATTTCCAGTCTGGGGGCGCCTGGGTGGCGCAGTCGGTTAAGCGTCCGACTTCAGCCAGGTCACGATCTCGCGGTCCATGAGTTCGAGCCCCGCGTCGGGCTCTGGGCTGATGGCTCAGAGCCTGGAGCCTGTTTCCGATTCTGTGTCTCCCTCTCTCTCTGCCCCTCCCCCGTTCATGCTCTGTCTCTCTCTGTCCCAAAAATAAATAAACGTTGAAAAAAAAAATTTTTTTTTAAATAAAAAATAAATAAATAAATAAATAAATTTCCAGTCTGGTACTTCTAACATCCCTACCATATCGAAGTCTGATTTTAATGCTTCCTCTGTCTTCAGACTGTGTTTTTTGTCTTTTAGTATGTCTTCTAATTTTTTCTTAATAGGTGGGCATAATATACTGGGTAAAAGGAATTGCTGTGAATAGACTTTTAGGGATGTGGTGCGAAAGTATGAGGGGAGAGGAAGTGTTCCTTAGTCCTGTGATTAGATCTCAGTCTTTTAGGGAGCCTGGACCTCTAGACTGTGAACTTCACAAATGCTTTTCAGTTTCCTCTTCTCTCTCGAGGTGGGACAGGATGGGTAGAGTAGGGTAGAGTTGGATGTTTCTCTCCCCCCAGAGTTGGATGTTTCTCTCCCCCAGAGTTAGTTTAGCAGGAGCTAAAACTAACAAAAGTGTGGGAGATCCCAGTGGCTGAATCTGCTGGAGTTTTCTACTTTCAGACACGTGTGCACTGAGGCTCTCCCAGTTTGCCAGTTACAGTTCAGGGCTCCCTACCCCGGCAGTGCTTCCCACCAAGCTTTCAGCTCCTGGTTTTCTGCTCTGGTAAATTAGGACTCTCTGTCGGTCACTTCCATCTGGGGGGCAATAGTAGTTTGCCCTGTGACCTTACTTCTAATACAGATCTAAGAAGAGTTGACTTCCCAGTTTGTTTAGCTTTTTACTTTTTGTTAGGATAGAATGGCAGCTTCCTAGCTTCTCCATAAACTTTTTATCCACAAATGTTGCACTGGAGCTGTGTGTAATTGGGTTATAAGATGATAAAATTGTCTGAATTTCCATCTACATCTCAGCTTTCATCGTGTGGACACTAGTTTCAAAATCTGCCACGTAATAGAACAGTGGGTAGGAGGAACTTTCCAGGAGGTAGCCTGTATAGAATACACACACACACACACACACACACACACACACACACACTCTCTCTCTCTCTCTCTCTCTCTCTCTCTCTCTCTCTCTCTCTCTCTCCCCATCCCCACCAGGTGCAAAACACTGTTTCAGTGGGTTCCAGTAAAGAAACTACATTGAATAAGTTTTCCTACACTGATGCTGTTATTGGTAGAGTAATATTAGAGCTTTCCATATCTCAAGACCTCTTCTTTAACACCATAAGGCTAGCCCTTCCCTGTTTCAAAATCTCTAGTGTAATAAGAACGATCAAGAACGTAGAATAGAGCTTCCGGTATTTCTGATTACAGACAGTAAGTCCATGCCGTAATTCTAAGCATCCAACTTGAGGAATGGGAACAAAACGTTGTATTCTTAGGATTCCCAGGCACTCATAACTTCACTGTTCTGTTGCCAACATTAATTAAGTGATAATTAAACTTATTTTTCCTTTCTTCACTGATTTTCCTTTCTGTACAATTTAAGTGGGATTCATTCTGTGGTTAGCAGTGCGAGATGCAGCTATCTTTTAGCAACAACCGAAGTAGGAGTTTAGTCCTCAGCTCGTGTTGTCAAGCATTCGTGTTTTTATGTACCTAAATGTTTGATGTGCAAGAAACAGAAGTAGTATATTTAATCATATTATTCGTGTTTTGTTTACAGTAGAATGAGATTGAGGAACAAGTTTTTCAATAGAATATTTTCTGGAAGGAACTTTGTGAGCAGATCTCAAAAACTTTTTTATCAAGTACTGAAAATGATTGTCAGCCTGTAGCAACACTTCAGAAAGCCTGTTGAGGTTTAGGCTTCCTGACTCATATTCATAAAGACATCTTAAAGCATTTACTATTTTTAATGGACTTAGAACAACCCTGGTAGATGTTTTGTTTTCCTCTGACATTTTCTTCTGGTTTTAATACTGTTCTTTATTACGTCCGGATCAAAGGTCATTATGCATGAAGTGGATTTATTTTGGAGTTTCTCTCCTGAAATTTTGAGCTAAGTTGACATGGTTTTTTTTTCTCTGTTTTTTGTTTGTATGTTTGTTTTTTGGTTTGAGACGGAGAGAGTGTGAGCAGGGAGGGGCAGAGAGGGAAGGAGACACAGAATCGGAAGCAGGCTCCAGGCTCCGAGCTGTCAGTGCAGAGCCCGATGCGGGGCTCGAACTCACAAACCGTGAGATCATGACCTGAGCTGAAGTCAGACGCTTCAACCGACTGAGCCACCTAGGCGCCCCAAGTTGACATGTTTTGGTTAATTTTCACACAATGTGAAGAATTGCCAAAGAGGTATTTTTCTTGGAAGCTTCAAGGATTAAATAGAGTGGAAACATTTTACTTAAAAGTTAATGTTTTTGGAGCACCTAGTGGCTCGGTTGAGTGTCCGACTCTGGATTTGGGCTCAGGTCATGACCCAGGGTCGCGGGATCACGCGTTGTCTATCTCTCTCTATCTCTCTCTGCCCCTCTCCCCTGCTTGTGTATGCACTCACTCTCTCTAAAAAAAAAAAAAAAAAAAAAAAAAAAAAAGTTAATACATTTAATGTTATTTTGTTCAGTGTATTAAAATTCCAGGAAGGTGAGAATTATGGTAGAAATGCAAACCTGTTATTCTGTCTTACATGATTATTTAAATTCTATTAGCATTTATTTACTTAATTTTAAAATAATGTTCATACTGATTTAGAGAACATACTCTTAATATTTATATTGTCCGTTTCGTTGTTTATTTAACTATTTGATAGTTCTTGTTTTAGAACATGAAATTAACAGCTTTTGTGATAATAAGGATTTCAGGATTTCAGTTTTGCATTAATACATGTACCTTAACTTATTAAATGTTAACACGGGATGCCCAAAAGGAAATTCTTCTTGTTTCAGGTAAAAATTTTTGCCTTTATTTGAAAGTGAATATTCAAATAATACCACAAATCCAAGTGTCATGCCTTATTTGTATTACTGACAATGTTAGACTGACTATAATGGGTAGTAATCCACTATGTTGATTACTCATAAGTTTTATGATACTGGAAATAATGTGAAAGTAAGCATTTAGTTGTTTGACTTACTTGAGACTGAAGCCAAACTTGGTAAAAATTTGCCTTCATAAATTCATAGTATCTTTTAGAAGGAGATATTTTAAAATATTTGTATAATTTTTATTCTTGTCTTCCTCTTTGTAGCTTGCCCTCTCATTAGATTCTGTGGATATGTTTCTCGAGGCCTCATTTCTTTATTCTCCTTCACTTCTTGGCAGTCACTCGTTATAATGGCAAAATACAGAAGCCCTATCTTTGAGCGTGTATTTCTTCCCTTACTAGTGAATTTCAGCTTTTTTTCTTGTTCTGCTGTTTAATTCTCTGCTTTGAATTGTCTGTTTATATGTTCGCTCATGTTTATTTTGAGATACTGGCTTTTCTGTTATTATTTTTTTTTAAGCTATTACCTCATTGTTTTCCTCTCTATAGATATTGTTGTTACCTTTCTCCCAGAAGAATGTGGGAAGAATTTCAAATTGATTTGCATTTTATTCTAAACCCACTAAGGTTGGAAGTTGGAACTAGGATTCTTCAGGGTCTATACCCTCAATGCAGCACCTGTTAAGAAGGTTTCAGAAGCAAACATTAAAAAAAAAAAAAAAAAAAAAAAATCATCAACAGAAGGAGTAAGCAAACACAGCTAAAAACAGGATTAAGTTCTGCAGGAACTTCAAATAATACAGTTGTTGAATTCAGAATGTAAAGTGTTTGTGGCACCTGGCTAGCTCAGTCAGTAGAGCCTGTGACTCTTGATCTTGGGGTTGTGAGTTTGAGCCCCATGTTGGATGTTGTAAATCTTCCATTAAAAAGTAAAAAAGGGGGGCGCCTGGGTGGTGCAGTCGGTTAAGCGTCCGACTTCAGCCAGGTCACGATCTCGCGGTCCGTGAGTTCGAGCCCCGCGTCGGGCTCTGGGCTGATGGCTCAGAGCCTGGAGCCTGTTTCCGATTCTGTGTCTCCCTCTCTCTCTGCCCCTCCCCCGTTCATGCTGTGTCTCTCTCTGTCCCAAAAATAAATAAACATTGCAAAAAAAAAAAAAAAAAAAAGTAATTAGAGAAAAGGATAAACCTTTAAGAAAATAACCAGGCAGAGTTTCAAAAGAAGCCAATTGAATATATTTTCTGGATATGAACAGTGTATTTTCGAGGTGAAAAAAATTCACCCATTTACTTTTATTTATTTATTATTTATTTATTTATTTATTTATTTATTTTTTAGTCTTTATTTTTGAGAGAGAGATAGCATGTGAGCAGGGAGGAGCAGAGAGAGAGAGAGAGAGAGAGGGAGGGAGGGAGGGAGGGAGGGAGACACAGAATCCGAAGCAGGTTCCAGGCTCTGTGCTGACAGCTCAGATGTGGGGCTCAAACTTACAAACTGTGAGATCACGACCTGAGCCCAAGTCGGACACTTAACCCACTGAGCCACCCAGGCACCCCAGCACCCATTTACTTTTAAAGGCTCAGTGAGTAATAGTGTAAGCATTCATTATAGATGCAGCCGTGGAGAGAATAGTGAACTGGAAAATAGTGTTGAGAAAATTACCTAGAATGTAGCAGGGCCAGAGATGTCAAATGTGGTAGAAATAATAAAAGATGATAAAGGATGGTAGTAAGTCCAATATGTTCTAGTTGGAGTCCTGAAGAATAATTATGGAGATTTAATATTTGAAGGGTAATATTCCGGAATTATTTATGATGGACACATTCTGAGGTTAGGGAATAAAAGAATGTTATCTTCAAATGCTGAGAGAAAATAACTGTCAGTTCTGAAGAGAGCTTCTCCAACTCACAAGGTTAGCAGAACGGATTGCACACAGAACAAGGGTACTGTTTCCAACTATTTTGCTGGGAGTTACAAAAAATTAAAACAATTGCCTTTGTAAAAAGGATGAAGGATGCTGCAGCAATTTCAGGAGCACAGTAGACAGATGAGATATCACAGTAGGAGATAAGTGGAAGGCAAACAGTCAGTTATAGAAAAGTGGCGTTAGAAGAAGCACGTGCGAAAACAGTGGGAAAGAAGGAACAAAATGGAAAAGAACAAAGTTCAAAAGGTTAGGCAATGTGTGATGTATATGGTAACAGGGAGAAGATACATAAGATAGCATAATTGATATCTTCAAAGAGGAAGGCAGAAATTTTTATTTAGATTTACTGTTAAAGGCATAATACAAAGAAATACAAAGTCTATTCAATAAATAGACTGAAAGGACTTGTTAGGTCTCATTTAATATTGCCTGAGTGTTTATCATGGAAACCACGGTTACAGTCTTAGATTTTGTCAGTAAAGCTAAGAATCTCTTTGCGATCCAGATCAAAGGATCAAGTTACCTCTGGAGGATAAAATTCGGGGTGTTCTCAAACGTCAAAATTCAGAACCAGAATAGGGGCGCCTGGGTGGCGCAGTCGGTTAAGCGTCTGACTTCAGCCAGGTCACGATCTCGCGGTCCGTGAGTTCGAGCCCCGCGTCGGGCTCTGGGCTGATGGCTCAGAGCCTGGAGCCTGTTTCCGATTCTGTGTCTCCCTCTCTCTCTGCCCCTCCCCCGTTCATGCTCTGTCTCTCTCTGTCCCAAAAATAAATAAACATTGAAAAAAAAATTAAAAAAAAAATTCAGAACCAAAATAATAATATTCATAATGCCCTCAAATTGGACAGAATTTTTTTGAGAGATAGAGAGTGTAAGCGGGGCGGGGGTGGGGGGTGGCACAGAGAAAGAGGGAGAGCGAGAATCTCAAGCAGGTTCCGCCCTCAGCACAGAACCCGACACAGGGCCAGATCCCAGGAGCTGACCTGAAGAGTCGGATGCTCAACCGACTGAGCTGCCCAGGTGTCCCTAACTTTGCCTTTTAAACCAGTTTTGCATATACAGTTCTGTGGGCACCAACTATATTCACATTGTTGTGAAACCATCGTCACCATCCACCTGCAGGGTGTTTTCAGTCTTCCGGTCACTGAAATTCTGTGCCCCACTGAACAGTGACTACCTTTCTCTGCAGCCCGTGGCAGCTGCCATTCTGTTGTGTGTCTCTCTAAATTTGACCACTCCAGGGACTTCCTATCAGTGGAGTCCTAGAGTATTGGTCTTTTTGTGGTTGGCTTGCTTCCTTTTAGTTTCATGTCCTCGAGGTTCATCCATGTTGTATGGCATATGTCAAACGCTCCTTCTGCTTTAAGTCTGAGTAATAAGTAGTTGTATGCGTATGCCACATTTTATCTGTCCTTCACCTGCCAGTGGACGTGGACGGATGTGCATCTTCCTGCTGGCTATTTGTGAATAATGCTGCTGTGGACATCAGTGCGCAGATATCAGCACGAGTCCCTCACTTCACTTCTTTGGCGTATTGGCAAATTTAACCATGAAAATTAAAATGACAGGGGCGCCTGGGTGGCGCAGTCGGTTGAGCGTCCGACTTCAGCCAGGTCACGATCTCGCGGTCCGGGAGTTCGAGCCCCGCGTCGGGCTCTGGGCTGATGGCTCGGAGCCTGGAGCCTGTTTCCGATTCTGTGTCTCCCTCTCTCTCTGCCCCTCCCCCGTTCATGCTCTGTCTCACTCTGTCCCAAAAATAAATAAACGTTGGAAAAAAAAAATTTTAAAAAAAAAAAAATAAAAAAAAAAAAAAAAAAAAAAAAAAAAAAAAAAAAATAAAATGACATAGGTTTTTTGGCACTAGATAAGTTGCTGACAAGGTTTATATGGGAAAATAAGCAGCAGTGACATTGCTGAAAAGAGCAGTAACATGTAGGAATCTGTCTTACCAGGACATGAAACCAGGTTGAAATGTCCAGCACGTTGTGGTAGTGGTGCATGGACAGACAGAAAATCAGTGACCCAGAATGGAGTATATAGTAACAGACACGCGTATATGCACGTGGGGGTGTGTGGGTGAGTGACTCAGTCGGTTAGGTGTCCGACTCTGGATTTCAGCTCAGGTCATGGTCCCAGGCTTGTGGGATCTAGCCCCGCATCAGGCTTTGGGTGGACGTGGAGGCTGTTTAAGATTTTCTCTGCCCCTCTCCCACTTACACCCTGTGTCTCTCAAAAAGAAAAACAAAAGAATTCAGTTCATGAAAAGTGTAGCATTTCATGTCACAGAATGAAGGACAAAATGATTCAGCAAATTCCATTGGAACTAGGTGGCTCTCTAGGAGATTTTATACATCCATCGACATACATATGTTTTAAACGTCATGAGGGTTTTCATCTCTCTCACTGCTGTTTTTCCTTTGAGAATAAAGATGCCATTGTTATCCCCATTTGAAAAAAAAAGACGACGCTGCTTTGATTCCACTTTATCTTCTAACTCTGACCACCTACTTCTCAGTTCCCTTGTTGTTCTTTACTTGACTTCACGTTTTTCTCTGCCCATTCTCTTTTATACCCACTCCCGTCAGGTTTTTGCTCTCGCGCTTTCCAGAAAGTGCTGTTGCGTGGTTACCAGTGACCCCCCGTGGGGCCACGTCCAGTAGCTGGATGCACGCTGTCATTTCTCTTTGATCCACCAGCAGCACTGGGGTGGCAGCCCTTGGGCCTCACGTCCGGGGTACCGCATGTTCACTCACGCTAAGTTTTTTTTTTCCCCCTGTTGTTACCTTCTGGCCCCTTAGTCTTTGCTGGTTCTTCTTCATCTGTTAATGTGGCCGTGCCTCACCTGGTTATGTCAGCCCGTCTCAGGGCTTTAAATATATGTGCCGCCGTTCAGATTTGACACTTCTGGCTCAGACTCCTCTACTGGGGTGTTTAGAAGGCATTTCAGTCCTAACATGTCCCAGACTGATCTCCTGACATTTACTTTCCATCCTCCACCACAGTCTTTGTGATTGATCTTCTCGTCACGTACACCGTTTTACCCTGGTCCATGGTCGCTGTCATCTCTTGTCAGGATAACTGCTCTGGGTTGCTAACAAGACCCTGGTCACTTTATGAAGCACGAGGAAGAAAGCAACTAGAGGGAGGGCATGTTGGAAGATTTAAGTGAAATCTCGTCACCCTTCTGCCCTTCCTCCACCTCAAAACCTCCTAGTGCTTCCCCTTTCAGGCAGTAAAAGCTCAAGCCTTTGTAACAGCCTAAAACGTCTGCCTGATCTTCCCCTCTGCACAAGTTGTGTTCCTGTCCCCATTCAGTTGCTCAGGTCCTGCCACACCAGTGTTCTCGGTGTTCCCTTTCATCACTTCGTCACTTGAGGTCTTTGCCAGTGAGGCCTCACCCAGTGCCACAGCCCCGTTTTTGGCACACTCCTGGCCCTCTTGGTAGCCTTCAGTTTTTCCCAGAACGGCCACCACCTTTTAGCAAATAATATTTTGAAAATCTGTGTTTTTCTTTATTGTTTTCCTCTTCCATTAAAATATAAGCTATGGGAGAACAGGGATTTTTGTCTTTATTCTTTCACAAATCTCCAACACTGAGTATACACCCAATATATATTGTCCAATGAAGAATTAGGTCACATACCTCTTCTACATAAAACCTTCTATTGGTGTTCCCTTCCCTCTCTCGGACTGACAGAAGTCTGCCCTTGCACCTCCTGCCTCAGGGCCTTTGCTCTTGCTGTTTCATCTTTGGGGTATTATTCTTTTCTCAGGTATATAAATCCCTCCTTAACTGCCCTTGGGTTTCTGGGGAATTGTGATCTTCTCAATTGGGACTTTACTGTCACCCTATTTTAATGTTGTAAATCATTTCCAACCCTAGAGTTTCCTCCTCTTCCATGCTCTGGTTTTCTGCATAGCATATTTCACCCTCTGAAATACTGACTGTTTGACTTCTCCCCTGCTCATGCATTAGAATGAAATATCCATGTTAAAAGGAATTTTTTCCACTGGTGTTATTCTTTGCACTTAAACGGTAGGTACTTAATAACTATTACCTGAAAAAAATGAGTTCCTGATTAAGCAAGAATTCAAGATTATAAAGTAAAATCAGTAGTGTTTTTGAATATCATCAATTTAGAAAAACTAACAAAAAATTCATTCATGCATGTAACATTTTTTATGAAATATTTAGAAATAACCTTGACAGCAAGTGTTTAGGATCTGTTTGAATAAGATTATAAATATCCAGTAATACTAAAAACTTTCACTAGATAAAATTGCTTTCTTATTGTAGAGCTAATGTTAGTGTTGAGATACCTTTTTTCATACACACACACACTCACACACACACATATACACATATACACATATACACATACACATACACTTAAAGACATTTAGAGTTTTTTTCAAACTTCAAATGGATCTCAGGGCCACCGCTAAGTATACGTATGCAAAAATAATGAGGAAACCTTATGAAAATCTTCTAAAATTAGTGATTTGGGATATACAAGTCTATGAACTTAAAAACCCTTGGATTTGTGCTCTAAAAGATGGAATTTTATGGTATGTGATTATATCTCCATAATACTATAAAATAACCCAAGGAAATTCTGCAGGAATACAAAAAAGAAAAATGAGTCTTTTCAAGTATTAGAAGTTTTCATGAAGTTAGAATATCAACACATTGTATTAGTGGCTCGGGAATAAGCGTAAATGTGAATGAAGTAAAATGGAGAGCTTAAAGAAAGACCGGGGTGTGAATTAACATGAAGTGCATAATGGAAATCCTCGAAACAGACAGACCTTCTGAGGTAAAGGCTGCTTACCTACTCACAGGTTATTTTCAAAATTCAAGACCGGTAAATAATTTAAAGCAAAAAGAAAAAGAATTCATTGAAGATGAAGGGAAGATTGTTGTCTTCAGAAGGACATGACCTTTCCAAGTAATCTGTGACAACAGCGTTAGAGCTAGAGAGACTGTTTTATTGCACATAATGGCTAAGAGCTTTGGCTGTGAAATGAGACTAGGTTTAAATCATGGCTCAGTCACTTAACTGGTTAGGTGATGCTGGGCAGGGAATATCTACACTGTTCTCTTTTTTCTGTTTAATGAAGTCAATTATAGTAACTGCAGCAGTTACTACAGTCAGGATCGAATGAGAGAGCGTGTGACGTACTTAGTACAGTTTTTCGTATGTATTTGAATGCATAAAACTTCTTTAAGAAATCTAATAGGAAGTGGGAAGACAACTGGTAAGTTGAGGGAAAGAAGTGTAACACGGCAGAAGAAAAGAACTTATTTCTGACAGGTTAAGGGCTTTTCTAAATCAGGAATGATAAACTCCACAATTTAGAAAGGTAATGTGGACCGGGACCTTTTAACAGTTGTTTCAGTGCTGAAGAAGTACACGCGGCCAGCAAAGTCATGTCACCAGAAGTTCCCAATAACAGGTAATAAATGAAATGTAAATAGAAATGGAAAAAAAAAAAAAAAAATTGTAGATTGTGAAATCTTAAGCACTGACAGTGGGAGTTAAAAGGCTTGTCTTCACGTTTAGAACATTGATGTCTCACCAGAAAACTCACATGGCTTAATGTAAACCATACACAGAAAACAGTACGGCCGGTGCGGGAGCCCAGGCCCGCAGCAGGGAAGTTAGCACAGGAGCACGTGGCCTTTACAACCAGAGAACTGTAAGCGTGGGGACCCCCTGGAGGGGGTTTAAATGTGTAAAGTGGGCAAAAAGCCATTTGATAAAAACAGGACAATAACAAGTAGATTTGAAAATGAACTTAAACAGTAAGTAATCCTAGAAATAATGGCATTTGAAATGAGAACTCCATGAACTTACTAGAACAGGAAATGGCAGATAGTAAAATTTTTGAAGATTGCTCTAATCCAATCACCCGAATTGGCAGTGTTTAATTTCAGAATTATCAGGATCAGGCTATCAGATGGTATTGTTGTTTCTGCTCTAAGAAGCATTGCCTAACAGTATGGAATATCACACATCATAAAATATTATCTTGAGTTGTAGAAATGTATTGTTTTATACATTCTGTGTTTGTTTGGGTTTTTTTATGTTTGTTTTTGAGAGAGAGAGAGCACGAGAGAGGGAGGGTCAGAGAGAGGGAGACACAGAATCTGAAACAGGCTCCAGGCTCTGAGCTGTCAGCATAGAGCCCGATGCGGGGCTCGAACTCACGGACCGCGAGATCATGACCTGAGCTGAAGTCAGATGTTTAACCGACTGAGCCACCCAGACACCCCCATTCTGGATTTTTGTAATGAACTTTTTTTTTCCCTTTGAAATAATTTTTCCCCCCTTTGGTGCATAGCTGGCCAACATGTGTAACTATTTATTCTATATATTATACCTTTAGACCTAACAATTCTCTGAGGGAAATAATTGGACAATAGCAAAGATTTATGTAATTGGATGTTTATCATATACTATTTATAATAATAAATAACCAGAAGTTATTTTAAAAGCAGCAAGTAGGTTGATTTAATGAACTGCAGACTGTTGTGAAACCGTTGAATCAGTAATCTAATTCCTGATTTGTTTGCACAGAAAGGTGTCTTCTTGTAGCATTTAAGTTAACCAAGGTACAAAACAAAAAGCATTTTTGGACCATTTTTATACAAGGATGTACATGTGTTCTTGTGCATGTGATGGAAAGATCTGAAATGTAAAAGTGTTTATCCATGGATGGTAGTACTTTTGTCACTTTTTAAAATAAGCCTAACTTTATATTTGGAGTAAAGCTATTTTTGTGTTGAAAAAAATTATATGCCTAATGGGACGTTTTGATAAAATATCCTTTTTGTTGCCCAACATATAATATACGCTGTTGAAAATGACCCTTCTTATGACCAATTGTCATTTTAAAAGGTTCTTAGGAATGTAAGAGACTGCTACCACCAGTACCATAGGTAGTTTTGCATTGTCTTATTAATATAATCTCATTGGCTCACTTTATCCAGTGGCAGAATCTGGAAGAAGAGATCTTTGAAACCAAAACTATAAATTATCTGTGTATATCTTTTTTCTTCTCTTTTCATCATTGACCGTTTACTGTGGGATAGTGTTTTAGGCTGATTTTAGTTGATATTTCTGACAGACGCAAAAACCCAGATTTGAGTACAGTCCTTTAGCAGGATATGGGAACTGTATATGTCTCCACTTTAGGCAGAATTTTTAAAATGACTTTTATTGAAGTATAAACACACATAAATCGTGTGACAGCTCAATGGATCTTCACAGTCCACAGTACCCCCTCTGGCCAGTGTTCAGTTTAAGAGCTACAACACTGCCGGCACCTGTTAAACCCTCCTCATGCTCCTTCCCTTTCACTGCCGCCCATGCCACGCTGCCTCATACCACGGGGGACTGTTTTCCTGACTTTTTTTTTTTTTTTTTTTTAAGTTTACGTATGTATTTAGAGAGAGTGTTGCATGAGCAGGGAAGGGACAGAGAGAGGGAGAGAGAGAATCCCAAGCAGGCTCCACGCTGTCAGCACAGAGCCTGACGTGGGGCTCAAACTCCCAATCCGGGAGATCGTGACCTGATCCGAAATCAAGAGTCAGACACTTTACCAACTGAGCCACCCGGGGCCTCCTGAATGGGATTATATAGTATAAACATTTGTTCTGGCTCCTTCCGTTCACTGTTGTTAACTTTATCCACTTCATTGTACATAGTCCCAGTTTGTACAAGATGGATTTTTACAGGTAAGTTTTAACATTAGAAATGTTGTAGTTTTCTGGGGATTCAAGCTGGTGCAGGCACTCTAGAAAACAGTATGGGGGTTCCTCAAGAAACTAAAAATAGAACTACCCCACGACCCAGCATTTGCACTACTGAGTATTTATCCATGGGATACAGGTGTGCTGTTTTGAAGGGACACACGCACCCCCATGTTTATAGCAGCACTATCCACAATAGCCAAAGTATGGAAAGAGCCCAATGTCCATCGACAGATGAATGGATAAAGGAAATGTGGTGTATATCTACAATGGAGTATTACTCAGCAATCAAAAAGAATGAAATCTTGCCATTTGCAGCTACGTGGATGGAACTGGAGGGTATTATTAGTGAAATTAGCTAAGTGAAATTAGTCAGAGAAAGATAAATATTATATGACTTTACTCATATGAGGACTTGAAGAGACAAAACAGAGGAACATAAGGGAAGGGAAACAAAAAGAATATAAAAACAGGGAGGGGGACAAAACAGAAGAGACTCATAAATACGGAGAACAAACTGAGGGTTGCTGGAGGGGTTGTGGGAGGGGGGATGGGCTAAATGGGTAAGGGGCACTAGGGAATCTACTCCTGAAATCATTGTTGCACTATATGCTAACTAATTTGGATGTAAATTTTAAAAAATAAAAAATAAAACAAAATAAAAAAGAAGTGTAGTTTTCAGATACAAATATATTTTAAAGTACTTAATAAAGCCTCTTAATTGTTAAGTTTTGAAAAGTAACTATGAACGTACAGAATGAGCCTATTGTTTAAATGTAAGGGGTTTGTTTAATCACAAGCTTAGTATTTATAAATTGTACAGGAGACTGTCAAAAAAAAGTCATTTTCCCCTTGGGCAAAATTGTAAGAGTCTAGTCCAAAAGAGATAATTAAGTTTCCTTAATTCTGAGGTGATCAACTATTGGTGGTATTGTGTTCTCCTTTAGTTGCCATAAAGTAAAGAGGAGTGTTGAGAAACTGAAAGGCGTCCGTCAGAAAATGACCAGAAAGAAGTGAAACCATTTGGGGCAGAAGGTTGACTGTGTGGTTGAGATCACGTGGGTGCAAAGCTGCTGGAAAGCAGAGCAATTAGACTTATTCTATGTGATTTGACAAGATGAGACTCAGACCAGTAAGTGATAGTTGCAGAAAGGCAGCTTTTACATCACTCTTAGGAAGAACTTACTTTAATTTTTTTTTTTACTGCTGGTTTATTTTTGAGGGAGAGAGACACAGAGCATGAGCGGGGGAGGGGCAGAGAGAGGGATTCAGGATCCAAAGCAGGCTCCAGGCTCCGAGCTGTCAGCACAGAGCCCGACACAGGGCCCAAACCCACGGACCGCAAGATCATGACCTGAGCTGAAGTCAGATGTTCAACAGACTGAGCCACCCAGGCGCCCCTTAGGAAGAACTTATTTTAATAAACACATTTCATTATGGTAAATTTCAAATTAAAGAGTAGAGTGACTAGTACAAGTTCAGAGATCTATTTACGTCCATCACTAGGATCCTCTTGTGCTACATTTCCTATCTAATACTTGGATGTAGTCTGTTCTTCAGGGAACCCTGGTTCCTCCCCTTTTACTGGGAAGTGATAGGTAGAGACCACAGTCCTGGGTATTAGAGGTGTTCATTGCTACTGGATTTTCATTGTATTTAGGCAGTTTGATAGAGATAAGGGGGAAAGTGTGGGTGTGTGTTAAAGACTTTGTATGTTTCTAATATTTCAACTTGAAATTATAGGGGTTTTAATCTCTTTGGTTTTATATTGTGTCTCCTTTTTTTTCTTACAAAAATTTGGTTCCTAGGGGTACCTGGGTGGCTCAGTCGGTTAGGCGGCCGACTTCGGCTCAGGTCATGATCTTGCGGTCTGTGAGTTCGAGCCCCGCGTTGGGCTCTGTGCTGACAGCTCAGAGCCTGGAGCCTGTTTCAGATTCTGTATCTCCCTCTCTCTGACCCTCCCCTGTTCATGCTCTGTCTCTCTCTGTCTCAAAAATAAATAAATGTTAAAAAAAAAAAAAAAAAATTTGGTTCCTAATGACATTCACATAGTAACTTACTTGATCTATATATCTATCAATTATCCATCTATCTGGGTTCAAAGTAATTATACCAATATTACCACTAATATCAGTCTCCCTGGATGGAATTTAAGATTTCTTGTGGGTATCATTTTGTCTTTAAAATGTATTGTCCAAAGACTGTTTTAAAGTAATTCAAAATAATCGTCTTCCATGTAGCTATGTACTTAATTTGATAGATATATTTGTTTACATTGTTTTCAATATTTAGAGGTCTGGAATATTTTTCTATATGATACAATTTTGTTTCTTAAATACTTAAAGTACTTAATTGCAAAGTCAGAACCATAAGTAGATGCAGAGAAGTCTGACATCTAGGCCTCTTTCCTCCCCTTGTAGGTCACCGTTTTTATTAATCTTTCGGTTTTTTCCTTCCATGTTTAATGTGATCAGATACGTGTATATATTCATATTCCTCTTTATATGTAAGGTGGTATATTTATAGCCACTGTTCTAATTCTTTTTTTCATTTAACATCGTATTCTTAAAGAGGATCACACAGCAGTTGGTTGGTCTCTCCTTTTTTGGGGTCTTGTTTTTTGGGGCTTTTTTTTTTTTTTTTTTTTTTTTTTTTTCAGTTTCATAGTACTCTCTTATATACATTCCTTTGGTTTAATCAGCCACTCTCCTGTAGATAATTATTTTAGAGTTTTGCTATTAAAATGGTGGTAGGGGGTGCCTGGCTGGCTCAGTCAAGTATAACTGTTGACCTTAGAGTTGTGAGTTTGAGCCCCACGTTGGATATAGAGATTACTTAAAATCTTCTTAAAAAGTAGTGGTACATTTTATAGTTTTCTTCTTTCTTTCTTTCTTTCTTTCTTTATTTATTTATTTATTTATTTTAACGTTTATTTATTTTTGAGACAGAGAGAGACAGAGCATGAACAGGGGAGGGGCAGAGAGAGAGGGAGACACAGAATCTGAAACAGGCTCCAGGCTCTGAGCCATCAGCCCAGAGCCCGACGCGGGGCTCGAACTCACGGACCGTGAGATCATGACCTGAGCCGAAGTCGGACGCTTAACCGACTGAGCCACCCAGGTGCCCCCATTTTATAGTTTTCTGCAGCTGTTATATTTTTGCCAGCGTATCTTGGCAAAAATCTAATCCAGTAGGGATTTGATCTCCTACTGGTGGGGTTCCTGTAGTTAAACGCATATGGTATTCTAGTTATTACCCATTTCCCTTCTATAGAAATTACACCATTTTACATGCAGTACATGTCTGGGTATGCTTGAATTTGTTTTTTGTTGTTCGCCCTCTTCCATTGGTTCTTCGGTCTTTTTGTGTGTAAGTTCTGTACTGTTTAACAATAGAAGCTTTAAAAAATAATTTTACATTTGGTACAGTTGTACCCTTGCTTTTCTTCTTTTTAAGATTTTGCTAGTTATTCTTGCTTGTCTAATTTTTCAAAACAATTTTATATTTTTTCTTACTCCTGAGTGAAATTTTGGTGGTATTTTTATTGGGATAGCATTAAATTTATAAATTTGTTTTGGGAAAATTGTCATCTTATGTCTTCCTATCCACAAACACAGTATGTATTTCCATTTGTTCAAGTCTTTCATTTTTATTTCATGGTTAAAAAGAACTCTTTACATCAATTATACTTCAGTTGTTCAAGAAAATCTATGTTGAAACATGGGAGAAAAATTATTTGTTTTCCCTGACAGTGTCAAATGAAGTTCATATTTTTGATTTAGATAAATCTTTTTTATTTCTTTAGACTCTTTTTCCCCCAAAATTTTTATTTAAATCTAGTTAATTAACATATTGTGTAATATTGGTGTCAGGAGTAGAATTCAGTGATTCATCACTTACATACAACACCCAGTGTTCCTCTTAATGTGCCCTCACCCATCTATCCCATCCCCCCACCCCCCTCCCTCAGTCTGTAACCCTCAGTTTGTTTTCTATCATTAAGACTCTCTTATCTTTCTCTCTGTTTTTCTCCCCCTTCCCATATGTTCATCTGTTTTGTTTCCTAAATTCTACATATGAAAGAAATCATATAGTATTTGTCTTTGACTGACTTGCTTTGCTTAGCGTACATAATACACTCTAGTCCATCCACATCATTGCAAATGGCAAGATTCAGTTATTATTTTTTTTTTTAAGTACACACACAGCTTAGTCATGGCCCTGAGATCGAGACCTGAGCTAAGATCACGAGTCAGACGTTTAACTGGCTGAGCCACCCAGGCGCCCCAAGATTCTAGTCTTTTATTCTTTTTGATGGCTGAGTAATATTCCATTGTATGTATATATTTATAAGTTTATATATGCGTATATTTTAATATATAGACACATACATACAAATACCACCTCTTTATCCATTCATCAGTCATTGGACAATTGGACTCTTTCCATAATTTGACTGTTGTTCATAACACTGCCATAAACATTGGGGAGCATGTGTGCCCCTTCAAATCTGTACTTTTGTATCCTTTGGATAAATACCTAGTAGTGTAATTGCTGGGTTGTAGGGTAGTTCTATTTTTAATGTTTTGAGGAGCCTGCAGACTGTTTTCCAGAGTGGCCGCACCAGTTTGCACATCCATCAACAGTGTATGAGTGTTTCCCTTTTCTCTGCATCCTCTCCCAACATCTGTTGTTGCCTGAGTTGTTAATGTTAGTCATTCTGACAAGTGCGAGGTGGTATCTCCTTGTGGTTTTGATTTGTATTTCCCTGATGAGTGATGTTGAGCATCTTTTCATGCATGTTAGCCATCTGGCTGTCTTCTTTGGAAAAGTGTCTATTCATGTCTTCTGCCCATTTCTTAATTGGATTATTTGTTTTTTGGGTGTTGAGTTTGAGAAGTTCTTCTAGATTTTGGATACTAACCCTTTATCACATATGTCATTTGCAAATATCTTTTCCCATTCTGTAGGCTGCCTTTTAGTTTGGTTGATTGTTTCCTTTGCTGCGCAGAAGGTTTTTATCTTGATGAGGTCCCAATAGTTCATTTTTGCCTTTGTTTCCCTTGCCTCCAGTGACGTGTCTAGTAAGAAGTTGCTGCGGCGGAGGTCAAAGAGGTTGCTGCCTGTGTTCTTCTAGGATGTTGATGGTTTCCTGTCTCGTGGTTAGGTCTTTCATCCATTTTGAATTTCCTTTTGTGTGCGGTCTAAGAAAGTGGTCCAGGTTCATTCTTCTGCATGTTGCTGTCCAGTTTTTTCCGACACCATTTGCTGAAGAGACTGTCTTTTTTCCATTGGTTATTCTTTCCTGCTTTGTTGAAGATTAGTTGACTATATAGTTGTGGTTCCATTTCTGGGTTTTCTTTTCTGTTCCGTTGATCTATGTGTCTGTTTTTGTGCAAGTACCATACTGTCTTGATCATTACAGCTTTGTAATGTAGCTTAAAGTCTGGAATCGGGATGCCTCCAGCTTTGCTTTTCTAAAAAAAAAGAACTCTTTAATTGTTATCCAAAAGTAAAACAGATTGTTGTGTGAAGTAATTAATTCACTTGTGAAGTATATGGTGAGAATTCATGAATTGGGTAACAACTTATGTTAATGACTTAAAAGTTACTTCCAACTCCAAAATGTGATACAAATCTTTTTTATTCAAGTTTATTTATTTATTTTGAGAGAGAGATAGAGGAAGAAAGCATGAGCACAGAAGGGGCAGACAGCGAAGGAGAGAGAGAGAATCCCAAGCAAGTTCTTCACTGTCAGCACAGAGCCTGACGTGGGGCTCGAACTCATGATCATGACCTGAACCAAAATCAAGAGTCACATGCTCAACCAACTGAGCCACCCAGATGCCCCCTAAATGTTATATAAAAGTGCGTTGTATAGAAAATGTGAATGTATTTTACTGTCTTTTTTATTCCTCTCACATTAAGAGAGAACTTGACTGTTCTTTCAAAACTATAACTGAGGGGCACCTGGGTGGCTCAGTCGGTTAAGCGTCCGACTTGGGCTCGGTTCGTGGGTTCAAGCCCTGCATCAGACTCTGTGCTGACGGCTCAGAGCCTGGAGCCTGCTTCGGATTCTGTGTCTCCTTCTCTCTCTGCCCCTCCCCTACTTGCGCTCTTTCTCTTAAAAATAAATAAACATTGAAAAATAAAAATAAACTATAATTGAGAATGAGTTAAAGGAGTGGAAGTAGGTTAGGGGTTGTACAGCACTGGTTTGAAATCTTTGCTATCAATGAAGGAGGTAGGCAGTGAACAATTATTTTATTTTATTTTTAAATATATATATTTTTAACGTGTATTTATTTATTTTTTTTTCAAAGTTTATTTATTTATTTTTTTTGGGGGGGGACAGAGAGAGACAGAGCATGAATGGGGGAGGGGCAGAGAGAGAGGGAGACACAGAATCGGAAACAGGCTCCAGGCTCTGAGCCATCAGCCCAGAGCCCAGAGCCTGACGCGGGGCTCGAACTCACGGACCGCGAGATCGTGACCTGGCTGAAGTCGGACGCTTAACCGACTGCGCCACCCAGGCGCCCCAACGTGTATTTATTTTTGAGAGAGAATGCGTGCGGGGGAGGGGCAAAGAGGGTGAGACAGAGGATCCAAAGCGGGCTTTGCGCTGAAAGCAGGGAGGCCCATGCAGGGCTTAAACTCACTAACCGGGAGATCATGACCTGAGCCAAAGTCAGGTAGCTAACCGACTGAGCCACCCAGGCGCCCCAGTGAACTATTATTTTAAAAGAGTGCCATTGGTTATTGTAACTAACAATACTTATCTTTTTAAAAATAGGATGTTTGTATGCAAATGTTCAGTCTAAAGTAAGAGTAGATTGCTAATTTGCCATTTTCAAGCAATGTCCAAAAAATCAGGTTATTTTTAAATGTTGAATAATATATAAGTGTGTGTGGTTGAGAGTCAGCACAGGTAACGTTTTGCTAGCCTCTGATACAGCAGCAGAGGAACTCCTATATGGTGACATGGTGTTTAACATTAGTTAGGTTTTTAAATAAACCTTTTTAAATAAAGCACTCTTGCCTATGTTTTATCTGATATGTGATCAGTCAGGTTGTTCAGTTTTAATGCTAAACCGAAGTGTGATACAAGGTTTACTCTCTCTGAAACCTGTTTCTTGTTCAAATTTTAGGACCCTTCAAAGTTGTACAAGAAAGCAGGTGATGTTGCAGCCATTGAATGCCAATCCGAAGAAGGCATCCGTCTTCATTCACAGGGAGAAAACAGTCCTTTGTCGAAGAAGCTGTCTCCAGTACACTCAGAAATGACAGATTACATTAATGCAACATCATCTACTCTTGTTGGGAGCCGGGAGCCTGATTTAAAGGACCGAGCATTACTTAATGGAGGAACGAGTGTAACAGAGAAGTTGGCACAGCTCATCGCAACTTGCCCTCCCTCTAAGTCTTCCAAGACTAAACCGAAGAAGTTGGGAACTGGCACTGCTGCGGGATTGGTTAGCAAAGATTTGATCCGGAAAGCAGGCGTTGGCTCTGTAGCTGGAATACTACATAAGGACTTAATAAAAAAACCAGCCATCAGCACAGCAGTTGGATTGGTAACTAAAGATCCTGGGAAAAAGCCAGTGTTTAATGCAACAGTAGGATTGGTCAATAAGGACTCTGTGAAAAAACTAGGAACGGGCACTACGGCGGTGTTCATTAATAAAGATTTAGGCAGAAAGCCAGGAACTGTCACTACAGTAGGACTGCTGAGCAAGGATTCAGGAAAGAAGCTAGGAATTGGGATTGTTCCAGGGTTAGTGAACAAGGACTCTGGAAAGAAGTTAGGACTTGGCACTGTGGTTGGGCTGGTTAATAAAGACTTGGGAAAGAAATTGAGTTCTACTGTTGGCCTAGTGGCCAAGGACTGTGCAAAGAAGATTGTAGCAAATTCAGCAATGGGATTAGTTAATAAGGACATGGGAAAGAGACTGATGAGTTGCTCTATGGCAGGCCTGGTCAGTAAAGATGCCATAAACCTTAAAGCCGAAGCACTGCTCCCCACTCAGGAACCACTTAAGGCTTCTTGTAGTACAAACATCAGTAGTCATGAAAGTCAGGAACTTTCTGAATCCCTGAAAGACAGCACCACCAGCAAAACTTTTGAGAAGAATGTTATACGGCAGAGTAAAGAAAGCATATTGGAAAAGTTCTCAGTTCGAAAAGAAATCATCAATTTGGAGAAAGAAATGTTCAGCGAAGGAACATGCATTCAGCAAGACAGTTTCTCATCCAGTGACAGGGGGCCTTATGAAACCTCAAAGCATGAAAAGCAACCTCCCGTGTACTGCACTTCTCCGGACTTTCAAATGGGAGCTGCTTCAGACGCATCCACAGCAAAATCCCCGTTCAGTGCAGTAGGAGAGAGCAGTCTCCCCTCCCCATCGCCCACCGTATCTGTCAACCCTCTAACCAGAAGTCCCCCTGAAACTTCACAGCTGGCCCCTAATCCATTGCTTTTAAGTCCTTCCACAGAATTAATGGAAGAAATTTCTGAATCTGTTGGAAAGAACCAGTTTACTCCTGAAAGTACCCACTTGAACATTGGTCATAGGTCCGTGGGTCACAGCATGAACATCGAATGTAAAGGGATTGATAAAGAGCTAACTGATTCAAAAACCGCGCATCTAGATATTCCAAGAATAAGCTCTTCCCTGGGAAAAAAGCCAAGTTTGACTTCCGACTCCAGTATTCACGCAATTACCCCTTCGGTTGTTAACTTCACTAGTTTATTTAGTAACAAGCCCTTTCTAAAACTTGGTGCAGTAGGTGCGTCGGACAAACACTGCCAAGTGGCTGAAAGCCTAGGCACGAGTTTGCAGTCGAAACCATTGAAAAAACGGAAAGGAAGGAAACCTCGGTGGACTAAAGTGGTGGCGAGAAGCACGTGCCGGTCTCCCAAAGGGCTAGAGTTAGAAAGATCAGAGCTTTTTAAGAATGTTGCGTGTAGCTCACTATCAGGTAGTAATTCTGAGCCAGCCAAGTTTATGAAAAACATCGGACCATCTTCGTTTGTAGATCATGACTTCCTGAAACGCCGATTGCCAAAGCTGAGCAAGTCCACGGCCCCGTCTCTTGCTCTCCTAACTGATAGTGAAAAACCCGCTCACAAGGCTTTTGCTACGCACAAGCTCTCCTCCAGTATGTGTGTCTCTAGTGACCTTTTGTCTGACATTTATAAGCCCAAGAGGGGAAGACCTAAAGCTAAGGAGATGCCTCAACTGGAAGGGCCACCTAAAAGGACTTTAAAAATCCCTGCCTCTAAAGTGTTTTCTTTGCAGTCTAAGGAAGAACAGGAACCCCCGATTTTACAGCCAGAAATCGAAATTCCTTCCTTCAAGCAAAGTCTTTCTGTGTCTCCTTTTCCGAAAAAGAGAGGCAGACCGAAGAGGCAGATGAGGTCACCAGTCAAGATGAAGCCACCTGTACTGTCCGTGGCTCCGTTTGTTGCCACCGAGAGTCCAAGCAAGCTGGAGTCTGAAAGTGATAACCATCGGAGCAGCAGTGATTTCTTTGAGAGTGAGGATCAGCTTCAGGACCCAGACGATCTGGACGACAGGCATAGGCCCGCTGTCTGCAGCATGAGTGACCTAGAGATGGATCCAGATAAAAAAATTACCAAGAGAAACAATGGACAGCTAATGAAAACAATTATCCGCAAAATAAATAAAATGAAGACTTTGAAGAGGAAGAAACTGCTGAATCAGATTCTTTCAAGCTCCGTAGAATCAAGTAATAAAGGGAAAGTGCAATCCAAACTCCATAATACAGTGTCCAGTCTTGCCGCCACGTTTGGCTCTAAATTGGGCCAGCAGATAAACGTCAGCAAGAAAGGAACCATTTACATAGGAAAGAGAAGGGGTCGAAAACCAAAAACTGTCTTAAACGGCATTCTTTCTGGTAGCCCTACCAGCCTTGCTGTCCTTGAGCAAACTGCTCAGCAGGCAGCTGGCTCGGCATTAGGACAGATCCTTCCCCCTTTGCTGCCCTCCTCTGCTAGTGGTTCAGAGATTCTCCCGTCCCCTGTGTGCTCCCAGTCTTCTGGGACTAGTGGGGGTCAGAGCCCTGTGAGCAGTGACGCGGGCTTCGTGGAACCCAGTTCAGTGCCGTATCTGCATTTACACTCCAGACAGGGCAGTATGATCCAGACGCTTGCAATGAAGAAGGCCTCAAAGGGGAGGAGGCGACTGTCTCCTCCTACCTTGTTGCCGAATTCTCCTTCCCACTTAAGTGAACTCACCTCCCTGAAAGAGGCCACTCCTTCTCCCATTAGTGAGTCTCACAGCGACGAGACCATTCCCAGCGATAGTGGAATCGGAACCGATAATAACAGCACTTCGGACAGAGCAGAGAAGTTTTGTGGACAGAAAAAGAGGCGGCATTCTTTTGAACATGTTTCTCTGATTCCCCCTGAAACCTCTACAGTCCTGAGCAGTCTTAAAGAAAAGCATAAACACAAATGCAAGCGCAGGAATCACGATTACCTCAGCTATGACAAGACGAAGAGGCAGAAACGAAAACGGAAAAAGAAATACCCCCAGCTCCGAAGCAGACAGGATCCAGACTTTATTGCAGATCTGGAGGAACTGATAAGTCGTCTGAGTGAAATTCGAATCACCCATCGAAGTCATCATTTTATCCCCCGAGACCTGCTGCCCACTATTTTTCGCATCAACTTTAATAGCTTCTATACACATCCTTCTTTCCCCTTGGACCCTTTGCACTACATTCGAAAACCTGACTTAAAAAAGAAGAGAGGGAGACCCCCTAAGATGAGGGAGGCAATGGCCGAAATGCCCTTCATGCACAGCCTTAGTTTTCCTCTTTCCGGTACAGGATTCTATCCGTCCTACGGCATGCCTTACTCTCCGTCACCCCTTACAGCCACTCCCCTGGGACTAGGTTACTATGGAAGGTACCCCCCCACTCTCTACCCTCCTCCGTCTCCTTCTTTCACTCCTCCGCTTCCACCTCCTTCCTACATGCATGCTGGTCACTTACTTCTCAACCCCGCCAAATACCATAAGAAAAAGCATAAGCTACTGCGACAGGAGGCCTTTCTCACAACCAGCAGGACTCCTCTCCTTTCCATGAGCACCTACCCTAGCGTCCCTCCCGAGATGGCCTATGGTTGGATGGTCGAGCACAAACATAGGCACCGTCACAAGCACAGAGAACACCGCTCTTCTGAGCAACCCCAGGTTTCCATGGACGCCGGCTCTTCCAGATCTGTTTTGGAGTCCTTGAAACGCTATCGATTTGGGAAGGAAGCTGTTGGAGAGCGATATAAGCATAAGGAAAAGCACCGATGTCATATGTCCTGCCCTCATCTCTCTCCTTCGAAAAGCTTAATAAATCGAGAAGAACAGTGGGTCCACCGAGAGCCTTCAGAATCTAGTCCACTGGCTTTGGGATTGCAAACACCTTTACAGATCGACTGTTCAGAGAGTTCTCCGAGCTTATCCCTGGGAGGGTTCACTCCCAGCTCTGACCCGGCCAGCAGCGATGAGCATACAAACCTTTTCACAAGTGCAATAGGCAGCTGCCGAGTCCCCAACCCGAACCCCAGCGGCCGGAAGAGACTAGCTGACAGTCCTGGACTGTTTTCTGCACAGGACACTTCGCTCACTCGGCCTCACAGGAAGGAGCCACTGCCTTCCGGCGAGAGGGCAGTGCAGACCGCGACAGGTAAGGAGGGCTCCTTCGCTGCCTGTTGTTTGTGTTGGGAAAGGAGAGGACTTGGCCCTCAGGTTGCCTGATGCGTGTATGTGAACTCTTAACGGTTTGGTTTGTATAAATAGATGTGGCATGGTATCTTCAGCGTTCTTGTTTTTGGTACATGTGAGAAGTAAGATAAGGCCTGTCTTTGCATTAACTCTGAATTTTGAGAAGAGGTACCGTTACAGAAACAAACAACACTCAAGTTTTGGAAACCAGGAAAAATGATTCTTCTTTCTTACGCAAAAAGGCGGTTACAGTTTCTTTGGGGAGAAATGGCCCATGGGTGTTGTTGGCAGGTGTGCAGGACTTTTAATATATTCTAATCTAATAATTACAAGTGAGTTTATGTTACAGGAAGAAATGTCAACCCAGTGTGTCTCATAATAAAATCTAGGCTTTCAAAATTATCAACGTCGTAAAAGGGACTTCATTCTGCAGAGTGATCTCTAGGTATCCTCATAAAAGCTGCTTCAGTCGCATATGAAATGACATAAAACAAATCTGCATGATACATTTGAAACACCTGCAAAGCTTGTAAGAACTGAAACAAAGATAGGAAACAAGGAAGTGGAAGCATTGCCCATTCATGTAGAAAGAAGGCATCTGTGAGTCAGAAGGTCTTTATCAGAGATCTCAGCTCTGGGGGTTTGGTTGTAGGTAACTCTAGGAAGTCTGCGGAACCTCTGTGGAGTTATAAGTACAATCATGTGTATGTGTGCTTGTGCGTACTTTTCAGGGGAAAAATCTATAAATTGCATCACATTCTCCAAGTCAATTCTCTAAGCCCCCATACCTCTTCCTATAAAATGGTAATAATAGGGTTATCGTGAGAAGTAAATGAGATTATAATGTGTGTACTGAAGTGATTTGCACATTGTAAGTGCGCAGATGTTAATTGGTAAAAATCATTCCCCAAAAGATTAAAAACTTAGGCATTATAGGAAATGATAAACCCCTCTAATGTGTTTTTGCTTATGATGTTCGTTATTCACGAAATTTTGAAAAAGCCATTTTTGTTGAGAAACTGAGCATTCTTTAGTTTCTAACGATGTAATAAAGAGAAGAAAAATTCCTAAGTTTTAATTAGGTTCATTCAGCAAATTTTTGATGAATAAGTCACTGAGTATCAGTTTGTCAGGCACTCTACTTTGTGGGCTCTTGTGAGGAATAAGGCACACAAATACATTGTTCTCATGGGACTTACAGAGGAGGAGATAGGCGATGAACAAAAATGTACATGTTAAATGTCGTTAGAGATGTGATCAGAGCGTTCAAGCAAGAAAAAGAAAAGAAAACACAGAGTGTGGAAGGGGGCCTGACTCAGCAAGCCGTCCGTGACAAGGTGACTCTAAACTGTTTGTTACCTGAAGGCCGAGCAGCAGTTAGCTGGGGAGACAATTGTACTCACTCATTGACTCCCTCACTTAGTTGTTAAAGTCTAGAACGTGTGGCACTCTTCCAGTCACTGGCGTCAAGACATGAGGTCAGGCCCCGTGAACTTTCAGCCCTAGTGACACAAGACCAATAGTAGAGTGGTAAGCTCACAAGGAAAGGCATAATCGGGGGGAAATGCTGTCAAGTTAATATTACAGTGTCAGGATGGGTCGTTACCGGGAGAGGGGTGCCTGTTTAGGTAAAGTTATTGGTTACGGTCTAAGGATGAAAAGTTGAAGCTTGAAGGATGAGAAGCCGCCGCTTCTCAGGCTGAAGTTTGAGTAAAGAGCACGTTTGAAGATGCTGGGCTGAGAAGGAGTAGTATCTAGAGATACTCTTTACTATCTAATACCTAAATATATTAGAAGACCTTGGTGGCCGGGTCACAGTGGCAGGACAGGGAACACAGGACGGTGTGAGAATTGGGGGTGAAGAAAGCAGCCAGACCGTGTTCAGAGAGTTTAGGTTTTACACTAGGCTTAGGCAAGAGACAGAGGAGTACTGATTTTAGAGTCATTTCTTTAAAGGATCATTCTGGCTTGTGTGTGAACGTTGACTTGTGGAGGAGAGAGCTGGTTGTAGGGAGGTTGGCAGTCTGTCGGGGGCGGGGGGGGGGGGGGGCGGCGGCATGTGGTGCGGGCAGACCCCTGCAGGGACATTGCAGGGGTCGGCGTGGTGCCACCTGGAGGAGGCATACATAGGGAAGCACACTTTGCTTTTTTAATACACGTGAACTTTGGAATGTCTTAGAACATCTTTAGAACTTTCAAGCGGGGAGACAGCAGGCAGTTGGAGATCTGATTCTTGAGCTCAATAAAGATGTTTTGGCTGGAGATAGGGGTGTTTCACTATGAGGTTCTGAGAAACTGTCAATATCAGTTACAAAAAATAAAAGGGCTTCTAGAAAAGATAAAGTCGGGAGCAGATTCTCAAAATGTGTGCAACTTTGTACCCAGAGCACCAAGAAAAATAATAATTCTAGAAAATGCCAGCAGCAGTTAAAAAGACAAATTGTTTGATAAAGAAAGAAAGACTACAGTAAACATAGCATTTAACTTTTCAGGAAAAGACGAAGGTAACTTGATAGAAGGGAATTAGAGAAGGGTCAGAGCCACTCAGTTGTGGACACAAAAGCATGTCGCTGGCAGATAAAAGAAGTGATGCTAGATACGGCTGGTTCTGGTTTCTCGTCCTTGTTTGGCTCTTTTGCAGGAAGATCTGGGGAAAGCACGTGTTGGGTGATCTGTGGCCGGTGCTCTGACGAGGAGCGGTGCTTCCTGGCTTATTCTGTTGAGATCGTGTGTGAGCCTGCTCAGTGACCATATCATCCTGGTATTCTTCTGCTTACCAGTTGTGTGTGAGCTGGTTTACTTCACTGGAACAAAACAGTTGCTGCGTTCATATGTCTGTTGATCTGTCACAATGTGATGGATGATGTTCCCCAAAGGAGGGGATAGACCCGGAATCCGGGGCCTCAGACAGCCCTGAGGAACCGCACCATTTAAAGTATTGGTTATTTACCATGTATGCTAACTAACTAGAATTTAAATAAACACTTGAAATAAAAAAGTAATAAAGAAGCAGTGGTTAAAAGCCATCACCCTTTGGTTTGTCTGTAACCATTTGTGATCTCTTCAGTTTTTTAAAAATTAATTGCCAAGGCTTAAAACTCTGGAGATTTCACACAAAGTTCAGAAATCTGCTTTCCTTTAAAAGAAAAACCAGAACAGGGGCATCTGGGTGGCTCGGTCGGTTAAGCGTCCAACTTCGGCTCAGGTCATGATCTTAGAGTTCGTGGGTTCGAGCCCTGCGTCGGGCTCTGTGCCAACAGCTCAGAGCCTGGAGCCTGCTTTGGATTCTGTGTCTCCCTCTCTGCCCCTCCCCCTGCTCATGCTCTGTCTCTCAAAAATAAACATTAAAATTAAAAAAAAAAAAAAAAAAGAAAAAGGAAAGAAAGGAAAATAAAAAGTAGAACATCTGGCAAAAGTTAATCCCCATTTCCTGGATGACATCAATGGCACACACCCCCCCCCCCCTCTGTTGGGGCAGGCGCTATTCAATTCGTCTCAGTCAACACCATTTCCTTGTGGTGTGCCGTATCTGGCTCAGTTCAGATATTGAAGCAGTGTATCTGTCTCCAAGGAACATTTTAGTTTGAGGCCTCTAGTCTAAGAGTTGTGAGAAGGAGCTTGTAACAGGTAGGGAAATCGAGGTGGGAGTGAAGCGAGCTGACAGACAGGGTGGTTGAACGTATTAGCTACGCAAACGCTGAAGTCACCCAGGAGACCGGCTACAGGAGGTGGGGTGAAAGGATGGATGTGAGCCTGGTTTCAGGGTCCTCAGGAGGTACAGGTCTAACGTGGGAAAATATCTGCCTTAAGAATAAGAATTTGTCTCCTTCCTCTTAAAAAAAATAACGAAAACATTAAGATCTCTGAAGTCACCGTTTTGACACTGGTTTCCTTAGTTGAGGAAAGACCCTGCAATTTTAAGGGCAAAGTCCTTCAAAGACTGCCCCCACTTCCTGTGCCAGAGCGAGTTTCAGTGACCCCAGTCCACCTACACTCTTGTCTAGACTGCTGCAAATTTGGGGCTTCCCACAATCCCACAAACCCTCAAGTTTTGATAATTTGGTAGAACAACTCAGAAGTTACTGAAACCACTGTACGTAGGATTACAGTTTTATTGTCATAAAGAATGCAGATCAGGAATTGAAGAGATTCCCAGGACAAGGCCTAGGGTGGAGGACACACAGCCTCCCTGCCTGGTGTCTGTGGGATCAGGGTGTGTCGCCTTCCCAGCACACCACTGTGTTCACCAACCAGGGAGCAATGCCAGGCCTTTGTGTCTAGAGTGTTGATTGGGCCTAATTACATAGGCATGATTAATTAAATCACTGGCTGTGTGCTCGAACCCTATCTCTACCCACTCCCCCCCCCCCCCCCCACTATAGATAGGGCTGGCCCCAAATTTCAGCCCTCTAATCCTGTGATTGGTCTTTGTAGTGAGCAGCCCCACCCTGAGGCTACCCAGGGTCCACCTTAAGTCAGCTCTTTGGCATAACAAAGACCCTTCTATCACTCAGGAAATTCTAAGGGTTTTTGAAGCCAAGAATCAGACAGAGATACATTGTCTTTCTTTATTGTATCACAAATCCGCAAATTCGTGGAGCCTCTCCGTCTTCTTCACAATTACTCTTTTGATAAGTGGGTAGAAATGTGTCTTGATTTTCTACTAGGAACTTTTTCAAGTAGACATGAAAACTGGTTACGTATCCTAGTTCTTAAAACCAGTTGAGAAAACGATTTTTAGTTAAGGAAAGTTATAAGAAAAAATTACTAACTAAAGCCTGGGGTATCTTCTAATTTAATCTCTTTGAAAGTCAGAACTTTGTTTCGGCACAGCTTTATGTATTTTTTTTTTTAATTTTAATTATTAATGATGATGGCTATCCCTTCCACAGTTATTGTCTGTTGTTTGCCAGGAGCAGGGAATAAAATCATGAGTAAGATGTGATTTGCTGCCAGAAGGAATTTACACTTATTCAGAGAACATAGGCATGTTTACAAATAATTATCCATGGCTCCAGGGGCGCCTGGCTGCTGGGTAGGTACAGCATGCTACTCTCGACCTCGGGGTTGTGGGTTCCATCCCCACTTTGTGTGTAGAGATCACCTAAAATCTTAAACAGTGGTGCCTGGCTGGCTTGGTTGGTTGGGCATCTGACACTTGGTTTAGGCTCAGGTCATGATCTCATGGTTCTCGGGGTCGACCCCGGATCAGGCTCTGTGCTGACAGCATGGAGCCTGCTTGGGATTCTCTCCCTGCTCCTCCCACACATGCGCGTATGCAAGCTCTTTCTCTCTCTCTTTCAAAATAAATAAACTTTAAAAAAAAAAGTTTCTTAAAAAAAAAAAATCTTACGTGGGGCGTCTGGGTGGTTCAGTCAGTTAAGCATTCAACTTTGGCTCAGGTCATGATCTCATGGTTCATGAGTTTGAGCCCCACCTCGGTCTCTGCTGACAGCTCGGAGCCTGGAGCCTGCTTTGGATTCTGTGTCTCCCTCTCTCTCTGCCCCTACCTTGCTCATGTTCTGTCTCTCTCTGTCTCAAAAATAAATGAATGAATGAATGAATAAATAAATCGTTAAAAAGAGGCGAGGAAAGGGGAAGATTTTAGAATGTCTGCAGGAGGCCCCTCCGGTAATGGGTTGGACAGCAGTGTAATTAAGTGAAAGGAGGCGCTCAGAAGAGATGGCTGGAGATAAAAGGCAGATTTGGGTTTCATGCTGTTCAGTGGGATATATGCATCTGTAGCTCAGAGGAGAAATTACCCTGAAGAGGAAAGTTGTAGGTAAGTGATTGTTGAAGCCGTGAGAAGTGGTCCTGTTTCGCTGGGCGCACCACACTGCTAAGGGGACAGGAATGTCAGGTGCTGCTGGGGTCAACTCGAAGAGGCTGGGAGTAGAGGCTGCCTTTGGCCGATTATCACCTGTGAGCTCACAGTGGTTTCTGTGGAGGTAAATGTTGGATTTCTGGGGGTGCAGGAACGAACAGGAAGTAAGGAAGTGCAGACCGTTAAGATTCTTACAGCTTTACATTTTGTGGTAATTCCAGCTGGTTTATTACGTACTCGTAATTACACATCCTGTCAAGGAGATATTTGCATTTCTCAGTATGTGATTGTTTCGACGTCACATTGTAATTCTTCTTAAAGTGTACAAAGAGCATAACTAAACTTTGTTATTTTAATTTGGCCTCGGCCTTCAGCTGATATTTTTTTCTATGTATAACTTAAAGACAGATTCATTATACATTAATTGGTATCCTGTTAAAATACCCAAAATAGGACTTCCTACTGTGCCATATAATACAAAATTGCCAATTACCTTCTGGACATTATTATCATGAAAAGGCTTCCCAGTGGCCAAAGCAGGAACAATGTAAGCAACAGAATTAATAGTGACAGTATTGGATTATAATGTAAAGATACGGCAAATACCCATGACTCCATGTTGATGTAACTAAGTGATTGTATGGGGCACCTGGCTGTCTCACTTGGAAGAGCATGCGACATTTGAGCTCGGGGTCACAAGTTTCAAGCCCCATGTATGGCATAGAGCTTATCTAAAAACAAACAAACAAACAAAAAAGAATGATCAATTAAATCAGTGGAGGAAAGGGACAAATTTTCCTTACAGAAGAATTACAAATAGTATATGTAGACCAGCCTCTTCAAGGAGGTGGACTTTAATTCCCCTCTTCTTGAATATGGACTGCACCTAGTGACCTAATGCCACGTAACAGAGGACAGGAAGGGGAAAATAGCAACTTTGCAGTGAAGGAGACGAGCAGACCGACCACACCTTAACCGGGTGCAAGTTTAACTTCATCAATGATGAATCGTGCCGATAACAGGTAGCCTCCGATGTAATTAGCCGGGAACTTTCTTCTGTGGTGTTCTTTCCAAAACTTATAACCACAGTATTCTTTTAAAAAACACAACCATGGTCTAATAATACTAAAACCAAAAAAAGAGACATTGTACAAAATACGTGACCAGTGTACCTCAGAAGTGTCCGAGGACCTGAGAAAACAAGGAAAGATTAGGAAACTGTCACAGATGAGAGAGGATTGAGACATGGCAACTAAATACAATGTGATATTGTGATTGGCCCCTAGACCAGGAAAAAGACACATGTGGAAAAAATCGTTATTAATGTCAATTTCATAGTTTCGGCAGATGTATCATAGTTAAAATATAAGACGTTAAGTTAACGTTAGGGGAAGTTGGGTAAAGGCTGTGTGAGAAGTCTCACTTTGTACTATCTTCCATAAATTTAACATTATAGCAAAACAACTAGTTTAGTTTTTTGTTTTTTTTTAAACAGTACTAATTGTTGAGGGAAGCCTATCTCTAATAACTAAAGAAAAAATAAAACAGATTCTTATGATTTGGATTGAGTAGATTTTTCGTGTTTGTTGGCATAAAGCAGGCATATCTATGAATTATGTTGATGTGCATATGAGGAAAATAAAATTAGATCAGGGGCACAGGCAGGAAGGATCTTCCTTCCTGTGTGGTCTGGAGCCAGGTGGCTGACCTTGCCTTGGTTCCTAGCTGGGCAAACTGATAATCACTTGAGCAAATTTGGACTAAACAAATTAAGTGGCATAAAGCTTTAAAAGGAGTAACAGCTCTCATCATTTTATAAATGATGTTTGTGTGGTATTAGCTCATTCTTCTTCTGTGTTCTTCTGTAGGAACTGTTAGAGACCAATAGTCTAAGACCAACCTGATGCACGTGAAATCATAGGGATTCCACACCTAAGCCTCGCCTGGCCTTTCTGGCCTCGCGAGGTCCTGGTAACCAATTAAATCCGTATCTACATTCGGTAGACCTAAGGTGGGCCTGATGAGAAAGAGAATCACATACTCTATCCCTGTTTTTCAGCGTTTTCAACTCATGGCTGGCTGTACATGGTCAGTCTGCAACCTGATTTCAAAAATGGGGGATGGTTCCCCCTAGAGCTCACAAAGTAGAGAATGTATACACACGCATACACACGTAATTATTATAGGTTTCAATAACTTTTTTGTTCCCCCAGGAGTAAATTAGAGCTGATTTTTATTTTCGTTTGGAAAAAGTATATTTACTGTAAAAATGTAATGGTTGAAGAAAAGTATACTGTGCTTCGTTTTCTTTTTAACTGGAGAGTGTCTGCATTGATCAGAATTTTCTGATGTAGGACATTGTCTCTAGCATGGTGTATAAAGATACCCCCAAAAGTAAAGCGCGAACACGTGTGAAGATGAAATCCGAAAATTGATTATGGTGGTTAGTGCAGTTCTGGGGTTTCCAGTGGGATTCCATTTCAGTGGATGATGTGCTTTGGGCATTACGAGAAATAGCCTAATTAGAGGGAGGAAAACAGACTTTTTAGCTTAAAAATCACCAGCATAGGCTCTGAATCATTCTCTCTTGTAGTGCATTTAATTGGTGAGTCAGATGAAATGTATTGCTTTCAGTAAATGTATTTCCCACAATTGGAAACAGCTGTTTTTATCATGGAACCAGCTTTTATCTCAGCATTCAGCTCATTCAGTAGAAGCTTCCAGGATTCCTGTGAGCTGTGAACCATAGCAAAGGATTCAGAATTTAATCTGGGAACAAAAAAAAAAAAAAAAACCTGATCAGAAGCTCCCAATAGTTGGTTCATATTCTTTTTGTTGTTGTTGTTGTTGTTGTTAATGTGTATTTATTTTTGAAAGAGAGACAGAGTGTGAGTGGGTGAGGGGTAGAGAGACAGAATCCGAAGCAGGCTCCAGGCTCCCAGCTGCCAGCACAGAGCCCGACGTCAGGACTCGAACTCACGAGCTGCAAGATCATGACCTGAGCTGAAGTCGGACGCCCAACCGACTGAGTCACCCGGGCACCCCGGTTCATATTCTTTTACTATGGTATTCCTTTGTATGATAAGCCAGCTTTGATGCAGTCACTGTTCAACAAACACTCCCGATAGTCTTAACTTGTAAATGATAAAACAAGTTTCTTTCTTAAAATTTTATAATACATTGTTTTGGTGGGAAGGAATGATTTAAATGTTAGAAACTAGTTTTAAATATGTGATTTTAAAATAAATGTGTATCATCTATAAACTGGCTTCAGCATGGTATCCTTCCGTATCTAGCACACTTAATCTGTTTTTCCATGGCTTACCCAACGATATTTCTAGCATTGGAAACAGCAGACAATCTGCTCACCCAAACCATTCCCTGGTTACTTGTGTCTTTAGTGCTGATCTCCCAACAGAGTGTGACCAGAATTCGTAACTATAATAAGTTTCGAAAGTTTTCATAGTGGATTTACACTAAAGAAATACATGTTTTATCCAAGCAGCTGTTGGTTTCATTCACTGTGTTCTTTTGTTAATTTACGTTTGGAAGTTCCCTCGTGTTTTAGCCTAGGGTAGGTACTCAGGGCTTCAATGAAGTAGTGAGGTTGAATTATTACTCCAGTTTTTGCTTGGTGATACCTTTTTCCCAACAGACACCACGATCAGTGGGAATTGTCTCTTTTTATGCTGACATCTCTGCCCATTTGACTCCGTCCTCACACCCAGACATCTGAAAACGTACTATTTCTTTTTTATCTTAGATAGGTTTCAGTTCCTCCTGTGTAGACACCAAGATCTGTTGTGACAAATCAACTTCAGAACAGTTGCTTGGTTTCCACCCATTTTTATATATAATGAAAAGATTTCCAGGTTCTTATCCATTAAATCCAGTTATGT
The DNA here is from genome assembly GCF_018350155.1 of Leopardus geoffroyi. Classification (NCBI taxonomy): domain Eukaryota; kingdom Metazoa; phylum Chordata; class Mammalia; order Carnivora; family Felidae; genus Leopardus; species Leopardus geoffroyi. Next base: position 1,535,015 of record NC_059338.1, on the reverse strand, counting down.
CCTTTTTTGTTTTCTCCACTTTGTGACGTTCTTACCCATGATGTCACCCTGTAGTTTTGCTGTAGAAGTGCCATCTTTCCCCCTTTTTGTCTTCTTTGTCAAAGGTGTTTCCTCAAAACCTGCCTTTATGTTTAAAAGCTCAATGAATAATAGCCAAGAAAAATCCAGAGACTTTACGGTCAAAACCACTTCAAGCTTCCCTCACATTTCTAAGTTTGTTTTTAATTCTTAATTCCCTTATTATTTTCCCAATTTATGATAGTCCCTTTTTTTGTTTCCCTCCTTGCTGATAGTCTGCCTTCTTTTTTCCACGAAGACCTCTAGTTTTCTAGCTGAAGAAAAAGAATACTTGTAGTAATCACCTTACATTTATGCTGAAGTCCAATTTTATTTGGTTGCTTTCTTGGTGATTTACTTATAACTTCTGCTTCATTTATGTGTGTGGAAGCTCTAAACATATCTCTGAAGCTGTCAGAGGTCTGAGTAACGAGTTATTCAATAGTGTTTCTACCCAGTCGTTTGTCAGTTGCGGAATTACCACTTCGATTCTGTTCATTTCTGAAGTACTTAATTATTTGGCTTCGTGCTATATCGACATGGGAACTCTCTGATATGTAAAATCATAGGTATTCTCCGTGTGTATTCTTTGACGAAGTATCACGTTGTCTCGAACTGAAATCCATACAACCCTCTTGTCCTGTAAGGAGTGTGCAGAGTGTTCTCACAACTCTCCAGGCAGATCTGAAATGACCGCTGATGACACGGGAGCAAACACGCATCGCGTGGTGGAGGCAGCGACAAGGCAGTCACTGACCTGAGGAGTCCCACCGTGGCGTGGCCGAAGCCGAGAGTAAGCGGGGCAAGCAGACGGCGGTGCCCTCCCCTCCCCGTCCAGAGCTGCACTGGCGCCCGGTCGCCGTGGGCACATCGGGTTTCACTGATGGAATCCAGAGCGCGGCCGTGACCCTGAAGGAGGTGTGGTGAAGAGTCGGCGGATTAGAAGATTCACTTTCCAGGAGCTTTTACCACCTTGCAGGTGCCGACCAGCCTGGGAGGTGCCTGTCCTACCAGTGCTGCCCAGTTGGGGGTACTTCTTTATGCTTAGGAGTAATGCTGGAGCCCCTAAATTAGTTCCACTTCCCAAGTGGGCGTAAGTCCTTGCCCTTGTTTCATTTTTCTTTTTATTTTGAATAGTTGCCTACGCATCAGTGACATTGTTAAGTAATTAAGGTCTAAAAATTTATGATGAACCTAAGGAGCCAATTTATGTATGAGAGCATAACGTTTATAAAAACCCTTTCAATTGCTTGCGTTACCTCACTTTGAAACTCGCATCAGCCGAGTGAGTTCGAGTGCTTTCTCAGACCAACGCTCAAGTGCATTGACTTGCCAAGATCTTAAAAGTCTTAATTATAGCAGAGCCAGGACTCAAACTCAGGGCACCTTTGGTGATGTACCTCACACTGCGCCACGCACAGCTGTGCACAGCACTCCGCTTTAGGTTTCGAAATGTGGATATGTTGTTCGCCCTTGAAATGGACATTCTTGTTCTGTCCGGGCGTTAGCCTGCTCTCCCCCGGCCACCCAGCTGCACATGGCACTTACGAAATAGTACATTTTTGGCAGTGTTGGAGATAACGTTTGCAAATCGCACCTGATTTCTGCTGTTAGGGCAATTTCAACATCTTTGACAGGTTGCTGCCTCTTACATACAAGCTTCTATCATCATTTTCCAGTCTTAATTTTGGTTGCTTTCTATCATTAGGTAGGTTTTTTCCCCCCAGCTTTCTCATTCTCTTACTGCCCTATGACCAACATTCTTTTAGCAAAATAAGGATCTGATCTCATGACTACCAAGCCCTAGGGAACTGTATCTCAGGGGTACATTTTTTCCCCCTGAAATATGAAATATTAAGACCATCTCTGCTTTTTATGAAAAGGGAATTCAAACAGACTTTTACAAGTGAAAAGTGAAAAACATCCTGAATGAAGTTTCATTCCAGTCTCCTGTTAAATCCTAAGAATAGGCTGCCGGCCTCCAGTACTTCCAGGAAATGAAAAGTGGCTCAGAAGCTAGGTGAGCTAAGCCACCTCTCTCTCAATTGTTTCAGTTTCTCAGGAATTGCTGTACAATGCTGCCAGTAATGATCTCCAGGGATCTGACCCCCATTCCACCTCCTCCTGCCTCGTGTGCAGCTCCAGATGCCTCCAAAGGAGGAGCTTTGAGGAAGGTGCCGGTTCCCTCTTTGACCCTGAGGGCGGTGAGGCCAGGCAGGGTGATTCTCAGGGTATCCTGATGTTCAAAGGTACAGTTGAAGCCTTCATCAAGACTTTCTTGAAGATGACCAAGAAATTTGGGGAACATTACCACGTAGCCTAGAAACTGAAGACAGAGCTCCAGCATGGATGGCACAAACGCCATCTGAAGTGCACAGGATGACATTCAAGACCTTCGATGAGCTCCTTAAGGGCAGAGACTTTCAAAATATTTTTCTCTCTCTCCTCCTGCCTCCACAATGTCTAGCGTAGAAGCAAGCATATAAACTGGACTCGATGAATGTTAGTTTATGACTGAGAGAGAAGACTTTATAAAAAGTGCTCTCCAACCACTCCTTTCCCTAGTTGTTAGTCCAAGATTGAGCATTCAGCAGAATAACGGTAAAGAGAGACCTCTGATGTCTCAAGCTTCTTGGCCACTGTTGTCTTCTGTCTTGGCTCTGTGTCTCAGTAGGAAGTAGTTATCTGTCCAGTGTATGCATTTTTCAGTGTTAATACTTTTTTTTTTTTTTTTTTTAACGTTTCTTATTGAGAGAGAGACAGAGATAGAGCATTAGCATGGGAGGGGCAGAGAGAGAGAGGGACACACAGAATCCAAAGCAGGCTCCAGGCTCTGAGCTGTCAGCACAGAGCCCGACGTGGGGCTCGAACTCACGAACCATAAGATCATGACCTGAGCCAAAGCCGGAATAACCGACTGAGCCACCCAGGCACCCCTCAATATTAATACTTACTAAGGTATGTCTTCACTGATGCCTGGGCTTATACCTTTTAGATATTTTTATTGCGGCGGGGGGGGGGGGGGGGGGGGGTTGGTGCCTGGCTGGCTCAGTCAGTGGAGCATGCAACTCTTGATCTCAGGGTTGTGAGTTCGAGCCCCATGTTGGGTGCGGAGATTACTTAAAAGTAAAATCTTTATTGAAAAAGATATTTTTGTGGTATTTAACTCTTTAATGGAAATCTTATCTCAACCACAATCTAGGGTGGATTCATTGTACTGTCAGTTTTTAAAATCCCTTTGTATTTGTTTTTAAGATTCAAGGATAAACAGTCTTGCTTCTTGAATAGATCTCACATTGGTCATGTCTGTGTTGGGGAAGTAGGATGTATTGTTACAATACCAGTTTCCCGAGAACCTAACTTGTTACTGTTGAATGGCAGCACAGAGCCTTCTGTCTCGCCTGAGCAGGACTCAGAGAGGATTTACAATGATGTGATTTATGATAATACACAAGTAGAACAAAGCTCACGGTTTATTATTATCTGTGTCAGAGAAAGGAAAACACTAGAAACGTGGCTCCATTCAGTTCTGTCCCCAAGTTGTTCTTTGCTCACTTAGTCACATCTCCATCAAGTAGTTCACTCTTCGTTTAGAGGTGGATCTTAAAAATCTCATATTCAGGTATTTGATTTCTGATACTTTTGTACTACAGTTGTACTACAGTTATGCATAGGCTTTCTATTTGTAACTTCTTTCAAGTGTAAAGTGAACATTTCAGAGTACTGCTAGTTTTTTTGATCAACGTGATACAGACATTTATTATGCATTCTCAACAGCTGGCTTTTTTGGTTCTAAAGAATCCAGTATCAGAACCAAGTATATTTTATTCAGAAGAAGAATCTTTCCTGAACAACATATTTTTCTCTTGAGTAAGAGATGTGTTAAATTATGCCGCATTGATAGGGGTTTTGGTTAACATTAAGTATGTGACTTTTGAAAGGAAATCGAGTTTCTTTGTCCTTAAGAGCTCTTACGTATATAACGAAGGAACCTCAAGCGTACAGCTTTAAAGTACGTTTGCTGTGTTTCCTAGATAAGTTAGCAGTCCTTGCAGAATATGCTATAGGGGAAACACACAGAGTGTGAAGGTGACCTCACAGGTTTAAGATCCAACTCTGATTCTATTCAATGAAACGCTCAGGTTGGACCTGCTTTTCTCACATCAGTTGTTCCTAATTAATTGCACTGTACATTTTGTCCATCGGTTTCTGGGATGAATGCGAACTGACAATCAGGAACAGGTGTGATTGTAGTCCTGCTGGTGACTTTTATCGATAAATATCTCGATGATGTGTTTCCTGGTGGTGATGCGCCAGAACTACCATGAATTCCGTTCATTCTCCCTCTGAAATCGTTTTCCCTGTGTAACGTGACAGGAGAAATTGACGTGGGAGAGGCCCGTGAGGCTGTGCTGGCAGCACGCGGTGTGGCTTCCCCCTGCTTTTCGTCCACTCCCTGTCCGCTCGCAAGTTGTATGGCTGCTGGGAGTGGTGATGACAGCAACTCAAATAGTCTAGTTCTGACACACAGTCGTTTGAAATTGTGCTTAGACGTGAGTTTCCCTGTGATTCCTGGCCTTTCCTGTCTCTCCAGGTTCCCAGCCAACCTCAGAGAAGTCTTCCCAGCGACTGTCCGAGAGCACGAGCAGCAGCCCTGCCCGGAAGCGGTCGTCCTCGGAGAGCACTTCGTCCACAGGCAAGTCCCCCTGTTGCACGGACGGACTCTGACCCGACTCTCCCGTCTGCTACTCGTGAGCAGACTTCCCGCACGACGCGATAAGCTTCTTGCGGAAATCACAGCTTACATTTACTTACAAGACATTATTGTGGACGAGACAGAAGTGACTCTAGGACGCGCGAGGGGGCCACAGTGCGGACCCCCCCCCCCCCAGTCTTCCTGAGTCCGTCCAGGTGGGCTCACTCCCAGACCTGCAGCGATTTGGACGTGATCCAGAGGAAATCGTTCACAATGACTAGGTTCAAGAGTAGGCGGACAGGAAAATAAAGATTTTACAACTTGTGTTGAGGTGAAGGGCTGTGGGTGCGCTAAGGCAGTGTGGATTGGAACTACTTTATGAAGACTTAGATATATGTGTGTACAAAATTATTGTGATAACGCAGTAGTTTCCAAAGTAGCATTCACAGGTGTCTCAGACATGCAGGACAATTTAGGAGGTTGAAAGAGGAATCCCTATTAATAATTATTTCTAACCTCAACTTTTAAAATGTTTAATGTTTGTATACACATAACCTCTTACTACAGTGTCATATTTGTGTAGCTTTTTACATAGGTTCAGGTTATGCTCCCAGTTTTTGTTTTGTTTTTGTTTTTTCTGATAGTATGTGTGTTTACAAAAGAAGCAGACAAACTAGAGGGTAACATATATGTATCTGTCCTCTGCCTTTAGTGAGGATTGGAGAGGAGGAAGTGCTTTTTAATGTGTCAGTGTCATCAGGAGAGATGGGGGAGTGGTAGGGTCATTCCAGGTAGGGGGAGGTAATAAAAGGGGGGCATCTGGGCGGCTCAGTCAGTTGAGCCTCTGACTTCGGCTCCAGTCATGATCTCGCTGTTCTTGAATTCAAGCCCCGCGTCGGGCTCTGTGCTGGCCGCTCAGGGCCTGGAGCCTGGAGCCTGCTTCCAGTTCTGTGTCTGCCTCTCTCTCTCTCTGTCCCTCCCCGACTTGTGCTCTTTCTCTCTCTAAAAAATAAGTAAACCTTAAGAAACTAAATAAAAGAGCCAGTGTAGTTATGGTCAAGGACTGAATGTGAGGCTGGAAAGGCAGGTAGGGAACCTTACTAATGACACTGAGGGACCACTGAAAGTTTTAGGCAAGGAAGTGACGTACCACTTCTTGGCTTTCTATCCATGTTTTTAGGGGTTTTTTGTTTTTAAACGTTTATTTCTGAGAGAGAGAGAGTGCGCAAGAGCAAGTGTGCGTGTGAGCGGGGGAGGGGCAGAGGGAGAGGGAGAGAATCCCAAGCAGGCCCCAGACTGTCAGTACAACGTCCAATGTGAGGCTCAAACCTACGAACCGTGAACCAACTGAGCCACCCAGACAGCCCTAACCACGTTTTGTTTTTAATGTTTTTATTTATTTATTTTTTATTTTTTTAATGTTTATTTATTTTTGAGACAGAGACTGAGCATGAACGGGGGAGGGGCAGAGAGAGAGGGAGACACAGAATCTGAAGCAGGTTCCAGGCTCTGAGCTGTCAGCACAGAGCCCGACGTGGGGCTCGAACTCACGGACCGCGAGATCATGACCCGAGCCGAAGTCGGCTGCTTAGCCGACTGAGCCACCCAGGCGCCCCTTTAGTTTCTTTTTAAAAGTCGCTGTATCTGTCGTTCTGCGGAGCAGAACCGTATGTGTCTTCAAAAGCCTAAAATATTTACTATCTAGCTATCTATAGAAAAAGTTTGCCAACCCCTTAAAAGAAAGAATGAGATCTCATGGAGATATCCACGAAGAAAAATCACCCAAATATTTTACTTGAGTAAACAAAAGAAATACTACCTAGATCCATAAGGTTACTGTCACCATAAAACCAACCACGATTTATTCATTCAAATAAATCCTTTCTGAGTTACTATGAATACTGAGCACTGGAGATGTAAACATGAATAAGGTTCCTGCCCTCAAGGAGTCAGCCATATTCACCATTAAAAGGTGGGTTAAATTCTGTAACAGACCGGTCGGTGTAGGCAACTCGAGCACTTACCACATGCGTGGTGACTAAAGGAGACATCCCTGGGGCGCCTGGGCGGCTCAGTGGGTTGAGCAGCCGGCTCTTGATTTTGGCTCAGGTCATGATCTCACGGTTCGTGGGTTCCAGCCCCGTGTTGGGCTCCACACCGACGGTGCTAATAAGCCTGCTTGGGATTCTGTCTCTCTGTCCCTCCCCTACTCAGGTGCGCATGTGCGGTCTCCCTCTCTCTCTCAAAATAAATAAACTTAAAAAAAAAAAGAAGAAGACAACATCCTTGAAGATGTGACACATAATACTACTGTAATTTGAGTACATGAGTGGGTAAACAGTAAGAATGTGTTTAACTCACTGACAATAACATGTCTGAAGAAAAGCGCAAAACCATAAAATGGAATGCTGTTTTTGGAGAGCAGCACGTTTTTTGAGATTACGAGTGTGTGAGGGATATTATGTGTGATTGTGGTTGAACGTGAAGCTATCAAAGTAATAAACCCACATGGCATAGGGGTTTTTTTTGTTTGTTTTTTCATTTGAAGGAATTGAGACTTTACTGTAGACGCAGTTGGAAGCCACTAGAGGATTTTGAACAGGAAGATAAAAATTATTTGATATATTGTGCAGTTCAAAATAGGATAGATTTTGCAGTGCTAAAAAAAAGTCCCACATTTCGGTGGCTTGAAACAACAAAGTGTTGTTACTTTTTGTTCACGCTGTGTGACCATAATGGGTCTGTTCTGCGTTGTCTTCCTTCTAGGACCTTGTGTAACCCAGCCTCTATCTGGAGTGTTGCTGGTCGTGTGGAAAAGGGTGAAGGTTCATACAACGCACTGACCAGCTCTTAAAGTTTCTGCCCAGAACTAACTGTTACTCCTCACATTTCAGCGCTAAAGCAGATCACATGGTTAAGTCTTACGTCGAGGAAGTGTCGGGTGTATAATGTCATTGAAGGCAGGGCAGCGAATATTTATGAATAATGGCTCAGTCTACCGCGTACACATTTTGGGGAAAGTCTACAGCATTACAATGTAGAGAGTGGAATGTGACAAGAAATGTGTGGAGAAATGCGTTGATAATGGCTTCAGGTTGGGATATGTTAGAATTGAACAGTGTTTGGACTGTTGGGGTGGAGATGTTAATTAGCCATTCGGAAGTGGTGGCTTGTAGTTTGAGAGGCATCTCTGGTAGAGACGCAGGCCTAACAGTAGGTAATACAAACTTTAATCTGGCAGCGAGTGAGATTACCCAGCAAGAAGATACCAATCGGGAGGATGGCAGGAATGCAGGGTTTTTTTGTTTTTTTTTGTTTGTTTGTTTTTTTCAACGTTTTTTATTTATTTTTTGGGGGACAGAGAGAGACAGAGCATGAACGGGGGAGGGGCAGAGAGAGGGAGACACAGAATCGGAAACAGGCTCCAGGCTCTGAGCCATCAGCCCAGAGCCCGACGCGGGGCTCAAACTCCCGGACCGTGAGATCGTGACCTGGCTGAAGTCTGACGCTCAACCGACTGCGCCACCCAGGCGCCCCAGGAATGCAGGTTTAAGAGACATTCGCTTTCGAGGGAAGCGGAAGAAAAGAGATCAGTGATAACATACAAGTTTTAAATAGATTTTTTATATAGAAAAATCACAGAGTACATGGAACGGAAACATCTTAATGTCAGATGTCACAAAGAGGTCAAGAAAGATGTGGACAGAAAGTGTTAAGTAATTGGGAAAACGATTTTTATAAAACCACTTTGCAGGTGGAGTTAGAGCAGTTTGGCTGCTTGAGAAGGTGCTGAGTTCAGGTGACCCTGGTACGGATTTGAGCTTTGCTTCCAGCAGGGAGGCAGAGGAGATGTACGGAGCCAACAGATATGCTTCTCGGTACTTAAAACTAAAAATACTAGATAAAATATGGAAAATATTTCTTAAAACATTGCTGAAATTTGAAGTAAGTAGACAGGAAACCAGAAACTTTCAGAAAACTTGATTAACAGGAATTAGGAGTATTAGAGCTGCTTGACATCTGCCTGGTGTGGCGAGAGCCTGATTACTGGGAAACATCCAGGTGCAAGAGACAAAGGACAAAGCCTAAGGCTTTAGCAGCACAGAAGTCCCCATCAGATTTCCTGGCGTAAATCTGGCGCTCCCTGAAGGTGACATTTACCAGGATGCGAGCAAATAGAAACAAAGCCGCCACAGAAGAACCTGGTGGTTCCTTGTTTCAGTTTGGCTTTGGGAAGAGCCTGAAAAGGAGCTCCTCTCCACACACATGCTCTGTGTCACCTCCTGTCTCACACTGCCTGTGGAACCCAGAAAAAAAATCAATGAAAATTTGTTGTAGAGTAGTAGGGCCCTGAGTTCTTCCACAGCCAAATGCAAATTTAATTCCTATTTGGCATAAACCTGAGTGTCTTTGACCGTCCTCAGTCCTGATTGACCTGGCATTCTCATCATCACCAGCAGCACTGGGATGATACCCTCTGTTTTGCAGTCGAAGGGCAAGCGGGAGGGCCTCTGGCCAGCTCAGTCCGTGTAGCACACCACTCTGGATCTCAGGGTTGTGAGTTTGAGCCCCACATTGGGTGTAGACGTTACTTAAAAATACAATCTTTAAAAAATAAATTAATTAAAAATAAAGGCAACTAGCTCAACCAGAACTATGTCCTAACCTTCCAGGGATATTCAAAGAAATGAAATATGTGTAGAGACTATCTGTGTAGTAATTGAGATATATAAACAACCGTAGGAAAACAATTTTGTACAGGATATCTTATGGCCCATCCATGAACTGTTTTGAAGCAAATCCAAAGGGATATTTTACTTAAATACACTAAAAGAGTATATGATAATACTAATGAGTGCAGTCACTGTTATGAAAGCTATTGGCTATGACCTTAGCGGGATCTATTGGGAAACATGACAGTAGATTGCCTGGACTTACTTATAATGTGGAAGCTGGGTTCCCAGAGCAGAGGTTTCAGAGAAACTCAGGTGGAATGTGTCCTGCCTTTTCTAGCCCAACCTTAGAAATCACCATATTCTTACCTCTATCGACTTCTCTTTGCTAGAAGCAGCTCACTAAGGGCAACTCATACTCAAGAGGAGAGGCATTAGATCCTACCCCTTTTTAAAAAAAATTTTTTTAATGTTTATTTATTTTTGAGAGAGAGAGAGAGAGACAGAGCATGAGTGGGGGAGAGGCAGAGAGAGAGGGAGACACAGATTCCAAACCAGGTTCCAGGCTCTGAGCTGTCAGCACAGAGCCTGACGTGGGGGCTCAAACTCACAAACTGTGAGATTGTGACCTGAGCCAAAGTCAGACGCCTAACCGGCTAAGCCCCCCAGGTGCCCCTAGATCCTACCCCTTGAAGGGAGAATTAGTAAAAGAGTTGTGTATGTACAGGTTGTAATAGCTCTACAAGCAGCTGGGCTGTTGCTTTAGGGCAGGGAGGCAAGATTAGCTGGGTATGGAGGGGCCGTGGTGGTGTGAAGGCAAGTGGATAGGTTCAAGAGGCCAGACTAACGTAAAATCAAACGTTTTGAGTTGTGGGGAGAGTAGAGGAGAAATGACAGACGATGTGGCCTGAGCTTGGCTGACAAAATCCCTGGCACGAGATTGGTGCTCTGTGTATATAATGTTGAAGAGCTGGCTTTATGTTACCAGTCACTGAGCTTGGCGCTTTGGAGGAACAAGGTTGAGGGAGGAGGTAAGGAACAGGAGTACGAGAGATCTATGAAACGTGCAAAAGCAGAGAAGTAGAAAAACAGGTGTTACTCAGAAAAGAGAGACCGGGGAGACACCAGAATGTACGTGCTATTGAATGAACTGTCAAAGGGAGCAGGGAGGCCTGCATCAAGGAGAGAAGTGCTCGGGCCAGAGAGTGAGAAGGGGACAGTCCTCATTCTGGTGACCTTCAGATAAAAGTGAAGATTAGCACGTGTGTTCTGATCGTGGAAACTATGAGAAGGAACGTGTCCCCCGTGGGCAATAAAGGTAGAAGGTAACACTGCAGTACTGGGGCTGAGGGGCCTCTACGGCTAATGCTGATGGAGCTGAGGAATGGGGAGAGAAAGTGGGTTATCAGAGAGACAGTGGAGGCCGGATTTTAAAAATTAGGGATATAAAATGTCACTGAGAGTTTGAATTTAAACAGTACTACTGGATATTATTTGAAGGAAGTTATTGGTAATTGGAGAAAACGTCCAGTGTTATCTGATTGGAATCTGGAATGCCTGGGGCTTGTACAGTAGCCCCTAGAATCCTACTGCATTTTAAACTCAGATAGACAGGATATGCATCCATCAACTTTGGAGAAGCATTACCTGTGATCATTAGTAGGAAACAACGAGGCATCTTGGGAAGTAGGCCTATTACAATTCGATGTTTACCAAGACTGTGAAACTAACATGGCTGGCCAGAGGAGCGGGAGCCTTTCCCACATGAAGTATAGTCACGAAAATGCGCTGAGTGGTATCTGAGGAGACAAAGATCACCGAGTCCCTGGGCCACTAAGGTAACAAGGGTTAAGTGGAAGGTCTTTGTCCGGCGTTTAACTGTCGAGTCTCCTAACTCAAATGGACCTTCATTTCTGAAGAAATAAACGACTCATTCCTGGTCCTCATCTCAGAGAGTGAGCGTTATTGTTGTTGCTTTTTAACTCACTGGTAATAGGGAGGCATAGGCCAGTTTTGAAGTTCCTGAGATGACTGTCATATAGGCCTGATTCAGGAAAGTAAACCACCAACTTGCTGGGAAAGAGAACCGCACATGGTCTTGGGATGTGTGATGTTGTGAGGACAGATGGAGCAGTGCTCCTTTTCTTCCTTGTAAAGAGTCGTTTAAATGACTGGCTGTGTTCGTTTTTCTTCTGCGTGTGATTTGTCACCTCATTTAGTGAATGGCGTTTCCTCTCGAAGTCCGAGAGCGACCGCTTCTGGGGACGACTCCGTGGACGGTCTGCTGCAGCGGATGGTACAACATGAGGACCAGGCGCCCCTGGGGAAGAGCGTCGAGGCCGCGATCACATCCGCCTCTGTGCCGCCTTCCTCCAGTCCGGGCCACAGCCACAGCCACGGCAAGGAGCGAGCCCCGGGGAGACCAGACAGCCTTCTCGTGCCTGCGGTCCCCGGCGACTCCTGCAGTGGTAGCATCTCACTCCTCTCCGAAAAGTTGCCGAGCAGCCGTTCGCCCCCGCACATCAAGAGGAGCGTAGTGGAAGCCATGCAGCGCCAAGCTCGGAAAATGTGCAATTACGACAAAATCCTGGCCACCAAGAAAAACCTGGACCATGTCAACAAAATACTAAAAGCCAAAAAACTGCAAAGACAGGCCAGGACAGGGAACAACTTCGTGAAACGCAGACCAGGCCGACCTCGGAAATGCCCCCTCCAGGCCGTGGTGTCGATGCAAGCCTTCCAGGCCGCCCAGTTGGTCGGCCCCGAGCTGAGCGAAGGCGAGGAGAGAGCAGCGGCGCCCTTCCGTCCTGACACCGTTACGGATGTCATCGAGGCTGTTGTCCAGAGCGTGAACCTGAGTCCAGAACAGAAGAAGGGGTTGAAGAGGAAAAGTTGGCTTTTGGAAGAACAGACCAAGAAAAAGCAGAAGCCGTTCCCAGAGGAAGAACGAGAGCACACTGAAAGGTAATTCCTGGTTTCACACTTGGTCTGGGTGGAGGACACACAGACGTGTCACAGATGTGACCTATCCATACGCAGCTGAGTGACTCTTCGTTATAGAAAACCTGCACTTCTCTGTTTTATTGAAAAGTTCCTCTTCTGGGCCGCCTGGGTCGTTCAGTTCATTAAGCGTCCGACCCTCTCTTTCTTTTTTTTTTTTTTTTTATGTTTATTTTATTTCTGAGACAGACACAGAACATGAGCAGGGGAGGGGCAGAGAGAGAGAGGGAGACAGAGAATCTGAAGCAGGTTCCAGGCTCCAAGCTGTCAGCACAGAGCCCGACGCGGGGCTCGAACCCACAAACAGTGAGATCATGACCTGAGCCGAAGTCAGACACTCAACCGACTGAGCCACTCAGGCGCCCCAACGTCCAACTCTTGATTTTTGACTTGGGTCACGATCTCAAGGTTCCTGAGTCTGAGCCTGTGTGCAGAACCTGCTTGGGATTCTCTCTCTTTCCTTCTCTCTCTGCCCCTCCCCCACTTACTTTAAAAAAGTAAGTTAGGGTTAGGTTTAAAAAAAGGGGGGGGGGGTCTTATTATAACTGCCCCAAATTATAAATAATTAAGCACAGGGAATGTAACAATTCAATCTAATCCCCTCACTCTACAGGTGATGAGGTCCAGGCCCAGAGAGGTTACCTGTTTTACCTAGTATATAGCCGTGTGCCTGGAATTATTTTTGTTATCACACCATCTCCTGTATGCTCTAACCTTGTCTTCCTGTTATCGCATACGTTTTTCTGCATGTTAGATTTATTTCCTTCATAGTGTCCTGGTTACATTTTTACATTTTTCTAAAAGATATAGAACACAGAGCCAAAAGTCATCCAAAATAAGAGCATTTAATCCTTTTGTTATGTATCCAACCAGATTCATTCCCTGAAGGTATATTTGGTATTTTTAAATGAGCTAATGACAATATTCACCATTTGCAAATGGCTTTTCCTTTACTAAATGTAGCATGTCAGTCACAGTTAATGGCATCCCTCGTTCACAGAGAAATACAAATTGAAACTGCTAGATACATTTTAAGCCTCTTAACATATATTGTCAGACTGCTGTCTTAAAAGCCACGTCTGTTTATACTTTGACTAGCATCATGCGGTAATAGTCACGTACTCTTTCCCCCCCACCCTTATCTACCCTGGAAATTATCTTTTTAAAAAATCTTTATCCGGGGGCAGGGAAAGAAAACCTTCCTCAGTCTGATACAGGTGAAATATACTTCCTAAATGTTACTTGCTGCTTATTTTAATTTGCACGTTTTTGCATATTAGAAGACATTAGTATGTGTTGTGTTCCATACCTGTTTTTTAAGTGCTCATTACATGCAGTCACAATGATAACCCTGGGGCGCCTAGCTGGCTCAGTCAGAAGAGCCTGTGACTTTTGATCTTGGGGTTGTGAGTTTGAGCCCCATGTTGGGTGTAGAGATTACTTAAATTAAAAAAAAAAAAAAAAAAAAAGAATGATAACCCTTAATGTTTGTTGTATGACATCATTTGGTTTTCTTTATATTTTCTTGCCAAACAGCAGTAGGACAGTTATCAGTCTTTTTCTCTATCATCTACCTTGGTGAATCCCATATAGAGGTTTCTTATATCTCTCTAATGCATCATCTATAAAAAAGACTTCTTTTCCTAGAGAATATACAGGATATATTTTTTCTTTTTCATGAGTAATAAAGCCTGTAGATACATCAGTGAAACTAAAAGCTTACTGGTTGAGAAGTTGTGTCTCTCTTCACATGATCTCATTTCTTCTCAAATCCTGTTCTCTTTGTGGGCATGGGCGTTAAGAGCGCGCCGTGTAGCGGTGCCTGGCTGGCCCAGTCAGGGGAGCATGCCTCTCTTGACCTGGGGGTCGTGAGTGTGAGCCCCATGCTGGGAGGGACTCCTCTTAGGAGATTGTGCAAGAAAGGACATGACGTAGTGAGATCCCAAGGGCAGCAGCAGTTTTTCACCTTTTTCTGATTAGAATCTACTATAGTACTTGGTGTGTAGCAGGAATTCATTCATTTCCTCATTCAGTAAGTGTTTATTGCAAAATTACTTATCCCATGTGCTGAGGGTAGGTAAGAGTGGTAAGCAGATAGAGATACACTCCCTGTCCTCATGGATTGTGCAGCCTAAGTATGAGTAGGGAGAGTTAGTGCTATGAGAACGAATTGTTGAGGTAATTGACCTAGCTTCCCTGTGGAAGTAATTACTAATTAAAATCTGAAGAATTGACTTCATCTGTTATGTAAGGCGCGAGGCTAGAGCACACATTATGGGCTCAGTAGGAAAAGGCAGAGCAGGTTCAAGGAAGTGAAAGAATGCTTTTGTGGCCAAAGCACAGAGCAAATTCTAGTAGTGTGGTCTAGAGCTTAGAGAATGAGTCTAAAGAAAAGGTTGGGGGGGGCCAGATCATGCAGAGGGCCTTGTATGCCATGTTAAAGAGTATGGACACTATTTGATTAGGAACAACCCAGATGGCAAAAGAATAATGGTTATGGGGCGCCTGGGTGACTCAGTCGGTTAAGCATCCAACTTCGGCTCAGGTCATGATCTCAGCGTTCGTGGGTTGGGGCCCCACGTCAGGCTCAGTGCTGAGAGCTCGGAGCCTGGATCCTGCTTCAGATTCTGTGTCTTCCTTCTCTCTGCCCTTCCCCTGCTCACTCGCTGTATCTCTCAAAACTAAGTAGACATTTTTTTTAAGTTTAAGAAAAGAATAGCATAATGGTTATGAGCTGGGTTCTAGATCAGAAGAATCTGGGTTCAAACCCTGGTTCTAAAAGGAAAAAGGACAAATTTTAAAAGCTGTGTAACAAATAAAATCATCTCTCCTTTGCTCTACTGGTGGGAATGCAAACTGGTGCAGCCACTCTGGAAAACAGTATGGAGGTTCCTCAAAAAATTAGAAATAGAACTACCCTATGACCCAGCAATTGCACTACTAGGTATTTATCCAAGGTATATAGGTGCTGTTTCTTGGGTTTTGGGGGGGGTTTTTAAGTTTGTTTTTTTTTTTTTACATTTTATTTATTTTTGAGAGAGAGAGAGACAGAGACAGAGCACAAGTGGGGGAGGGGCAGAGAGAGAGGGAGACACAGAATCCAAAGCAGGCTCCAGGCTCTGAGCTGTCAGCACAGAGCTTGACAAGGGGTTCAAATTAATGAACCCTGAGCTCATGACCTCAGCCGAAGTCGGACACCCAACTGGCTGAGCCACCCAGGTGCCCCCAGGTGTGCTGTTTCTGAGGGGCACATGCATCCCATGTTTATAGCAGTACTATCCACAATAGCCAAAGTATGGAAAGAGTCCAAATGTCCATCGACAGGTGAATGGATAAAGAATATATATACACATACACACAGTGGAGTATTATTCGGCAATCAGAATGAAATCTTGCCATTTGCACCTACGTGGATGGAACTAGAGGGTATTATGCTAAGTGAAATTAGAGAAAGACAAATATCCCATGACTTCACTCATATGAGGACTTTAAGATACAAAACAGATGAACATAAGGGAAGGGAAGCAAAAATAACATAAAAACAGGGAGAGGGACAAAACCTAAGAGACTCTTAAAGACAGAGAACAAACTGAGGGTTGCTGGAGGGGTGGTGGGAGGGGGGGTGGGCTAAATGGCCAAGGGGCATTAAGGAAGACACTTGTTGGGTTGAGCACTGGATTCTACTCCTAAAATCATTGCACTATATGCTAACTAACTTGGATGTAAATTAAAATAAATTAAATAAAATTTAACGACAAAATAAAATCATAATTCAAATAGTTAAAACTGAATCAACACTATACTACATATATCAACTTGCAGGATGTATCTAAAGAGGTGGCTAGAGTGGGATTCATAGCCTTTAATACTTATATTACTTTCTAAAATGCTGAAAATTTATGAACCGTGAGTCCAATTAAGAGATGAGAGGGGTGCCTGGGTGGCTCAGTCGGTTAAGTGGCCGACTTCGGCTCAGGTCATGATCTCGCGGTCCGTGAGTTCGAGCCCCACGTCGGGCTCTGTGCTGACAGCTCAGAGCCTGGAGCCTGTTTCGGATTCTGTGTCTCCCTCTCTCTGACCCTCCCCTGTTCATGCTGTGTCTCTCCCTGTCTCAAAAATAAATAAAATGTAAAAAAAAAAAAAAAAAAAGAGATGAGAAAAACCAGAGAATAAGCCCCAAAAGGTAAATGGGAAGTGAAGGAAATGAAACATATATTAAATTAACAAAATAAAGCTAAGGTACAATAGAGAGACTCACTGAAGACCAAAGTTAGTTCCTTGAAGACTAATAAAATATACAAACTTCTAGTAAAGTTGATCAGTGAAGAAAATTATAAGTTAAAAAGGAGATAAGCTGTATATGAGAGATTAAAAAATGACTACTATAAGCTTGTTATGCCCCACAAATTGGAAAACTCAGTTGAAATGTACGTATTCCTAGGGAAAACCTACTCAAGAAGAGATAACCTGAGTGTTTCTTTTCCATAAATCCAATCTTTAATTTAAAATCTTGCTGCAAAGAAAGCAGCAGGACCAGAAACTTCTACCATACTTGAAAGAAAAGGATCATTCCATTCTCCTTAAAATTCTTTAGAGGCACCTGGCTGGCTCAACCGGAGGATCATGTGACTCTTGATCTCATGGCCATGAGCTCAAACCCCACACTGGGTGGAGACAGACAGATGTACATACATAAACAAACTTAAAAAAAAAAAAAAAAAAAAAAACTCTTTAGAGATGATGGGGGAAGTAGGGAGGGGAATACACCTACAGAAAGTACATAAACATTAGAAATAAGTTCATCTTTTTTTCATAAAGCCAACACTGATATAGACATGGAAGGGGTGAATGTATAGAACTCTGCTAGCTAGTATCCCTTGTGCCTACCCAGTCACAAACTGCTTCACCACTAGCCAAAATCAATTTCCTGACTTCTGATGTAACCACCTCCTTACCTTTTCTCTTTTACACCATTTAAGTTTGCAAGCCTAGACAATGTCGTTTAGTTTACCCTCACTGAACTTCGTTTGGATGGAATTGCACAGGACATACACTTTTGTATCTTCCCTTTCTTTGCTCAACATGTACATCTGTATCTGTGCTGTGGCATGTTGCTGTAGTCCTTTCCGTCGTCGGTACAGAATTCAGTTCTCTGCTTCACTGTTGGGTCGTTTCGACTTTGAGACTATTTCCCAAAAATGCTGGTGGATATGGGCACGAATTTCCCCAGGGTATATTCCAAGGGATGGAATTACTGAATAACGTAAAAGATTTGTCCCCAGACTTCTTGAAGCCGTGGTGCGTTAAGCTAGTACGGAACTGGTTCGGTAAGAGAAGGCAACCTTGCTACATGAAACCGTAACACTGCTTATCGACAGGGACAGAGAACAGTATTTAATGAATTGTGCCCTAAAAGTTGATACTACATAGTAACGGGAATGAAATTGGATCCTGTCTCATCCCAGATACAAAAGTTAACTCCCAGTTGATTAAATCCATAATGGAATGAAAAAAACTTCACAACTTTATTGTCAGAAAGGAGTTCATAAGCCAGATCTCAAAAGCAGTACCCATACAGGTAAAAAGACTGACATACTCAATTATATTAAAGCTAAACTTCCATTCATCAAACATCATGACAAATACATGAAGACTTTCTACAAACTGGGAAATTTGTAACACGTGTGATGTATACAGTTTTGGTGTCCAGAATACATAAACAGCAACAAAATTGTGTTACAAATAAACCCTATGTAATCTAGCAGTTACCCTTTAGAGAAAGTCTTGCCCAACAGTCACCAGAACACTTTTCGGAAAGGTAGTGGCAAGATTCATTATAATATATAGAAAATAGAAATATCCAACATTACCATGAAAAGGAATAAACACAGTTTTCCACGCAATGGAAAATGATATGGTAATAGAGATTCATGAATTACAGCTGATAATGTAATAATAGTGGATGAATCTTATAAACATTAAGTAAAAAAAAAAAAAAAACAAAAAAACCAAGTTCCTAAAAATGATATACTAGCTGGTCCTACTTTTATAAAGCAAACACACACACAAAGTAAACAAATTACTGCATTTTTTTAATAATTTAATTTTTTTAATGTTTATTTTTGAGAAAGAGCACAAGCAGGGGAGGGAATGAGAGAGACGGAGACACAGGATCTCAAGCAGGCTCCACGCTCCAAGCTGTCAGCACAGAGCCTGACGGTGGGGTCAAAGTTAGGAAAGGCGAGATCATGACCTGAGCCAAAGTCAGACGCTTAACTGACTGAGCCACCCAGGTGTCCCCAAATTACTGTATTGATGTAGATAGATATATTATGAAACCATGTATTTTTTTAACGTTTGTTTATTTTTGAGAGAGAGACACAGAGTGCGAACTAGAATGGGACGGAGAGAGAGGGTCACAGAATCCAAAACAGGCTCCAGGCTCTGAGCTGTCAGCGCAGAGCCCGACACAGGGCTCAAACCTATGAACTGCGAGATCATGACCTGAGCCAAAGTTGGATGCTTAACCCGCTGAGCCACCAGGCACCCTGTGATGAACCATATTTTAATGTGCATTACCTCTTCCTCTTTTTTTTCTTGAAAAATTCAGTCTTGGGGCACCTGGGTGGCTCAGTCAGTTGGGTGTCTGACGTCAGCTCAGGTCATGATCTCTTGGTCCATGAGCTTGAGCCCCCCATCAGGCTCTGTGCTGACAGCTCAGAGCCTGGAACCTGCTTCAGATTCTGTGTTTCCCTCTCTGTCTCTCCCTCTCTCTTTGACCCTCTCCCGCACTCGCTGTCACTCACTCACACTCTCTCTCTCTCTCTCTCTCTCTCTCTCAAAAATAAACAAAAAAATTAAAAAGAAAACTTCAATCTTCTTTTCTTTTTCTTTTTAATGTTCATTTATCCTGAGAGAGAGAATGCCAATAGGGGAAGGACAGAGAGAGAATCCCAGGCAAGCTCTGCCCTGACAGTGCAGACCCAGACATGGGGCTCCACCTCATGAACCATGAGATCGTGACCTAAGTCGAAATCAAGAATCAGATGCTTAACCGACTGAGCCCACCCAGGTGCCCTGAAAAATTCAGTCTTAAAGTCGTTAGGTCTAGGTGTCCACATGGAGTATGGAAACCATGGTGACCCTGAGTTGGGTGTTGGAGACTTAATGGAACGAAGAGTTAGGGTCTGGGACAAAGTGGAGAGAACATCAACCCCGCCTAGGGTGTCAGAGCCTGAGTAGAATGAGATGGATGCACTTGTGGAGAGAGAGCCCAGTGTTGGTATAGACACCGGCAAGGGCGGGATGTTGTCCACTCAGACTTCACTAAGGAGAATTTTTAAAAATCTGTGGATGGGCATTTGCATGTCTTATAAGCCCTCATGGTAATTCTGATGTGTGTAGCCTATGGACAGCACTCAGGGAAACGTGGCACTGGGAGAATTGATGTATGCAGGTGATAAACAGGAAAGCAGAAACTGTTTTTGATTACAGAAAAAGAAGGTAAGGCACAGAAGTAGAAATGAATTTGCCTGATAAGGAGAACAGCAACCAATCAATCAATCAAACAAACAAGTAAGAACAGGTGAAAAGAGAAATAACAAATTAATTGATTGGATAGATAGATAAATCAATTGATCCTGTTACCAAGTACCAAGTATGATTTATCCCAGTTATAAAAGACTTGTTCAACATCTAAAAGCATATTAAGGTTCCTCATCACATCAAAAGGCTAAAGAAGAAAAATCACACAATCGTATCAATAAATGTAGAAACGTAATTTCACAGACTAACTCGTTTATGATAAAAACTGAGCAGTCTGGGAACAGGAAAACTACCTCAACATATTAAAGGCCTTATACAAAAAACCCTGCAGCTAACAGGATCCATGGTGAGAGATTGAGAACTTTTCCCCTAAAATCAGAAATGAGGAAGAATGTCCACTTTGCTGCTTTAATTCAGCCTAGTATTAAAATTCCTGACTGATGCAGTCAGGCAAGAAAAAGGAGTGAAAGGCTTCTAAAGTGTAAAGGAAACAGTAAAATGAGCTGTGTTCACAGACGCTGTGATCTTCCATGAACCCCTAAAGATCTCAAACAAAACAGCTGTAGAAGCTTTTGAACAAGTTCAGCAAACTTGAAAACACAAAATCAGTTGCGTTTCTATACACTGATAATTTTCTAAAAAGGAAATTACAAAAACAGTTCTACTTACAGTGGCCTCAAAAGGAACAGACCTAAGAATAAACTTAGCAAGGGGCCCCGGGGGCTCGGTAGGTGGAGCCATGCGACTCGATCTTGGGGTCGTGAGTTCAAGCCCCATGTTGGGTGTAGAGCTTACTTAAGAAGAAACTTAAAAAAGAAAATTTTAGGGGCGCCTGGGTGGCGCAGTCGGTTAAGCGTCCGACCTCGGCTCAGGTCATGATCTCGTGGTCCGTGAGTTCGAGCCCTGCGTCGGGCTCTGTGCTGACAGCGTGGAGCTGGGAGCCTGCCTCAGATTCTGTCTCTCTGCCCCTCCCCTGTTTGCTTATACTTTTTATCAAAAATAAACATTGAAAAAAAAATTTTTATTAAAAAAAAAGAATAAACTTAGCAAGGCAAAACTTGTACGTTGAAAACTACAAATCATTGTTCAGTCAAATTAAAGAAGACATAAATAAATGGAAAGACAGCCTGCGTTCAGGGACTGGAAGACTTAATGTTGTTAAGATATCAGAACCACCCAAAGCGATCTACAAATTCAGTGCAATAGCCCAGTGATGTGTTTTTCATGGAAATAGAAAAATCCATTCCCTGCCATGTCATTGTTTTGGGCTTAAGGTCCCTAACCAATCTGCTTGCTTATTTTTATTTTATATATATTTTCCAGGGTTTTTCCTTGTACCTAGTGCAAGGATAAGTGGCAATATCTATTCCATCTTTGCCTGGAGCTAGAATCAACTTAATTTTTAAAGATTAAAAAAAAAACTTTTTAAATGTTTATTTATCTTTGAGAGAGACAGAGTGCAAGTGGGGGAGGGGCAGAGAGAGAGACAGAATCCAAAGCAGGTTCTAAGCTCTGAGCTGTCAACACAGAGCCTGACGCGGGGCTCGAACCCACTAACCGCGAGATTGTGACCTGAGCTGAAGTCGGACGCTTAATCGGCTGAGCCACCCAGGCGCCCCTAAAGATGTTTTTGATAGGGGTGCCTGGGTGGCTCGGTCAGTTAAGCGTCTGACTTCGGCTCAGGTCATGATCTCACGGTTTGTGGGTTCGAGCCCCACATCAGGGTCTGTGCTGACAGCACCGAAGTCTGCTTGGACTCTCCCTGTCTCCTCTGCTTCTCCCTCATGTGTGCACAGTCTCTCTTTCTCTCTCTCTCTCTCTCTCTCTCTCTCTCTCTCTCTCTCTCTCTCTCTCCCTTTTTCTCAGAAATAAACATTAAAAAATGTTTTTGATTGACTTAGAATTCTACTTGGACAGGCTTTTTCCTCCTCCTCCTCCTCCTCCTCCTCCTCCTCCTCCTCCTCCTCCAGCACTTAAAGATGTTATCTCATTGCCTTCAGCCTTGAATTGTTTCAGACATGAAATACTCATTCCTATTTTTGTACTCCTGTATAGATTGTTTATTTTTTCCTCTGGCTTTTAAAAACTTTTCGGTATTTATTTAGCAGTTTATTGTGATACACCTTGTTGTATTGGAGTTTATATTGTTAATGGCTTGTTTAGCTTCTTGGAACTTTGAGCTTATACTTTGTATCAAATTTGGAAAATATTTGGCCATGAATCTTTGGGGTTTTTTCATTATGAATTTTTTTACTTTGTAGATGTCACACAATTGAGTATCTAGTTTTTGTTCTTTTCCAAATGTTCACGGTTTTTTTGGTAGGCAGTTAAGTTACTTGTGGTTCAGTTTAGATCCTTTGGAAGACTGTTTTTAAGCTTTATTAGTGCTAGTCTTTGGTCTAGGGATAGTTGAGTCCTATGAAACTGGGTGACACTACCCTCTGGATTGTCTGTGGAATGCCCTGCAGTTTCTCTCCACTCTGCCTAGTGGAATCAGAGTAGCGACCATCATGTACGAGCTCTTGGACTTGTTCAGGTCCCAGCACTCTGGTAGCTCTTTGTCTGGCTTTAGAGAATTTCGTCCTGTGTAGGTACCACCCGGACTTCAGTCTAGAATTACTTTCCTCCGTGGCTTTCTCCACACCAGTGCTCTGCCTCACCAGCCCGAGTGCCCTCAGCGTTCTCTGTCTTTTCGGTTTATGTTGTTGGCTGTTCTCTGCTGTGGCTCTACTCCCTCCATCATCATCCTCCCTATGAACGCAGTTCTTATTTCTATTTTTTTCTTTCTTTTCAATTTTCTTGGTGATCACAATCCTACAGTGTTGTCTAATGTCTGATCATTGTTTTGTAAACTTTCTCCAGTTTCACTGTTTATTTATTTTTGAGAGAGAGAGAGCCAGAGCGCAAGGGGGGAGGGGCAGAGAGAGAGGGAGACACAGAATCCGAAGCAGGTTCCAGACTGTGGGCTGTCAGCACAAAGCCCAACATGGGGCTTGAACTCACGAACCGCGAGATCACGACCCGAGCTGAAGTCCCAACTTTTAACCGACTGAGCCGCCCGGGTGCCCTACACTTTCTGTAGGTTTATAGTAGTTTACCATATTTCTACTAGTTTCTGTTGGGAGGACCAGAGTGGCATCTGTTACTCCATCACAGTCAGATGAGGAAGTGCTGTATCTCATGTTTTACTTGCCGTGGCGTTTTTCGAATAGACAGTAATAAAAATTACCTTTAAACTCTCTTTCTAGCTTTACTGAAACAACAGTTGAGATTCCCGGTCCTCCTGAAACCCCAGCCAAGCCTCCCGAACCTGAAGGTAGCTTGCAGCCTGTGCTCCCTCTCATCCCAAGGGAGAAGAAGGCCCCGCGCCCCCCAAAGAAGAAGTATCAGAAAGCGGGGCTGTATTCTGACGTTTACAAAACTGCAGAGTAAGTAGGCGCACCTGTCAGCCGGCGTGTCCTCAAGACCGTTCTTCCGTGCTTGAGATGATACTTTGACCGTCAAAAGACACCGTATGAGTGCAGGGCCCACAAATACTGACCTCATCACAGATACCGCAGCGCCCACTATGCTAGTGACACTGCGCTGTGTTGTTCGGGGCTAATTACCTTCCTGCTCTTTTGGGTTTTGTTTCAATTTAAAAAAAAAAAAAAATTTTTTTACTGTTTGTTTATTTTTGAGAGAGAGAGAGTGAGCATGACCAGGGGAAGGGCAGAGAGAGAAGGAGACACAGAATCCAAAGCAGGCTCCAGGCTCCGAGCTGTCGGCACAGAGCCTGACGCGGGGCTTGCACTCACAGACTGTGAGATCATGATCTGAGCCGAAGTCGGACACTCAACCGACTGACCCAGGCGCCCCTGTTTCAATTTTTTTTAATTCTAATTACTTAACATTTGGTGTGATATTAGTTTCAGCATCTTCCCTGTTCTTCATCTTCTCTCTGCCTTTCTAGCGGTATCTTTTTTCGTTTTTAAAAATAAGAGAAATGGTACTATGTGGGTATCTAAAATGATCTTGATTTTTTACATTCATTCCTCATTGATTGAGTGTTTTCTGTGTTTTCAAACACTTTGCTGGAGGAGTGAAATACGCTCCTTGTAGGAACGTCCTATCCCTTCGGGAGGAGCAGCTCAAGAAGCACCTCAATTAAGAATGTGTAGAGCCCAAGGGTGCCTGGCCAGCTCAGTCAGCAGAACATGTGACTCTTGGTCTTGGGGTTGTGGGTTTGAGCCCCGTGTTGGGTGTAGAAATTACTAAAAAATAAAATCTCTAAAAAAGAAAAAAAAGAAGGTGTAGAGCCTGAAAGAGACATCAACTGACTGTGTCATTGTGTATAAACATGATGAATTCTTTAAGTTTATTTATTTATTTTGAGAGGGAGAGAGAGAGGGGAAGAAAACGAAAGAACTCCAGTGGGGGAGGGGCAGGGAGGGAGAGAGAATCCCAAGCAGGCTCCGTGCCATCAGCACAGAGCCCGACATGAGGCTCAAACCTGTGAACTATGATATCAGGACCTGATCTCAAGCGCCCCCAATCAATCACCCAACCAACTGAGCCACCCAGGTGCCCCAACATGATATTTTTAAGAAAGGAAAAGTGTGTGTGTGTTGTGTGTGTTTTTGGATAACTCTAGTGACAGAGCAGACAGTGTATGACCGGGCTGCAACAACAGACACTCGGCGTCCATCAAAAGGTCATGAGGGTGTGAAGGAAAGGTTACATTTTAGACGTATGTCCGACTCAGTGAGGTTAAAGTGTCTGCATGTGAACCACAGCACCTTATTTTGCAGTGAAAAGTTTTCTATTGATTGACCACTGAGGTAGATTCCACATAAACTCTTTGTACCCCATTCTTGCTTCTAGGATCATGAAAATGTTTTATTCATTAAGCTTATTCGTTGCAGATGCCGATAATAGGAAATTCAAATACTCCAGAATTTAAGAAGATACACATTTCTTTTCCTTTAACTTAAAAAATGTTATGAGGGGCGCCTGGGTGGCTCAGTCTGTTGAATGTCCGACTTCGGCTCAGGTCGTGATCTCACGGTTCATGAGTTCGAGCCCCGCGTCAGGCTCTGTGCTGACAGCTGGGAGCCTGGAACCCGCTTCGGATTCTGTGTCTCCCTGTCTCTCTGCCCCTCCCCTGGTCGTGCTCAGTTTCTCTCTCTCAAAAATGAATAAACGTTAAAAAAAAAATTTTTTTTTTAATGTTACAAAATACAAACTTCAAGGTCAATATGGTGTCTTCAGTTTCCTCACAGATCTAGACTCCTTTGTTTCTGTCCCTCCATTTCAGCATTAGGCTTCCGTTTCTGTGGTTTCTTCTTGTTCCAACATAGCAGCTAGAGCTCAGCCATCAGGTCTTCCTTGTAGAAAGCAGAAAAGAAGAAAGGGAGTGAAAAGTGTCCATCTTCTCTGTAAGGAAGCAGTATGGAGTGGACACGTCTTCCCACTCCTACCCAGACTTGAATCCCCAATCCCCAGTGTGATGGTCTTTGGAGGCAGGAACTTTGGGAAGTAATTAGGTCATGAGGACGTTGCCCTTTGTGAGTAGGGTCAGCGGCCTTCTAAGAAGAAACACAGAGACATGGCCTCCTTCCACTATATGAGGAGTAGCAGGAAGAGAGTTCTCACTGGAACTCACCCCTGATCTTGGACATCCCAGCCTCCAGAAGAGTGAGAAATAAAAATGTGTTGCTGACATCCCCCCAGTCTCTGGTAATGTGTTATAGCAGCTCAGGCTGATGAGAAAGGAGAGTTGAAAACCTCATTTATAGACCCTGGCCAGAACATCGTCATGGAACCACACTTCAGGCTGGGAAATCAGGGTTCATATTCCAGTTGATGATGCCTGAAAAATAACTAGCATTCAGTCACTACAGGTGAGAAAATGGAAATGTATTTTGGAAAGAGCTATTTTTTTTCCAGTTATAATTTTAAGCAGTGTTTTTGCTGAACAGAGAAAACAAATATATTTATCAAGTTTTCTGCTAAAAAAAATTAATTTCAAGTTTTACTTTTGTTTCTATAAATGTGTTTTTTTCTGGACTAAATCCCTAAAAAGGGGAGATTAATAATAAAGTCAGATTATGAATCAAAAGATCAGTATCTTCGACCACATCTGTGTTGTAAAATGTCTCTGGTCAGACAAAAGTCTTTCACTCGGAGAATGGACTAAAATATCACCTTGTTTATGTTACAACTAGCTATTCACCTCTTAGAAATAAGTAGGTGGTGGGGGGGGGGGCACGAGTGGTTCAGTCGGCTAAGCATCGGACTCTAGATTTCAGTTCAGGTCATGATCTCATAGTCCATGAGTTCGAGCCCCGCACCAGGCCCGCACTCTGACAGTGCAGAGCCTGCTTGGGATTCTATCTCAAAATAAATGAATAAATAAGTGAAATTTTTAAAAATAAGTAGGAAGAAAATGGTTTATAGGAATATTGTATTTTTTTTAAGTTACTTATTTTGAGAGAGAGCACACAAGCAGGGGAGGGACAGAGAGAGGGAGAGAGAGAATCCCAAGCAGGCTCTGCACTGTCAGTGCAGAGCTGGATGGGCACAGGGCTGGAGCTCACAAACCATGAGATCATGACCTGAGCCGAAACCAAGAGGTGGACACTAGCCAACCGAGCCACCCAGGCAGGCCCTATTCTGGGATATTTTTAAAACATTGATCAGATTGATACAGGTATGCATTCTTCCAAACTGTGAAGCCAGTATATTTTTATGGGCTGCCTGGTTGTTGTTGGTAGCAATTTGTGGGGTTTTTTCTTTGTTTTGTTTTTTAGTTAAGGAAGAATTCTTTAGAGCAGTTTTAGGTTCACAACAAAATTGATACACAGTGAGAGAGAGTTTGCATACACCCCTGCTCACACAGCCTCCCCTACCGTCAACATCCAGCAGCGCAGTGTTACGTTTATTATAATCAGTCAACTTCCACTGACACGTCCTTATCGCCCGAAGTCACAGCTGACGTGAGGGTTCTCTCTTGGTGTTGTATGTTGTGTGGGTTTTCATAAATGTCTAACGACATGTGTCCACCTTTGTAATATCACACAGAATGGTTTCACTGCTGCCCAGAAAATCTTCCATTTTCTGCCAGGTTGTTTCTGGGGCCACAGAAGGGTACAAAGAAATTGCAAAGTTACTCTTGTATATAAATCATTATAGGCTTTAAAAAGTTATGAGGGGATATGACTTCCCTCCTATGTGGAATTTAAGAAACAAAACAAACAGAGAAAACAAAAGAGTCACACCAAGAAACGGTCTCTTCGCTCTAGAGAACACATAGGTGGTCGCTAGAAGGAGGGGGCACAGGTGTGGGTGAAACAGGTGACAGGGATGAAGGAGTGCACCTGTTGTGGTGAGCACCAGGTGATGCGTGGAGGTGCTGAATCACTGCCATGTACACCTGAAACTCATAGTACACTGTATGTTAACTCTACTGGAATTAAAAGTTAAAAAAAAATTTTAAGACGCAGGGGGTGCCTGGTTGGCTCAGTCGGTTTAGCGTCTCACTCTTGGTTTCTGCTCAGGTCATGATCTCGCGGTTCATGGGTTCAAGCCCCGCGTCGGGCCCAGTGCTGACAGCTCAGAGCCTGGAGCCTGCTTCGGATTCTGTGTCTCCCTCTCTCCCTACCCTTCCCCAACTTGCATTCGGTCTCTCTCAAAAATAAGTAAACATTTAAAAAAGAAAGAAAATGTCATTGTTACAGTTGGAAAGGATTAAAGATTGATCAGATGGTCTGGCGTGAAGAGTGTAAAGGACAGGATGAGAGTCAGTGAAGATCCCGTGTTTTGTTTTGTATTCCTGGGTGGATGATAATGTCATTAGCTAAAATACCAGAAAAAAAGTCGTACAGACAGTACTCCTTGGTTTCAGAAAACCTCCATTATTAATGTTCCTTTCTATAGGTACCAAAAAATGTCTCGTAATACAGTCAACACACTGCTCATGGAGGTTAGCCTGTACATCGGTTTTCTCTGCCCTCTCTACCAGGTCACTCAGGTTGCTTGAAGCAACACAGATGTATCGTCTTACAGTTCCTGAGGTCAGAAGGTCAAGTGAATCTCTGCAGGCAAAATAAAATCAAGGTGTTGGCAAGGTTTTTCTTGCCGTATTCCTTCTGGAGGCTCTTCCTTGCCTCTCCAGCTTCTAGAGGCTACCCCGCATGTCGTGGATGGGGTTCCTTCTGTCTTCAAACCCTCAATGACAGGTTGAGTCCTCACATTTTGTCACTTCAAGCTTGGTTCTGTTTTCGCTGACTGTGCCTTTAACTTCCTCTTCCATTTATAAGGACCCTTGTGATTATATTGGGCTCACCTGGATTATCCAGAATACTATCCCTGTCTCTAAATCAACAGATTAGAAACCTTAATTCCTTCTGCATATTCCCAGTTTCTGGGGGTTACATGTGGATATGTGGGGAGAGTGAGCGTTATTGTATCTACTGAACCCTCTAGTTTATGGGGTTCACATGTCTTATTTTATATTTGTCCGCACTTTTTGAAGTTAGGACAATGCTGTGTTACTTTGGAGTTTAGATTTTATTTGATCTAAAAGGAATTTAACAGAATATGTAATATCAGGTATCTGTCAAGTACCTTGGAGATTGAATTTAAGACTTAGGGTGTGTGTGTGTGTGTGTGTGTGTGTGTGTGTGTGTGTGTGTGTATTTTTTTTAAGTTTACTTATTTATCTTGAGAGAGAAAGTGTAAGTCGGGGGAGGGACAGAGAGAGAAGCAGAGAGAGAATCCCAAGCAGGCTCCATACTGTGAGCGTGGAGTCCAGTCTGGACTGCACTGAACCAAACCCATGAACTGAACTGTGAGATCATGACCAGAGCTGAAATCAAGACTTGGACGCTGAACTGACTGAGGCCCCCAGGCGTCCCCAGGCTTAGAGGATACTCTGGTGAGACAGCAGAGTGCAGAGAAACTAACAGCACCTTGATGGGGGCCTTTGGGCTTCACTGTCATTTTGGGCAAATTCCTTTTTCTCTCTAGAATCATAGAAATTAAATTTATGTATTAAAGGAAGCTGTTGAACCATATACTTTGTATATAGATGGAAATACTGAGCTAGTGACAGGTCCAGTCACACAGATCACTTTTAGGCGAAGCAAGTTGAAAATTCAATTTATCTGATTTTTTATTTTAGTCGCTAAGAAAGTGAAAGTAACCCAAGTAAAGGTGTATTTTTTAAATTATTTTATCTTTATTGAGCTGTAATGTACATCCCACATTATATTAATTTCAGGTGTGCCATGTAATGATTTAATATTCGTATATGACATGATCACAATAAGTCTAGCGAACACCTGTTAGCATACATAGTGACAAAATTTTTTTCTTGCCATGAGAACTTTTTTTTTTTTTTTTTTTAAGATTTTATTTGTCAGTAATCTCTACAGCCAGCATGGGGCTCGAACTCACAGCCCTGAGATCAAGGGTGGCACACTCCACTGACTGAGCCAGCCAGGTGCCCCTGCCATGAGAACTTTTAAGATCTATTTTCCTGTCAACTTCCCAGTACGCACTACAGCATTATTAACTACAGTTGCCATGCTGTATAGGACATTACGTCCCATGGCTTGTTTATTTAATGACCGGAAGCTTTCACGAAACTTTTGACTCCTTTCACCCATTTCACCCATCCCAGTCCCCTGAAATCCCCCCGCTTCTGACAACACCAACATGTTCTCTCTGTGAGCTTGGTATTTTGTTTTTTGAGTTTTGGGGTTTTTGTTGTTTTTTAGATTCCACGTGTAATCGAAATCATACGGTATTTCTCTTTCTGTGTTTGGCTTCCTTCCCTTAGCATGATGCCCTCGCAGTCCATCCATGTTGTTGCAGATTTCAAGATTTCATTCATTTTTATGGCTGAATCATGTTCCGTTGTTTGTACACCACATCTCCATCCATTCATCTGCCGGCAGACATGAAGGTTGTTTTCATATCTCGTAAATAATGCTGCAGGGAGCATGGGGTTGCAAGTATCTTGTCCAGGTGATGTTTTCGGTTTCTTTGGATACGTACTCAGAAGTGGAATTGCAGGGTCTTAGGGTATGTCTATTTTTAATTTTGAGAGGCACCTTCATGCTCTTTTCCACAGTGGCCACACCAGCTTACATTGCCACCCATAGTGTATGTGGGCTCCCTTTTCTCCTCATCCCTGTTAGTTAGTAAGTAATAGACACTATTTCTTATCTTTTTGGTAACAACCATTCTGACAGGTGTGAAGTGTTTTTGTGGTTTTCTACGTCCATCTCCCTGATGGCTAGTGAGATTGAGCATCTTTTCATGTACCTGTCAGCCTTCTGTGTATGTGTCGTTGGGAAAATGCCTATTCAGCTTAGATCCTGTGCCCATTTTTTAATCAGATTGTTTGTTCTTTTACTACTGAGTTGTAGGAGTTCTTTATATTTTTCGAATATTAACCTATTAACAGATGCATGACTTACCAATGTTTTCTCCCATTCAGTAGGTTGCCTTTTCATTTGCTTGATGATTTTCTTTGTTGTACAGAAGACCTTTAGTTGGATGCAGTCCCTCCGTTCATTTTTGCTTTTTTCGCCTTTGCTTTTGGCATCAAACCCAAAAATTCATTGCAAGGCTGATGTCCCAAGTAAAGTGTTAAAAACAAGATTAACTTCATATTTTAAGGGTTTTTTTAAGTTGATTTATTTTGAGAGAGTGAGAGAGCACATGCCCGTGCAGGCAGGGGAGAGGCAGAGAGAGGGGGGAGAGAGAATCCCAAGCAGGCTCTGTGCAGTCATCGCAGAGCCCAACTCGCAGTTGGAGCCCATGAACCCTTGATAATCTTGACCTGAGAGAGTTGGTCGTTTAACTGAGCCCCCTGGCCCCCTGCCCCCGGCTCTGGCTCCCTTGTGTTTTAATGGTTTCAGTTGATTAACTGATTGCACTTAAATATACATGACATAAAAGTAACCATTTTCATAGCTTTAAGTGCACCGTTCGGTGGCATCAAACACATCACCTTGTGCGACCGCCACCACTGTCCACCTCCAGCACTTCATTTTCCCAAACTGAGTGTCTTCTCTCCGAAGTGTGAATTCCAGCGGCCCCTCCCCCGCTACCCAAGTGAAGTGACACGTGTAAAGGGGATAGCGCACGGTAGACACGCAGTGAACCTGGCTTGTGTCTGCAGCGTCTCACGTCCCCAGGGCTTGTTTCCTGTCCTCTTTCTTTTGCTCAACAGTTTTATTGAGATGTCGGGGAGCCTGGGGGGCTCAGTCGGTTGAGTGTCCAACTTCAGCGCAGGTCATGACCTCACCGTTCATGAGTTCGAGCTCCATGTTGAGTTCTGCGCTGACAGCCCGGAGCCCGGCGCGTTTCATATTCTGTGTCTCCTTCTCTCTCTGCCCCTGTCCCACTTGTGCTCTGTCCCTCTGTCCCTCAAAAATAAACAAACATAAAAAAAAAAAAAACCTAATAAAAAAAATTGAGATGTGATTCATATACCATATAGTTAACCAGTTTTGAGTGTAGAAGTCAACAGTTTTGGGTATATTACATTAATTGTACATGCAAGTGTAAATACTTATATAATATGATCTGAATTTTATTTTCATTTGTATGATTTATATTTTTTTATTAGAATAGAATTAATTTTTATTGCGGTAAAGTACGTATGTCAGAATTTACCATTTTCCTCATTTTTAAGTGTGCGATTCAGCATCATTAATCGCATTCACAGTGTGGTGTAGTCATGACCACTGTCTGTTTCCAAAATGTTCCCTTGCTCCAAACAGAAACTCTGTAACCATTAAGCAATAACTCCCCACACACACCCCAGCCTCCAGTAGTGTCTGGTGTGCTTTCAGTTTCTATGAATTTGCCTACACTTGCTGCCCCATGAAAGTGGAATCGTATGACATTTGTGCTTCTTTTGGTCTGGATTATTGAATTTAGCATAATGCCTTCACTGTTCATTTATGTTTTAGCATGTGGCAGAATGTTGGTCCTTTTTATGGCCATATAATATTCCATTGTGTAGGGTGTGCCACGTTGTGTTTACTTACTCATCTATGGATGAACGTTTGGGTTGTTTCTGCCTTCTGGCTGTCGTGAATGATGCCCTGTGAACACTGGCATACGTTTATGTGGTCAGGTCCCTGCTTTTGATCCTAAGCGTATACGTTATCCATGGGACTAGAAGAAGCTATGTTTAGCTTTTTAACGGACCACCAAACTTTTCCGTAATGGCTGCGCCACTGACTGTTCATCAGGAAGTTATTGACTTGAGGTCTTTCTTTCATTTGAATGTTTGTGTTTTTACCTGTAAATTTCCTTCTAAGTACTGTTTTTACTGCATCAGATAAGTTTGGGGTTTTTTTGTGTTTACATTCTCATTCATTTGAAGATAGTTTCCACTTTCCCTTGTGATTTCTTATTTGAGCTATCGGTTAAGAGTATGTTGTTTGATTTCCACACATTTGTGGTTTTTCCAGTTTTCCTGATCAGAAAAAAATACTCGGTATGATTTCAGTCTTCTAAAATCTATTAAGACTTATTTTGTATGGGGCGCCTGGGTGGCGCAGTCGGTTAAGCGTCCGACTTCAGCCAGGTCACGATCTCGCGGTCCGTGAGTTCGAGCCCCGCGTCGGGCTCTGGGCTGATGGCTCAGAGCCTGGAGCCTGTTTCCGATTCTGTGTCTCCCTCTCTCTCTGCCCCTCCCCCGTTCATGCTCTGTCTCTCTCTGTCCCAAAAATAAATAAACGTTGAAAAAAAAAAGATTTAAAAAAAAGACTTATTTTGTAGCCTAACATATGACCCTTCCTGTAGAGTCTTCTGCACACAGTTGAGAAAACCCTATAATCTTCTGTTGTTGGGTGGAGTGTTCCTGATATTTCTGTGAGGTCTATTTGGTTTATAATGTTCAAATCCACACTGACCTGTGTGGTTGTTCTAACCATTATTGAAATTGGTTGAAATCTCCAACTGTTCCTATACGGCTGTTTCTCCCTTCATTCTTATGAATGTTTCCTTCACATATTTTGGGTCCTTTGATGTTTGGTGAATATATGTTTCTAATGATTATGGCTTCTATGTGAATAGACTCTTGTCAGTATTTCATGTTCTTCTGTGTCTCTCGTAAGAGTTTTGACTTGAAGTCTCTTTTGTCTGATATTGGGGTTGTCATTCTGCTCTCTCTTGGTTACTGTTTACATGGAATATCTTATCTTTTTTCCATCCTTTACTTTCAGCCTATTTGTGTCCTTGGATCTAAGGGCAGTCTCTTGGAGATAGTACATCGTTGAATCATGTTTTGTATCCATTTTGTTTCTCTCTGCCTTTTGTTTGGAGAGTTTCATCCACTTACGTTTAAAATAATTACCAATAAGGAAGGGCTTATACTTCCCGTTGTGTTGTTTCCATGTCTCACGGCTTTTTATCCCTCATGCCCTCCATTACTGTCTTCTTTTGTGCTTCGTTGATCTTTTTGTAGTGACATGTTTTGATTCCCTTCATCCCCTTTTGGGTGAATTCTATAGCTATTTTCTCTGTTGTTACCATGGAGATTACATATAACTTCCCAAAGATGTAACTGTGTAATTTGAGTTGATGCCAAGTTAATTTCAATTACATACAAAAACTTTACTTTTTCTTTTTTTTGTAAATAAGCTCTACTCCCACTGTGGGTCTTGAACTCACGACCCTGAGGTCATGAGTTGGAAGCTCCACCAACTGAGCCAGCCAGACGTCCCCAAAACTGTACTCCTATAAAGCTCCACATACCCCTTTTATGTTATTGGTGTTACATATTACATCTTTTTTTTTTTTTAATTTTATTTTCTTTAATTTACATCCAAATTAGTTAGCATATAGTGCAACAGTGATTTCAGGAGGGGTGCCTGGGTGGCTCAGTCGGTTGAGTGTCCGACTTCGGCTCAGATCATGATCTCACGGTCTGTGAGTGCAAGCCCCGCGTCAGGCTCTGTGCTGACAGCTCAGAGCCTGGAACCTGCTTCAGATTCTGTGTCTCTGCCCCTCCCCTACTCATGCTTGCTCTCTCTCTCTCTCTCTCTCTCTCTCTCTCTCTCTCAAAAATAAATAAACATTTTTAAAAAATTTTTTAATAAAAACGATTTCAGGAGTAGATTCCTTAGTGCCCCTTACTAAGCCCATTTAGCCCTCCCCCCTCCCACAACCCCTCCCATAACCCTCAGTTTGTTCTCCATATTTATGAGTCTCTTCTGTTTTGTCCCCCTTCCTGTTTTTATATTATTTTTGCTTCCTTTCCCTTATGTTCATCTGTTCTGTGTCTTAAAGTCCTCATGTGAGTGAAGTCATATGATTTTTGTCTTTCTCTGACTAATATCACTTAGCATCATACCCTCCAGTTCCATCCACGTAGCTGCAAATGGCAAGATTTCATTCTTTTTGATTGCCGAGTGATACTCCATTGTGTATATAGACCACATCTCCTTTATCCACTCATCCATTGAGGGACATTGGGCTCTTTCCATCCTTTGGCTGTTGTCGACAGCGCTGCTGTAAACATGGGGGTGCGTGTGTCCCTTCGAAACAGCCCACCTGTATCCCGTGGAGAAATGCCTAGCAGTGCAATTGCTGGGTCGTGGGGTAGTTCTGTTTTGAGTTTTTTGAGGAAACTCCATCCTGTTTTCCAGATTGGCTGCACCAACTTGCATTCCCAACATATTACATCTTCATTGGTGCGCGTGGGTGGCTCAGTCAGTTGGGCGTCCAGCTTCAGTTCAGCTTATGATCTCGCGGTCTGTGAGTTTGGGCCTCACATCAGGCTCTGTGCTGACAGCTCAGAGCCTAGAGCCTGCTTCAGATTCTGTGTCTCCCTCTCTCTCTGCCCCTCCCCCGCTCGCGTTTTCTCTCTCTCTCTCTCTCTCTCTCTCTCTCTCTCTCTCTCAAAAAATAAACATTTAAGGGGCGCCTGGGTGGCTCAGTCGGTTGGGCAGCCGACTACAGCTCAGGTCATGATCTGGCGGTCTGTGAGTTCGAGCTCCATGTCAGGCTCTGTCCTGAGAACCCAGAGCCTGGAGCTTGCTTCCAATTGTCTCCCCTTCTCTCTGCCCCTTCCCTGCTTGCTCTCTCTCTGTCTCTCTCTCTCAAAATAAATAAATAAATAATAAATTTTTAAAGAAGTAAACATTTTAAAAAATTACATCTTTATTCATTGTGTGCCTCCAAACATACATTTATAAGTACTTTTTATGCACTTGTCTTCTGAATCCAGTCTCTTTTCTCTGTAGTCTCTCATCATGATTAAGGTTTAACAGACCTTTGCTTCTTTCTTTCCCAGCAGTAAAGAATAAAAATCATTTTTTAAAAGGTTTATTTATTTATTTTGAGAGAGGGAGAGAGAGTGTGCATGAGAAGCGGGGAGGGGCGGAGGGAGAGAGAGAATCCTAGGCAGGCTCTGCACTGTCAGCACAGAGCCTAACTTGGGGCTCGGTCCCACATACTGTGAGATCATGACCTGAGCCGAAACCAAGAGTCACATGTTCAATCAACCAAGTCACCCAGGCGCTCGAAAAAATCATTTTTTCTTAATAATAAATGGTACTTGTTCCTAACAGCCACATCCAGAAGTTCCTGGTTTTTATAAAAGAAGTAAATAAGATTGCATTAACAGAGATGATTACAGAACTCTCCACATGTGGTTTGGCTTCTAATGTGGAGAAGAGCCGTCAGGCCATCGCTGCATATGTTTGCGGGAATTATAAATCATGATTTTTTAAAGCCGTTTTCCACTTAGGAACAGAGATGGGTTAGGAGCAAGTCTGTAATTACACTGACATTCTGTTCTATTTTCTGTAGAAGCTCCACTCCATTTTCATGGCTGGGAAACATGCGTGTGTAGCCTGCATGCAGTAGGCAGCAGCTGTGTTTCTCTAGCTCCCTCTAGTGGTCAGAAAGTGAGTTCACTAACACTTGTTTTTGACTTGACTGTCTTAATATAGGCCTGGTGGGCTTAACGCATAACGAGATTTATTTAGTTAGTTTTGCATAATAAGATTTAGTATACTTGAATACATAACAAGGTCCAAGATACTTTAAAAATTATATTCTGTGCACACAATGGAATATTATTTAGCCTTAAAAAGGAAGAAAATTTGGACACCTACAGTGTGGATGAACCTTGAAAACATTATGCTAAGTGAAGTAAGCCAGCCACAAAAAGACAAATACTGTTTGATTGCACGCCTCTGTAGTCAGATTCTTAAAGACAGAAGAGAATGGTGGGTGCCAGGGGCTGGTAGCAGTGAGCGTGTACGGGGTACAGACTTCTAGTTTTGCGAGATGATGAAATGTGTCGTCTAGATGGATGACAGTGAGGTTATACAACAATCTGCACGATGAACTGCATACCTAAAAATTACTTAAATGGTAAATTTTATGTCATATGTTTTACCACAATTTTTTTTTTAATTTTTTTTAACGTTCATTTATTTTTGAGACAGAGAGGATAGAGCATGAACGGGGGAGGGTCAGAGAGAGAGAGGGAGACACAGAATCTGAAACAGGCTCCAGACTCTGAGCGGTCAGCACAGAGCCCGATGCGGGGCTCGAACCCACAAACTGTGAGATCATGACCTGAGCTGAAGTCGGACGCTTAGCCGACTGAGCCACCCAGGCGCCCCTACCGCAATTTTTTTTAATAACTACTTTTTTTAATTTTTTTTTTTTTCAACGTTTATTTATTTTTGGGACAGAGAGAGACAGAGCATGAACGGGGGAGGGGCAGAGAGAGAGGGAGACACAGAATCGGAAACAGGCTCCAGGCTCTGAGCCATCAGCCCAGAGCCCGACGCGGGGCTCGAACTCACGGACCGCGAGATCGTGACCTGGCTGAAGTCGGATGCTTAACCGACTGCGCCACCCAGGCGCCCCAATAACTACTTTTTTTAATGTTTATTTCAACTTTTCAGGAAGAGTCATTATCTTAACTTGTGAAATATCCCTCTAATCTGTTATTTAGGCTGGAAAGTGACACAGCCTAACTCAGAAGCCATGCTTTTTTAGATTGGAATTGATGGAAGTAATATTCTTATATCCTCCTAGAGGGAATTTCCAAGTGGGACGTGGTAAAACATGAAGGAACTTACCAAGAGCCTGTGAAATACCTCTTTATATCCTAGTTGAGTTTTTAACCAGTGCTTAACTATCCCCAAAAGGGAAAACAAAATAGTCGTTAAAAAAGAAGAGTTTAGTCCATAAATTTTAGAAAGCCAATTTCATGAAAACTTATTCCATACTGTAAAGTTGGCCGAACTTTGTTCTAGACACTTGACAGAACAACACTGCAGCAGGGACAGGACATTTCTCCTCAAGAAGATTTAGTTATTAGAAAATAAAGAAGACTGAATTTCAAAGTGTTAGGATCCTTAGATGTAATGCTATCTGTTGTTTTCCCAAGATTAATATAAGGACGAACTGAGGGTCTATTTAAAGATGAAAATTGCTGGGGCACCTGGGTGGCTCAGTCAGTTAAGCATCTGACTTCGGCTCAGGTCATGATCTCGCAGTCCGTGAGCTCGAGCCCCGCATCGGGCTCTGTGCTGACAGCTCAGAGCCTGGAGCCTGTTTCAGATTCTGTGTCTCCCTCTCTCTCTGACCCTCCCCCGTTCATGCTCTGTCTCTCTTTGTCTCAAAAATAAATAAACGTTAAAAAAAAAAATTTTTTTTTTAAAAAGAGGAAAATTGCTAAAATAAATAGATTGAGAGATTGATTGATTGATTTCTTCACCCTCCCTCACAAAGTTATGTATCTCAAACTATGTTATAAGAATTCAAGGAATAGATAGGAAAATATAATTTTGTGATGAGAATTAACGTGTCAAAGTATAGAAATTATGAATGATATCATCATCATTGCCGTAGTAATAGTAACATTGTAACTAGGATTTTTGGAAGTGAAATACTGCTAATACTTTTTTCAATACTTTTTCATACATTTGTAGTCATATTTTTCCAGAAGAACAGAATATTAGCATTTTCCAACTTGAATGTATCTTAGAAAGGATCTAATCCACCTCCCTAAGACCTAGAGAAGTAAACCTTGTATGCAGTGACACTACCTTCCCGAGTCTGCTTTTCCCCCCATAATGGTTAATTTTAAAAATATTCAATCCTATGGTAAATGATCACCTGTATACCCTAACTCAAATTTATCAATATTTGGCAACATTTGCTTTATCTTTCTCTGCGTACAAACACACATACCCTACACTTTTGGGGGGATACGGGGTCTGGTGAACGTTTTGAAAGTGAGTTGCAGTCATTCACCCTTAAACATTTCAGTAATTAGCATCTAAGAACGAGGATAATCTTCTGTCTGATTGCGATGCTATTGTGGTGCCCAGGAAAATAGGCGGTGTTTTTAATAAAATCATGTAATATACAGCCCATATTTGTATCTTTCCCTCTTGTCCTAAAATTGTCTTTTTTTTTCAGTTTATTGTGTTTTCTTTTTTTTTTTTTTTTTTTTTTCAACGTTTATTTTTGGGACAGAGAGAGACAGAGCATGAACGGGGAGGGGGCAGAGAGAGAGGGAGACACAGAATCGGAAACAGGCTCCAGGCTCCGAGCCATCAGCCCAGAGCCCGACGCGGGGCTCGAACTCACGGACCGCACGGCCGCGAGATTGTGACCCGGCTGAAGTCGGACGCTTAACCGACTGCGCCACCCAGGCGCCCCCAGTTTATTGTGTTTTCTATTAATCTAGGATACAAACAGACATCATGTGTTACATGGGATTGTTATCTTTGCCTAATATTTTAATGTAGAATATTCCCCATCTCTTGTTTTTTGTGAGATTGATACTTTTTTCAGAACTCAAACTTGGTGTCTTGCATTCTGTATTTTTCTGATTATTTCTTCATGATTGGGCTTGGGTTAAATAATCCTGGTAGGAACATTCCACGTGTGGTGTCTCCTACTTGACACTGCTCGTATTGCCCCCCCCCCCCCCCCCCCCCCCCCCCCGTTTACTGTCCCAGTGATGCCACGTGCACCACTTGGTCTTGGTGGCACCCAC
This sequence comes from Leopardus geoffroyi, assembly GCF_018350155.1. Lineage (NCBI taxonomy): Eukaryota > Metazoa > Chordata > Mammalia > Carnivora > Felidae > Leopardus > Leopardus geoffroyi. The sequence continues at coordinate 1,496,002 of NC_059338.1, read as the reverse complement.
CAAATCTCTCCAGTGGAAAGATAGTTGTTCCTGTTACAATCAGCAAACACATCAGGGGGTGACATTTGAGGCGGTGGCCCATCTTCTAGCACCCTTTTATCTAATATCTTGGGATCCTTGCCTAAACTAGTGATAAATTATTAGTTGTGAACTGGTAATTTTCTCCTGTCATTTCTTCAACATTTATTAGATGATCCTTTCCTATGAAGACAGGGTTTCATTTTTCTTCCCCTTTCACTCTCTTACTTCTCTTTTCTTTTGAATATCATCTGGATTCATGCATTTAAAAAACAGCTAATGTGTCGTAATCCATTGTCATTATTTTGCAGACAAATGCTCACATTCCCCAGACTGTGCCGCTGGGGCACTTTAAGCTGGGCCCTGTTTTCTGCCACACGGTGGTGTATTTTATTTTCACTTGCTGTTGCTTTCCAAATTTCCCTTGCATTAGATCTGCAATCAACTCTTTCACCCAGAAACCTTTAGTTTCTTTTAATGGGGATTATTATTTAGAAATCTAAATCTGGGTACTTGTATGCTGTTTGCTACGTGGGCATCATTGTTCTGGAGATGTCACTCCCTCTAGGCCTTTAGAAACAGGAAATGAGTAAGTGTGTATGTGCACATACCGTGTGGGGCGATTTACTATGACTGAGTAACAAATTACCACAGTCCCAGCAGTTTCAAATACCGCCCACTTGGGGCGCCCGGGTGGCTCAGTCAGTTGAGCATCCAACTCTTGATTTCAGCTCAGGTCGTGATCTCTCCATCCGTGGAGCTCTGTGCTGACAGCACAGAGTCTGCTTGGAATTCTCTCTCTGCCCCCACCCCAACATAAATAAATAAACATTAAAAGGTTTTTTAAAAAAATAAATAAAATATCACCCACTTACTAACTCACAGATCTCCCCGGAATTTCCGGAGCCCAGGCCGGGTCTCTGATCTCATCTGAGGCTCAACACTGTCTTTTCCAGTGCCTGCTCATTTTCTCATAGTTGCAGACTCACTCACTGGTGGCTTTCTTCTTGAAGGCAGCAGCATCAGCTGCTTTAGGTCTGTGAGCTTGGGGAAGACCTAAGCCTTTGTTGAAAGAACACATTTAAAGTATGCATTGCAGTGGCTTTTAGTATATTCAGAGTTGTACCTTCACCACCACAGTCAATTTTAGAACATTTTCATTATCCCACAAAGAGATCCCACATTCTTTAGTGATCTCCCCTGATTTCCTCATCTTCCCCCCCCCCCACTCCCCCCACCCCGTGGTCTTAGGCAACCTTTCATCAATTTTGTGCCTCCGTAGATGTGCACTCTGGACACTTCATATATGGGATCATACAATATGTGGTCCTTTGTGACTGATTTACGTCACTTAGCATATTGTTTCCAAGATTCATACATGCTGTATGAATCTTGCCAAATAACATTCCATTGTTGGATGGACCACATTTTACTTACCCCTCGTTTGTTCAGCCGGTGGGTGGACGTTTGGGTTACAATAATTTGCTATCATGATTAATGCTGCTATGAACATTTATATACATCCACAATATAGCTGTTACATAGTTTCATAGTATCTGAGTATATAGACCTGTCATAGTTCATCCAGCCAGCCTGCCAGGGAAAAGACATTGCAGTTGATTCTAATGTTTCCTACTATAGATAATGCCCAGTGACTAACCCTTGTCTGCATATTGTTTGGTATTTTGGAGGTCTAACCTCGGGGTAACTTTGTAGGAGTGGAATGACTGAATTAGTGTATATGTAATTGTGTAAATATCAGCTAATTATGCTTCGATTACAGTTGTGTCTTTTTGCATTCTTTCTTAGAAATATCTGACACTGGCTGTTCTTCCACAGCCCTGATTATGCGGTCAGACTTACAAATTTTTACCAGTGTGATTGGTGTGAAATGTTGTCTCCAGGGAGACTTAATCTGCATTGTTCTCACAAGTGAGATTCTTGAGCATCTTTTCACGTATGCAAAGGTCATTATCTTTTTCTGTGAATTGTCAGTCCCATTTTTCTCTCAGCTTAGTAGTCTTTTTTAGAGAGAGAGGTCGCAAGTGAGCTGAGGCAGAGAGAGAGAGAGAATCTCAGGAGGGGCCAAGGGAGAGAGAGAGAGAGAGAGAGAGAGAGAGAGAAGGAGAGAAAAGTGGGGCTCACCCAAAGCAGAGCTCATGTTTTTACTCGAAGCTGGGCACGAGCTCACCCGATGTGGGACTCAGACTGACCAACTACGACATCATGACCTGAGCCGAAGTCACGTGCTGAACGGCTGAGCCCCACCAGGCCCCCTCAGCTGACTAGTGTTTTCTTCTTCCCCTGGGTTTTCTAACGTGCCTATAGAAATCCTTCTATATTATGGAAATCTGCCCTTGTGATATAAATTACAAATGTGTTTTGTCGGTTTGTCATCTGTCTTTTTTGTGCTTGGTGACCACCTGCCTGTGGTCACTCCAGTAGCCCACTCTGCTTTGCAGGGAATTTTAAATCCAGGAATATGATGCCTCTAACTTTGGCTCTTCCGGGTTCTTCCAACATTCTCTGGCTGCTTCTGGGTTCCTTGATATTTCCGTGTATGATTTTCAGGATCAGCTTGTTGATTTCTACAAAAAAGCCATCGAGGTTTTTAAAACATATCTGTAGATCAATTTGGGGAGCTTTACAGCTGTAACAAAATTAAGTATTCTTCACATGGGATTTTTTCTAGCTATTTAATCTTTTGAAATTTCTTTTAACGTTGTTTTTTTAATTTTCAGGGCATAAGTTCTACACTTCTTTTGCTAAACATATTCCTAAGCATTTTATTCTTTTGAAGCTTGTAAATGGAATTTTTTAAATTTCATTTTTGGATGTTTATTGCTAGTGTATAGAAATGCAGTTGATTTTTGTATATTGATCTTGTATCTTGCAACCATACTAAGCTCAACCATTAGTTCTTTTTTTTTTTTTTTTTTTAATTTTCTAACGTTTATTTATTTTTGAGAGAGAGAAAGAGACAGTGCGAGCATGGGAGGGGTGGAGAGAGAGGGAGACGCAGAATCTGAAGCAGGCTCCAGGCTCTGAGCTGTCAGCACAGAGCCCGATGTGGGGCTTGAACTCACAAACTGTGAGATCATGACCTGAGCTGAAGTTGGACACTTAATCGACTGAGCCACCCAGGTGCCCCTCAACCATTAGTCCTAATAGTATTTTAATGGCTTCTGTCATTTGTCTGTGGGCTTTGCTTATGATGATTCTTTTTGTCACGCAAAAGTTATAATACTTTGGGTTTTGTTTTTCTGTTTTTACCATGTGTCTGGATTTTTTTTAAGTTTTTGTTTGTTTGTTTGTTTGTTTAAGTAAACTCTGCACCCAACATGGGGCTCAGACTCAGAACCTGGAGATCAAGAGTCACAAGTTCTGACTGAGCCAGCCAGGCACTCCATGTTTCTGGAGTTTTGAGCCTTAATTAAATAAGCTTTCCCACAACCTAGATTTAAAAAAAGCTTTTTTAATGTCTGTTCATTTTTGCGAGACCGAGACAGAGTGCGAGTTGGAGAGGGGGCAGAGGGAGAGGGAGACGCAGAACCCGAAGCAGGCTCCAGGCTCTAGGCTCCGAGCCCAGTGTGGGGCTTGAACCCACAAACCATGAGATCATGACCTGAGCTGAGGTCGGACGCTTAACCCAACTGAGCCCCTCAGGCACACCCAGGTTTTAAAGGAATTAAGAAATTCGGCCTTGTTTTCTTCTAGTAATTGTTTGGTATCAATTTTCACGTCTAGTCCCCTGGTCTACTTGGAATTTATTCTGCTATATAGTGTGAGGCTAGCCTGTACTCACCGGCCAGACTGAAGAAGGTTAATGTTTATTGAGTGCCCACTGTATGTTACTTACTGTGCTAAGCACTTTACGTATATCATCTCATTTAATATATTCAACAGTTCTTAATTTAATTGCAAAATATAATTGACTTGTCTGGAACATTTGATTAATTCCTACTTTGGATGGAATGCTTGCTGTAGATAAACATGTATGTTTTTACATTACATACTTTATGAGGTAAAAAACATTAGGGCTGGTAAAGGTTATGTAGTAAGCTGAAAATACAATCTATTTTATCTAAAAAGGTGTCATGCACTAAAAAAGCATGTCAGTGCTTTAAGCTGTAAGGTAAAATTGTTCAGATCAGAGGGTTAGGAAAAGATGGCATCATGAAGAGAGATGCTCTTCTGTCTTCCCTCCGAGCTCCTCGTCCCCAGGACAAACACTGCCAGCTACTGTGCATGAGAGAGCATTACAGGGCTCTGTGCTCCTGCTGTCTGTAGGCTGTGTTCAGGTATCTTGTAGCCCATGCATGATTGTAATTTACCCTTTTTTTAATGTTTGTTTATTTTGAGAGAGAACATGAGTGGGGGAAGGGCAGAGAGAGAGAGAGAGAGAGAGAGAGAGAGAGAGAGAATCCCAAACGGGCTCTGCACGGTCATCACAGAGTCCGTCGAGGGGCTGTGTCTTAAGAACCCTGAGATCATGACCTGAGTCTAAATAAAGAGCCGGACGCTTACCCAGCTGAGCCACCCAGGAGCCCCATAATTTATCTTTTAATAGGATTCTGGAATGTCTCCCTTCCAATAATTGTGCTAAAGTCATGTAAATTTATGTTAATCTGAACAAAATAAAATTAGTAAGATAAATCAGTTATATAAAATAGAATTCGGTGGTGGAGTGTGTTGAGAGAAATGTTAACATTGTCAGGTAGTTTTTGAAAATAGTAGTTTCAAAAGTTTGACTGTATGTGGAGTAAACAGTAGATTGTCTAGGGAAAAAGAGGCTGGAGTCACAGGACTCTTAAATCCAGTAAGGGAAGTACATTAAGTTGTGATTATAGAACTAGTATCAAATCCCAACTCCACCACTTGCTAGGAACGTGAATTTGGGTGCGGTTGTGAACCTAGGTTCTCTGTGTCCTCATCTAGAAAATGGCACTGATGGGGGCACCTGGGTGGCTCAGTCAGTTAAGCATCCGACTTCGGCTCGGGTCACGATCTCCCAGTTTGTGAGTTTGAGCTCGGTGTTGGGCTCTGTGCCGACAGCTCGGAGCCTGGATCCTGCTTCAGATTCTGTGTCTCCCCCTCTCTCTGCCCCTCCCCCGCACAGTCTCTGTCTCTCTGTCTCTCTCTCTAAAATATACAAACTGATGAAAATTACCTATTTCACAGACCTATTAAGGATTGAATACTTGACCTGTGTGAAGTATTCAGTAAATTTCTTTAATATCTTACTTACTCCATTGTCACTAATTGTGACCTCAGATGAAATTAACTCCTCTAAGACTCTTGATTCCTCTTGCATACATTAATATGACCTCATTGGGATTGTTATTTCTCTACTTAGATTTCTTTTAATATACAATTATTTCCTACTTAATAACATCCAAAAGACCCACCAGGATCTAGTGTAACGTATTTTTCTAGTTTTATCTCCAGTTAAACTCCTGAAAGTGCTCATCCCACTTTGCCTGGACACGTGATCATTGTTCCCGCCCTTTCCTCTCGGGGCCTGTCCTGGGGTTTGTCCTGTGCCTTCCGCCTCCCTGTTACTTGCCAAATCCCATCTATTCTTTCAAACCTTATTCAAGATCTGAAATGCTTTCTCATTAAGTAAAAGTGTCCTTCATTCTCCTCTAGTTGAAATTAATTTTACTTTTCTTTTTCCTTTAGTGAAGTTTAGTAGCACCTTGTGAGTTATGAGTTTCATTGCATTCTGAGACCTGTTTGCCTCCATCATCCCATAAGCTTCTTTAGACCATGAGTCCATTTTGTTTGTCTTATAAATCTTGTAGAACCCAGTGTCTTTTAAAGTATATTGTGAAAGAAAAAGAACCAACTGCCTGAATTCCTAAAATACAATATATACGACTTAAAATCTTAGAAAAATTTCAAATTCTAACACCAGCATCTGCCCTCTTACTTGGCAACAAAGCAAGGAAATTATTTCAGTTACTTCAGTTTATCCTTATCCTATGCACCCAAGAGAAACATTCCAAAGTGTAGTAAATGCCAAATTTTGTCCTGAAAGTTTGTATTGTATATGTAGGTGTGTGTAAAAGAAAACCAGTTTCTCTGATCAACTATTACTATATTACAATTTGTATGCTCCCTTGACATTTACAAAGAGCATTTACATATGTTCTCATTTAAGTCAGTTGTACTTCTGTGCTTCTGTGTCATAGATTCAAGTTACAGCAGTCTTTCAAATGTGTTCTATTATGTTTTCCACTAGAACAGTGTTTTAATTTTAGCTCCAATACAGTTTTTCTTTCACTATGGTTTTGGTCCTGTCTTTTCCTATAGTTATTTGGTGTTAAAGAAATTTATCAGAGCAAATTAGATTATTATAAAAAATTTGTTTAATATTTTCCCAGCATACATCATACACTTATTCTCTATTTTTGTATGGTCTGCGATAGCTTAAAAGAAGATCACGAGATTTTACAGAAACACCATGTACCTTTTACCCAGATTCTTTCAGTATTGATGTTCTGCCATTTTTCTTTATTTCCCTCCTCGCCTCTCTCTTTTCTCTTCTCTTCTCTTCTCTTCTCTTCTCTTCTCTTCTCTCTCTCTCTCTCTCTCTCTCTCTCTCTCTCATACACACACACACACACACTTTTTGTCTCAGTTATTTAATGATAAAAAGTTATAGACACTCTGACCCATTACTCATAAATACTTCAGTATGTATTTTCTCAGACCAAAGGACATTTTCTTGTATGAGCGAGATACAAATACTAAATTCAGGATCTTTAACATCACTACAACACTGTTACCTAACATACAGCTCATAGTAGATATCACTCCTTGTGTCAGTAACGTCCTTTATAACAACTTTTTCAAGTGATTCAGTATCCACTATGTGATAATAAATGCTGGGGAGGATGCGGAGGAAAGGGAACCCTTGTGCATTATTGGTGGGAATATCAATTGGTACATCCACTATGAGGAACTTCATGGAGATTCCTCGGTAAACCACATATGATCCAGTGAATACTCCACCTCTGGGTATTTACCTAAAGAAAATAAAATCATGGGGCACCTGGGTGGCTCAGTCAGTTGAGCATCTCACTCCTTATCTCTTAAAAACCTTTGAGATCGTGGGGCGCCTGGGTGGCTCAGTCGGTTAAGCGTCTGACTTCAGCTCAGGTCATGATCTCACACCTTGTGAGTTCGAGCCCTGCGTCGGGCTCTGTGCTGACAGCTCAGACCCTGGAGCCTCTAAAGATTCTGTGTCTTTCTCTCTCTCTCTGCCCCTGCTCCGCTCACACTCTGTCTCTCTCTGTCTCTCAAAAATAAATAAACATTTAAAAAAAATTTTTTTTTCTTAAACCGTGAGATCGTGACCTGAGCCAAAATCAAGAGTCAGACATTCAACCAACTGAGCCACCCAGGTGCCCCTAGCGACCAACTCCTGCTTTCAGCTCGGGTCTTGATCCCAAAGTCATGGGATAGAGCCCCACATTGAGCTCTGTGCTGAGTGTGGAGCCTGATTGGGATTCTTTCTCTCTCACCCTCCGTCCCTCTTCCCTGCTGGTGCTTTCTCTCTCTCAAGTTAAAAAAATGAAGAAAAGAAAAAAAAAAAGAAAGAAAATGAAACACTTAGTTGTCATGTCTATTTATTCTTGAGTTTGGAGTGGTGCCTCAGCCTTTCTTTGTGTTTCACCATATTGACATTTTTGAGGAGTACAGAGGAGCTGTTTCATAAAAGGTCCTTAAATCTGAGTTTTTCTCTGACATTTCCTCATGGGTAGGTTAGGTTTGGGCCTTGTTTGACAGGAGCACCACAGAAGTGTGATGTTTTCTTCTCAGTGCGTCAGGAAGCTCAAGATATCACTGTGCCGTTGGTGATCGCAACTTTGATTGGTCGCTGTGATAGCCAGCAGGTTATTGCACTGTAATAAGTAATGTTTGGAGAGATGCTTTAAAAGTACGTTAATATCCTGTTCCTTATCAACCTTCACCCAGTAGTTTTGGCGTCAGTATCTAATTCCTAAATTTTACGCCCTTTTTCTAATTTGAGATCTAATTGCTGTATGACATTATTGGCTTCAGATATATAACGTAATGGCTCGATTTACGTATGTACTGTGAAACGCTCACCACAGTTAATAGCTGTAGTTCATAATACTGTGGCTCAGTCGGTTGAGCGTCTGATTCTTCATTTCACCTCAGGTCATGATCTCACAGTTCGTGAGTTCAAGCCCCACATCCGGCTCCGCACTGACAGTGAGGAGCCTGCTTTGGATTCTATTTCCCTCTGCCCCTCTCTCCCACTTGTACTCTTTCTCTCTCAATAAAATTTTTAAAAAATTCCTTTAAAAATAATAACGTATTGCATATTTGAAGGTTGCTAAGGGAGTGGATCTTAAATGTTATCACAAGAAACAAAATTATGTGTGGGGATGGATGTTAACTGGTAAGCATTTCAGAGTACATACATAAATCTAATCATTATGCTATATATCTGAAACCAGTAATGTTACATGTCAATTATATCTCAAATTAGAAAAAGGATGTAAAATTTAGAAATCAGATACTGATGCTAAAACTATCGGTTTTTGTTAGAAATTTTGTTAGAAATTAGATACTGATGCTAAAACTATCGGCTTCCACATACACGTTAGATCATATGGTGTTTGTCCTTTTCTGTCTTACTCCTTTCACTTAGCATGAGACTTCGGGGTCCATCTGTGTTGTCACAAACGACAGGATTTCTTTCTTTTTATAACTAAATAATATTCTTGTGTGTATGTGTGTACATCTTCTTTATCCCTTCATCCCCCAGCGGACCCTCAGGTTGTTTCCGTGTCTTGGTTGTTGTAAATAATGCTGCTGCAGTGAGCACAAGGGTGCAGATGTTTATTCGTATTTATGTTTTCATTTCCTTCCTTCCTTCCTTCCTTCCTTCCTTCCTTCCTTCCTTCCTTCCTTCTTTTTTTTAATTTGAGAGAGAAAGCACCCGTAGGGAAGAGGGACGGAGGGTGGGAGAGAAAGAATCCCAATCAGGCTCCACACTCAGCACAGAGCCCAATGTGGGGCTCTATCCCATGACCTTGGGATCATGACCCGAGCTGAAAGCAGGAGTTGGTCGCTAGGGGCATGGGTGGCTCAGTTGGTTGAGCACCTGACTCTTGATTTTGGCTCAGGTCACGATCTCACGGTTTTTAAAAAATAAGGAGTGAAATGTCCAACTGACTGAGCCACCCAGGTGCCCCATGTTTTCATTTTCTTTAGGTAAATACCCAGAGGTGGAATTGCTGAATTATATGTGGTTCACTGAGGAATCTCCATGAAGTTCCTCATAGTGGATGTACCAATTGATATTCTCACCAATATCCTCCTTTTCTCCACATCCTCCCTAGCACTTGTTGTCTTTTTGATAGTAGCCATTCTGACAGGTGTGAGATGAGATCTCATTGTAGTTTAGATTTCCATTTCCCTGATGATTCTTCATGTTGAACCCCCTTTTTCATGTACCTGTTGGCCATTTTTGTATCTTTGGTATATTCAGATCCTTTGCCCATTTTTTAATTGGATTGTTTGTTTTCTGATAATGGGTTGTATGGGTTCTTTATGTATGTTGGATATTAACCTCATATGGTTTACAATTGTTTTCTCTCATTCTGTAGTTTGCCTTTTCATTGTGTTGGTGGTTTCCTTTGTTGCAAGAAAGTTTCTTAATTTGAAGTAAATCCCACCTGTTTATTTTTGCTTTTGTCACCTTTGTTTCTGGTGTCAAGCCCAACAAATCATTACCCACATTGATGTCAAAGAACTCATCCCCTGTGTTTTCTTCTAGGAGCTTCATAGTTTCAGGTCTTACCTTTCAAGTCTGTGATCCATTTTGAGTTGGTTTTTGCATACGGCGTATAGTAGGAGTCCACTTTCATTCTTTTGCACACTGCTGTCCACTCGCCTCAACTTCATTTATTGAAGAGACCTCCCTTGCCCCATTGGTGTATTCTTGGCTCCTTTGTCAGAAGTTAATTGACCATATGTGCTCTGTTCCATTCGTGTGTGTGTGTGTGTGTGTGTGTGTGTGTGTGTGTGTGTGTGTGATGCCAGTACCACGCTATTTTGATGACCCTAGCTTTGTGGTATGGCTTGAAATCAGGAAGTATGGTGCCTCCAGCTCTTTTGTTCTTTCTTGGTTGCTTTGGCTGTTTGGGGTCTTTTGTAATTCCACACAAATTTGGGAGTATTTGTTCTATTTCTCTGGAAAGGCCATTGGAATTTTGATAACACATTGTGTTGAATCCGTAGATTGCTTTGGGTAGCATGGACATTTTAACAGTATTCTTACAGTCCTTTAGCATGGATTATCTTTCAGTTAATTGTGCCGTCTTCAGTTTCTTTTAAAAATGAATTCTAGGGGCGCCTGGGTGGCTCAGTCGGTTAAGCGTCCGACTTCAGCTCAGGTCACGATCTCGCGGTCCGTGGGTTCGAGCCCCGCGTCGGGCTCTGGGCTGATGGCTCAGAGCCTGGAGCCTGCTTCCGATTCTGTGTCTCCCTCTCTCTCTGCCCCTCCCCGTTCATGCTCTGTCTCTCTCTGTCCCAAAAATAAATAAACGTTAAAAAAAATTTTTTTTTTAATGAATTATATTTTTTAATGTACAGGTCTTTCACCATTTTGGTTTAATTTATACCTACATATTCTTTCTGCTGCTATTGCAAATGGGATTGTTCTTCATTTCTCATTTTGATAGTTCATTGTTAACTGTATAGAATTGCAACTGATTGTTATATTTTTATTTTGTATCCTACAACTCTCCTAAATTTGTTTATCAGGTCTGATGATTTTTTTATGGAGTATTTAGGGTTTTCTGTATAGAAGATTATGTCATTTGCAAATAGAGACAGTTTTACTTCCTCCTTTCTAGTTTAGACACCTTTTATTTTTTGCCCAATTGCTCTGGCTAGAACTCTCAGTACCATGTTGAATTAAAGTGCTGAGAGTGGCCATCCTTGTCTTTTCCCTGATCTCAGGGAAAAGCTTTCCGTCTTTCACCATTAAGTACGATGATGGCCTTTATTATGTTGAGGTACGTTCCTTGATGCCCACCTTGTTGAAAGTGTCTATCATGAATGGATGTTGGGTTTTGCTAAATGCTTTTTCTGCATCTTGTTGAGATGATCATATGATTTGTGTCCTTTATTTTAGTTTTCGTGGAATATCACATTGATTGGTTTTGCAGAAGTTGGACCATATTTATCCCTGGAATAAATCCCACTTGATCATGGTGTATGTTCCTTTTAATATACGTTTATATTTGTTTTGCTAATGTTTTGTTGAGGATATAGGCATCTACGTTCAACAGGAATATTGGCCTGCAGTTTTCTTTTCTTGTAGTGTCCTGGTGTGGTTCTCTATTCTGTTCTGTTGAGCTATGTGTCTGTGTGCTGGTACCATACTGTTTTGTTTTCTGCAGCTTTGTAATATGTCTTGAAATCTAGTACTGTGATACTTCCAGCTTTGGTTTTTTTTTTTTTTTTTGTTTTTTTTTTAGTTGGCTTCATGCCCAGCACAGACTCCAACGTGGGGCTTGAACTCACAACCCTAAGATCAAGACCTGAGCTGAGATCAAGAGTTAGATATTTAACCAACTGAGTCACACAGACTTGTTGGTGGAATCTTTACGATTTTCTATGTATAGTATTATGTCATCTGCAAATATTGAGAGTTTAACTTCTTCCTTACCAATTTGAATGCCTTCTACTTTTTTTTCTTACCTGGTTGTTTTGGTTAGGACTTCCATTAGCATGTTGAATAAAACAGAAGAGTGTGAGCTTTTTTGTCTCGTTCCTGATCTTGGAAGCCTTATTCTTTTTCTCGTTCCTTGAGGTGTAAAGTTTTGTTGTCTGTTTGAGATCTTTCTTACTTCTTTTTTTTTTTTTTTAAAGTTTATTTATTTATTTTGAGAGAAAGGGAGAGAATCCCAAGCAGGCTCTACACTGTCTGCACAGAGCCCAGCATGGGGCTTGAAGCCCTGAATGATGAGATCATGACCTGAGCCAAAATCAAGAGTCGGTCACTTACCTGACTCTGCCATCCAGGCTCCCCAAAGATCTTTCTTATTTCTTGATGTAGGCAGTTATCACTATGAACTTCCCTCCTAGAGCTGCTTTTGCTGCATTCCGTAAGTTTTGGTATGTTGTGTTTCCATTTTCATTTGGCTCAAGACAGTTTTTTTTATTTTTCTTTTGACTTCTTCACTGGTTCATTGGCTGTTCAGTAGCATGTTTTCTAATCTCCACATATTTGCGACTTTTCCAGTTTTTATCTTGTAGTTGATTTCTGTTTTAATACCATTGTTACAAAATATGCTTGATATAATTTCAGTCTTCTTTATTTTATTTAAAAAAAATTTTTTTTACTGGTTTTTTGTTTTTTGTTTTTTGTTTTTTTGTTTTTTTTTGAGAGAGAGACAGAGACAGAGCGTTAGCAGGGAATGGGCTGAGAGAGATCTGAAGCAGACTCCAGGCTCTGAGCTGTCAGCATGGAGCCCGACACAGGGCTAGAACTCGTGAACTGCAAGATCATGACCTGAGCTGAAGTCGCCTGCTTAACCGACTGAGCCACCCAAGTGCCCCAGTCTTCTTAAATTTATTAAGATTTGTTTTGTGCCTAACATTTGATCTGTCTTGGAGAATGTTCCAAGAGTGCTTGAGAAGAATGTGTACTCTGTGGCTTTTGGATTGAATGTTCTGTATATGTCTGTTAAATCCACCTAAGTACGTTTAATTAGAGCCGACCCCTTGAGGCCACACCTGTGAGGATAAGCTAATCGTCCCGTTTCATGGAGAGACAGGGCATTTCTGTCTGCTGCCTAGGAGGGGTGCCCTGCTGGCGGGGTGGGTGCACAGAAAGCTGGTTAAGAATTGTTTCTCTGTTTGTTACAGTCCCTTAATAAACTGGTCAATGTGTTTGCCTGGGTTCTGCCAGCCGCTGTAGAAAATGTATCAAACCTAAGGAGAGGATCGTGGGAACCCTTGGTTTGTAGCCAAATTGGATAGAAGTTGTGAGTAACCTGGGTGCCTCCTTCTTGTGATTGGCATCTGAAGTGGAGGCGGGGGCAGTCTGGCGGGACCGAGCCCTTCACCTGTGGGATCTGACACTGTCTCCAGGTTGGTAGGGTCAGAATTGAGTTAAATTGTAAGACACGCCAGCTGGTGTCACAGAGAGTTGCTTGGTGTGGGGTTAAACCACATACTTGGTGACCAGAAGTGTCAGAAGTAGCGTTCTATGTAAAAATAAATAATAATAATAAATAATAATATTCTGAGTAATTTTCTAGGTAGGCCAGTTTATGTATTTATAAAAACTTTATAGTTTTTCTGTATGCTTATAATCTATATTAACCTTCAGAGGATATTTTTTTCTAAACTTAAGGCAGTTAGCGCTCGGTACTTATACACTTAAGGCATTTGGGACAGTACACCAGTTAAGGAGTATTTCCTTCCAGTTTGCACCAGTGTAGTCTGTTAACTAACGTGAGGGCCGTAGAGAGACCAGGTCTTCATTGGTCGCTCATTACAGACAAGCGTCTTCTACACTTACACCGGTGTCTTCAGTCCTAGCTGACTAATTCATCTTCAAAGCGGGTCTTGAGGTAGGTAGTCTACTTTCATAGACTGATTTGTTTCCCAGGTAAAAATGTGCTGGAAACTCAAATTCTGCCCCTTCTTACAGTCCTACCAGGTTATGTGTTGGAGGCGACGCATTCAGCTGTACAGGGGACTCTGTAGTCGTAAGTCTGTTCCCAGTAGTATCATTAGTCAGAAATGACTGATGCATTGTTTGCTGAGGCCTTTTTGATGCTTCTTTTAGCTGTTTCCGTGTATGCTTGTAGATGTGGCTTGTAGCCAATTTTATGGAAAAAATCAGGAACCCCCTTTAGATGATAAGGTTTTAGTTAACCTATTAAATGTACCAGCAGTCTTATAAAGAATGGAAGTGAAGTCCTCAGAATAATCACTCATACAGATTTAATCAGAAGTTACTCAGAGAATGAAAACATATCACGGACAATTCTCTAGACTCTTCTAACATAGCCAACAAAACCTGTCATGATTGTCACCAAATGACAAAGGTCTTCAAATCTAGAAGAAAAAGGGGAAAAAAAGCTCGATAAAAGGATAAAATTTTGACAGTTACTTCAGCCCCATATAAGAACATTAGTAATAGGTTTTTCTCCCAAAGTAAAAATTCATAAGAGCTAAAACATAATTCACATTAATAAAATACGACTTCCCTTTAGTTAACCTAGGGAACTTGAACTTCTTTTTGGCTTTCAGGTTCTCTTCATGTTATTTGTTTGCCGAACAGGACGGATTTTAGAATACTGATGTGTTCATTAAAATCTGCAATCTGCCAGAAATCCCCATATCCTCTCTTTCCTAAGGTGCTGGAGCAAGCAAGCCCTTGGGGTGACTCAGCAGCTGTCCGGGAAACGTTAAAGAAGAAGGCATCTTAGTAGTTTTATTATTTTGGGTTTGGGGCCAAGATAAGAGGTGATAAGATTTGAAAATAAGGTAATAAATGCCTGAAGTCAAGAAATGGTTGTAGACAACATTTAAGAGAAACATAGTATCCATTAACAATCATTATTAGGAACCCTCACTTTTTCTCCTTTTTCTTAAATATTTGTATACTTTTTCTCCCATTTGGTGGTGGATTTGCCTGTTTGAATTTGATATGTCTGGTGGATTCTAATGATTAATTATTAAAACTGATAAACTACCAAAGAGAGAGAAAGCTGGCCTCAAACACTGAATGAGTTGCATTTATAAAGAGAGCATTGTGAAAGGCAAATCACTTTCTTTTGATAAGAAAAGCAAAAGGGTTTTTTTCATTTACACACATACACATAGAAATAGTTGTCTCGTTTTACAGCTTCAGCCAGGGGTCAAAAGTAAACACCTGTCACATAAACTTAGTGTTTAGCAGTTGTGTATCTGAAGTGGCTACTTTGATTCCTACATATTTTTCTCCTGAGTGATTTGAACTATAATAGTGTCACACAAACAAATACCGTGGAAAATGCTAGGAGTGTTCAGACTCTCCAAGACAAACTGACAAAGACAGCCGGATTCTTTCTCAGTCGACCACTCCGCACAGCTCACGTGGAACAGAGTGTTGGAAAATGAAAGAGTCCCGTGTTGTAGTCACCAACAGGGAAATAGTGGTCATGCCTAAAATTAGGAACAAAATCAGACTCGGCCAAGATCTAGGAAAACGAGTTCTCGCATGATTGTCATGTTCATAACGGTGCCCCAGATCCTAGGTGTCCACATCACAGAATCAAGGATGGGATTTTTCTTGTTAGAAAAACGGTCCATAGTTGAAGTGGGGTGCATTCAAGGGGGCATGTGTGTCGTTTGGCCTACTGAGGACTGGAACCTGGATTGTTCTGAGGTTTCGTGTGCTCGCTCTCCTCGGGTGCCCAGCAGTTTCTTCCCCGCCCACCGACTGCCACCTGCCTGCTGACCCTCGGGGAAGCCGGGTGGTGGTCTGGCTTCCATTCGTATTGGGATTAGGTGGGGTCTTTACTGCTCTCTCTTTCGTTTGCTTGCGTAAACTTTGAATCGAATAAAGCATAGGTGAGGTTTTCTCTCACACACCGTACCTGGTTCTGGACACGGGTCTTTTCTCAACCTGTTGGACTTTGGTGCACGGTGGAGACATCCGGTCTTTAGTTGTAATAAAAAATTCATATCTCTGTTCACAGTTACTATTTTGGGTAAGTTTTTGAAATGAAAAAAGTGGTGTTTAGATCTAAGCAGAACAACCTCGATTCATGCCTTTTCTTCCTTGAAGCTGTTTCCCAGACCCCTCACCACTGCTTTAAACACATGGCACGGCCTCGTGCCGTTTCTGGCCTCACCTGGCCCCTTAGCCTCCTCGTGTTTGCTCTCATTCTCCCATCTCGTTCCAGCTTTGACCTTCTGCTGGCTATTTCCTCTGCCTCCCAGATCCCCTCATGGCCGAGACCTAATGAGAGTCACGTCTGAACTTAATGTCGCTTCTCGGTTGCTCTCCGTTCTTCATATTTTAATTATTGGCCTAGCGTTCATTATTTTCTGAGTTTTTCCTGTTTTCTTAGTTTTTCTTACTTCCTATTGTCTGTCTACCCGAGAACAGTGTAAACCATCTTATTCACCAGTGTCTCTTAGCACTTAGAGCAGGACTTGGACTTAATGAGTGCTCAGTCGTTGTTGAACAAATAAATGAATGATCCAGTTGAAAGAACCAATGTTCAGATTCTACAAGTAACTTGCCTTTGGGGGCCTCAATTTTCCCATCTGCAGAATGTGTGTTAGTATACCTATTTGTTACACAGTATAGACTTGTTTTTTAAAAAGCAGTATAATTCAGGGGCGCCTGGGTGGCTCAGTCGGTTAAGCGTCGGACTTCGGCTCAGGTCACGATCTCACAGTTCGTGAGTTCGAGCCCCGCGTCAGGCTCTGTGCTGACAGCTCAGAGCCTGGAGCCTGCTTCACATTCTGTGTCTCCCTCTCTCTCTGCCCCTTCCTTGCTCATGCTCTGTCTCTCTCTGTCTCAAAAATAAATAAACATTAAAAAAAATTAAAAAAAAAAAAAAGCAGTATAATTCATAGAGAAAAGAAATACATCAGCCTTGCCTTATTTGCTGGAACTTAAAGGCAAAATAAAATCAGAGTAGACTAAATGAGGTTCTCCTGAAACTTTTTTTCTCTCTTTTTCTTCATTTCTTTTTTCTTTCTTTTTTTCCCCCTTCCTTTTATGTATTTGTGAAATCTCTTAAGACTGATTTCATACCAAACATCAGAAAGAAACGTAGACCAGTAAGATGAGTGGAAGAGGTAAGTCTATGGAGACATTGCAGAATAAAATAAAAAGAATAGTCACTCAGTAGGAGTCGGACAAGAAACTGAGGTTTTTATCTGAAGTCTCCCTAGCAGCTACTAAAATTAAGGCAAGTCACTTGACCTCATAGAGCATCTGTTTTCGAATCTGTAAACTAGAACTAACATTTCTTCTTACCTGCTTCATGGGATTGACATAAATGACAACACGTGAAAGTTACTTTTTAAACTGTAAATCATGAGAGGCGCCTGGCTGGCAGCTCAGTTGGGGGAGCATGCAACTCTTGATCTCGGGGTTATGAAAGTTCAAGCCCCCCGTTGAACATAGAGCTTAGTTAAAAAAATAAAAATAATAATGCATGTATACATACATGCATATGATAAATCACTGACTACATATAAGGTAATTATTATGATCGGGTCTAAAATTTAGGTTCTTTCTGCAAAACTGCTGGAAAATGCTAACATAGCTGTTTTTTTATGTATAATTCCTAAAAGACAATTCCAAACATGTAGATACTTTTTTTTCCCTTTATGTTTATTTTTGAGAGCGAGAGAGAGCACGAGCAGGGGGAGAGGCAGAGAAAGAGGCAGAGAGAGGATCCAAAGCAGGCTCTGAGCTGTCAGCACAGAGCCCGATGCAGGGCTCAAACTCATGAGTCAGAAGCTTCAACCAACTGAGCCACCCGGGCGCCCCAAAAGCATAGATTCTAAAAGTACATGAAAGTACTTGGTATCCCTCCCCCCAAAAATATGCCTTTGAAATTTAAGCCACTGTTAAAACAAATACTCTTGATAGAGTGATTTGTTTTCTGTGTTTGACCACAGGAGATTTCGTTGCCTCTGATTATTTTTTGTTCTTTTCTAATCACAGCCCAAAGAGCCGGCTGATCCAATTAAAGAAGGAGAAGCTGGAATACAGCCCTGGAGAGCACGAGTACGGGTTATTCCCAGCCCCCATTCATGTCGGTGAGTATGCGGTGTGCACGACACATGGCCGGAAACAAAGGAGAGGGTGTTTCTTGAGTTTGGATGAGATGTTGGTGTTACTGTCGTTTCTGCGTCTTCCATGAAGTCGAGCTCTTTCTTTACCATTTAGTTTATACTCAGTCTGAAGGATTCTGCAAATTCCTTTCTGTCTAGGAGTCAAAATGACCTAAATATTTCTCACTCAGGTTTCAGTAACAAAAAAACACTATGTCCGTAGCTTCGGATTCCCTGAGCGTGTCACCTAGGAAAAATCAGCTATTCATCACTTCACTGTCACGTGTTTTCCGTGTTCAGAAAGACATGATTTATGGTATGTAGTCACCAAAGGAAGAGAGCCCACTACTTTTCCTGATCATTTATCTGCTTGAAAATTGAGCAAGATTTATCTTTCCATTCCTTTTGGGGGCAGGGGGCAATGTCAAGGTTTTGTTCAGCATTGGGGCAAGCATGCCTGCTAGGCTCCCACTGTTGAGCAGCATTTACCTAGCTGTCCTCCTGGACTCCTCCCATTCTGTCTCTGCCGCGTCCCGTCCGTCCCCCCACGTCCCGTGACCGCCGCCCTTGCAGTACCCCGCACCACCCCCAGGTGTGTCCCACGCCGGTCTCAGGCTCGTGCTCGTGCGGCAGCTGCCTGACACGTGTGTCTGTTTCCATTCATGTTCCCTCCAGTTCACTGTCTGCATAGTAAAGAAAGACAAGATTTTAGAACTGGTAAGGATGACCTAGTCCCTGACTACCCTCCCAGTCTCTGCCTTTCCCCTCTGTCCCTTCCCCGCTGTCTTCTCTCAGCTCCTGGAACAGAGCATCATTTTGCTTCTTGTTCCCACTGCCCGAACAGCTCTTCCCTGGACTCTTCCTGTGGCTGGTTTCTTCGCGTCCCTTGAGGATGAGCCTAATGTCAAAGTCTGCTTAAATGTCATTTTCTTTAGAATTGTTTTCCTGATTGTCCCACCAAAAATGGTCCCTTCCTTTATCTTGTATCACAGCATTTCTTTCTGTAACCCATGATTACCCTAGTTGTTTACTCATTTGTTATGTCTCCCTCATTAGGTTATAAGCTCCAGGTACAGGATCGTTTGTCTCTCTTCTTCTCCTTTGATTTCCTAGTGCCTAGTACATAACAGAAGTTCAGCAAATACTTGTACAAATGAAAGAAAAGGAGGAGAAATGAGGACAACTTCTTTTTTTTTTTTTTTAATTTTATTTTTTATTTTTTAAAATTTACATCCAAATTAGTTAGCATATAGTGCAACAGTGATTTCAGGAGTAGATTCCTTAGTGCCCCTCCCCCATTTAGCCCATCCCCCCGCCCGCAAGCCCTCCCGTAACCCTCAGTTTGTTCTCCATATTTAGGAGTCTCTTCTGTTTTGTCCCCCTCCCTGTTTTTATATTCTTTTTGTTTCCCTTCCCTTATGTTATTCTGTTTTGCCTCTTAAAGTCCTCATATGAGTGAAGTCCTATGATTTTTGTCTTTCTCTAATTTCACTTAGCATAATACCCTCCAGTTCCATCCACGTAGTTGCAAATGGCAAGATTTCATTCTTTTTGATTGCCGAGTGATACTCCGTTGAATATACGTACCACATCTCCTTTATCCATTCATCCATCGAGGGACATTTGGGCTCTTTGCATACTTTGGCTGTTGTCGACAGTGCTGCTGTAAACATGGGGGTGCGTGTGTCCCTTCGAAACAGCCCACCTGTATCCCGTGGAGAAATGCCTAGCAGTGCAATTGCTGGGTCGTAGGGTAGTTCTAGTTTTAGTTTTCTGAGGAACCTCCATCCTGTTTTCCAGAGTGGCTGCACCAACTTGCATTCCCAAGGACAACTTCTTGAGTGTAGGTGACAGGAGCAGTTTACTCACGTAGTGCATGTTGGCCCTGTGTGTTACAGCCTTCTCTTTCAACTGAGACTCTTGCTCCTCATGACTGTGGGGCTCTTCTCTGTGCTGTGATGACCGAATCCCCTGTTTCTCCTCCAAGGGCTCAGCACTAGCAGTGTATTTAAAGCAGCAAGCATAGACAAATTGTGCAATGAAGATTAGTGTGCTTTAATTATTCTGTGCTGGGTGGCTGGAGAATGGTCTAACTGCAACATAAAGTTCCAAGGTTTAATTCTGTTACCTTAATGAAGGTAAGAAGTTCCACATTCTCTGGGATTCATGCCAAAGTCCTTCTGAAAGAGCATTTTGTTTTTACTACTTAAGGCATCGCAGTGGAAACATTCTCAGCAGATTTAGCTGTTTCCTAGAATCTGGTAATGATCAATAGGCTTAGAAAGGAAGAAGTAATTTAAAAGTCCCATTAAAGGAAAACATGACTCCGGGCACCTGGGTGGCTCAGACCATTGAGCATCTGACCCTTTGGCTCGGGTCATGATCCCAGGGTCGTGGGATCGAGACCAGCATCGAGCTCTGCACAGAGTGTGGAACCTGCTTGGAATTCTCTCTGTCCCCCAACTCCCCTAAAAAAAATAAATGAAGGAAAACATGACCATTTTAGTCTTACTGGTTTTGTCCTGGCTGGGATCTAGCTTAAATCTTAGAATGAAGCTCTAACGATTCAAGGGGATGAAGGTATGTTGGTCCACTCCAAGGAAAATGGGAAGAATAATAGGCCAATATTTCTCTCACATTTCTGGCACATAGCGTGGTTAAGAGATCCAGAATGGAAGTCCTTTTCTTGAAATAAAGGTTTTGTCTCCGCGTCCCTACTTCAGTGTCTGAGACTAATTTGTACCCAGTGGTCTGCAAAGTGAGTAAATAATGGAGGAACCTTCCCAAGTGGAGTAGGTCTTTTTTCCTGTGAAACAGAGTTTGAAATCAGGCTGTTGGATGACAGATTTTTTTTCCCCGACACTGCCATTTTGTCATTCATATAGTATTTGTATGGTTAGGATAGGGTGGTGGGTCAGTCACTTGTTCTGAACGGGTCATTTCCAGTGTCATGTAAACAAAGAGCAGGACTTTGAGTTCGCCACACCTGGGTTCATCTCTGCCTTTGCTGTATTATATGAATAAAGTAGTTATATGATAAAATAATAGTGCATCTTACCACTGATAGAGTCAGAATGAATAAATGGAAAATAATGTTCATTTTCAAATGTTTAAGGATGGGGTGCCTGGGTGGCTCAGTCGAGTAAGCATCTGACGGTGGCTCAGGTCATGATCTCACGGTTTGTGGGTTCGAGCCCTGCGTTGAGCTCTGTGCTGACAGCTCGGAGCCTGGAGCTTGCTTCGGATTCTGTGTCGCCCTCTGTATCTGTCCCTCCCCTGCTCACACTCTCTGTCTCAAAAATAAATAAACATTAAAATAAATAAATACATTTTTTAAATGTTTAAGGAAATCAGGATTGTTTATCTCATTACAGAAGTACATTTCAAGTAAAATTTTACTTTTCATGATAAATATTTACCAAAATGTATATTATACCCTTAAATTTATATTCAGTTGGGTTTTTTTTCTATTTTTTTTTTAACATTTATTTATTTTTGAGAAAGAGACAGAGCACAAGTGGTGGAAGGGCAGAGAGAGAGGGAGACCCAGAATCCAAAGCAGGCTCCAGGCTCTGAGCTGTCAGCACAGAGCTCACCAAGGGGCTCGAACTCACGAACCTTGAGATCATGACCTGAGCTGAAGTCGGACTCTCAACCGACTGACCACCCAGGCACCCCTGTAAGTTGATTGATTTCTTACAAGAATGCCATGACAGTTCAATGGAGAAAGCACAATCTATCTATCTTTCTTTCTTTCTTTCTTTCTTTCTTTCTTTCTTTCTTTCTTTCTTTCTTTCTCTTTCTCTCTCTCTCTCTCTCTCTCTTCTTTCTTTCTTTCTTTCTTTCTTTCTTTCTTTCTTTCTTTCCTTCCTTCCTTCCTTCCTTCCTTCCTTCCTTCCTTCCTTCCTTCTTTCTCTTTTCCCCTTTTTACTTCCTTCCTTCCTTTGATAAAGAGCACATGCACACAAGCCGAGGAGGGACAGAGGGAGAAAGAGAATCCCAAGCAGGCTCCACGCCCAGCACAGAGCATACATCCCTCAATCTCACAACCATGACATCTGGACCTGAGCTGAAGTCAAGAGTTAGACACTTAACTAAGATACCCGGGCGCCCCAGGCATGATGTTTTCAATAGATGGTTCTATGGTAACTGGATAGTTGGATTCTCGCCTCATACCATTTAACAAGTTAATCCAAAATGGATCATCAACTACAATATAACTGCTAAAACCATAAAACTCTTGAAGAAAACATAGGGCTTAAATTAGGCAATAATTTCTTAGCTATAACACCAAAATCCTGGGCGATGACAACAAACAGACAAATTGAACTTAGTCAATATTTAAAACTTTGAAAACCACGATCAAGAAACTGAAAAAACAACGCACAGGATGGAAGAAATCTTTGGAAATCTTATCAATTAAGAGACTTGTATCCAAAAACCTATACGTACAGGGAACTGTTGCGACTCAATACTAACGAAACAAACAACACAGCTTTTTAAATGCGTAAATTATTTGAGTAGATACTTCTCCAGAAGGGATGTGCTCATGGCCAATAAGCACATGAAAAGATGCTCCCGATATCATTAGTCATTAGGGAAACGGAAATGAAAACCGTAAGAAGAAAGCACCTCTCACCAGTAGGAGGGCTTTAATTAAAGGATCGATGTGTTTGCAAAGAAACTGGAACCCTCACGCAGTGTTGATCGGAATTGTTGGTACCGCCCTCTTGGGAAGACATTTTGGCAGCTCCTCAAAAAGTTAACCGTGGAGTTACCACGTGACCAGCAATTCTGCGGCTACATATAGAGGCAAGAGAAAGGGAAGAAACGTCCACACAAGACGCAGACACAAGTGTTCCCGGCGGCAGTATTCCTGACAGCTGAAAGGCAGCCGCAACCCACGTTTCCCGTCAGTGGGTAAGTGGATTCACAAGACGTGGCCTGCCCATCCCGCGGGGGTTACTTGGCGGTGACGAGACCGGGGAGCCGCGCAAACGCCATGCTGTAGGAAAGAAGGCAGTCGCGAGGGTCATGCGCTTTATGACCGTTTATAGGAAATGCCCGGAATAGGCAGACACCTAGAAACACGGGGTAGATGACTGTTCCGTAGGGTCCAGGGTGGAGGCGTGGGGAGGGACTGCTCATGGGTACAGAGTATCGTTTTGAGATGACTGAAGGGTTCTGAAATGGTGTTGGTTGCATCAGAGTTCTCCAAGGAAACGACCAATAAGACGGTTTTTTATTTTTATTTTTTTAATTGATCTCCACATGCCAACGTGGGGCTCAAACTCACAACCCCCGAGATCAGGCATTGCATGCTCCACTGACCCAGCCTGTTGTCCCAAAATCTTGATTTTTTAAATTCAGTCCCCATCATTCTCATTTTAATAGGTTTTTTTTTATCTTATCATATATATATATGATATATATATATATAAAAAAAAAAGAAAATTTATATATATAAAATTTTCTTTTTTTTTTTTTTTTTGAGGTGGGGGTTGGACAGAGCACAAACAGAGAAGGGGCAGAGAGAGAGAGGGAGCTGTCAGCACAGAGCCTGACTCGGGACTCTAACCCACAGACCATGAGATCATGACCTGAGCCGAAGTCGGATGCTTAATCGACTGAGCCACCCAGGCGCCCCATTGTTTATAATTTTTTAAGTAAGCTCTGTGTCCAATGTGGAGCTTGAACTTAACACCCTGAGATCAAGAGTTACATGCTATAGGGGCACCTGGGTGGTTCAGTTGGTTAAGCGTCTGACTCTTGATTTCGGCTCAGGTTGTGATCTCATGGTTCATGAGTTCGAGCCCCACATGGGGCTCCGTGCTGACAGTTTGGAGCCTGCTTGGGATTCTCTCTCTTTCTCTTCCCTCTGCCCCTCCCCCGCTTGTGTGTGCGTGCACTCTCTGTCTCTCTCTCTTTAAATAAATAAATAAAAACTAAAAGAAACTTTTTTTTAACGTGTTAGGGGAGGGGTGCCAGCTGGCTCAGGCGGTGGAGCTGTGACTCTTGATCTCAGGGGGTCATGAGTTCAAGCCCCATATCAAGGGCTCAATTACTTAAAAATGAAATCTGAAAAAAAAATCTGGGATTCATAGTTTTTCAAAATTCTTCTGGGGCGTGTGGGAGCAAAAAATGTGAAGACGTGTGGTGTTTCACATTTGGCTTCTGGAATCAGGCCACAATTCAGAGTCTGCCTCCACCAATTACTGTCTGTCTGACCTTGGGCAAGCTGACACATCCCAAGGCTTCAGATTCCGTATTGTAAAATAGAAGTTAATATGAATATTAAATAAAATAATGTATGTAAAATACTAAGGAGAGTAGCTAACACATAGTAATCACTTAATAAGAGATAATTTCTGAATTGACATTGTTTTTTACAGTAAAATACTCTCGACAAGAATCTGCTACCTACTACACAGCTATTACCTCTGGGTCCTGGTTCAGTATATTACCACACTTTTTCTTGCTGAGCTCAGAAAACACTTCAGAATTCCTCCTGGCGCTCCTGTTGGTTGTCACTGCCAGCCGTTCAGACTTCTGCCACATCTTGGGATAGTGGAGAGAATATAGGCCTTCTGTGCAAAATGGACTTAAATAGCAGACCTTGGGGCACCCAGGTGGCTCAGTCAGTTAGACATCCGACTCTTCGTTTTGGCTCGGGTCATGATCTCACAGTTCATGGGTTCAAGCCCCACGTTGGGCTCTGCGCTGACAGTGCAGAGCCTGCTTCGGATTCTGTGTCCCCCTCTGTCTCTGCCTCTCCTCTCCCTCCCACGCTCTTCCCCTCGCTCTTTTCCCCCTCTCTCTGCCCCTCCGCTGCTTATGCACACAAGCTCTCTCTCAAAATGTATAAACTTTAAAAAAAAAAAAAAGGGACACCTGGGTGGCTCAGTCAGTTAAGCGTCCGACTTCAGCTCAGGTCACAATCTCACACTCCATGAGTTCGAGCCCCGCATCGGGCTCTGTGCTGACAGCTCAGAGCTGGAGCCTGCTTCGGATTCTGTGTGTCCCTCTCACTGACCCTCCCTGACACTTGCTCGCTTGCTCTCTCTCTCTCTCTCTCAAAAATACCTGAACATTTTTTTTTTTTAATTAAAAAAAATAAAATAGCAGACCTGAGACTTGTATTCTGAGAAAGGCCTGCTTGCAAGGTTGGGCATTGGCTGGCATCTGGGAACTTGAATATCTAACATTTTCCTGTCAATACAAAACTTTCCTGCATGCGAATGTCTTCGTGTGCCCGCTGTATATTCACTGTATGGTTTCTGCTGAACACCTGCTTTCATTTGAAGAGTCTGGAATCTGGTACATTCTAGACAGAGAGTAGCTGTATGATCAGCCACCAATCAAAACCTTGAGCACTGAGTTTGTAATGAGCATCCTTGATAAACATTTCACATGTTGTGTTCTTCCCATATATTGGCAAAGATTATGTCCTGTGTGACCCCACTGGGGGGAGAACTTGGGTAAACTTGGGCCTTGTTTCTCCCCCCGTTTTGCCAGTGCATTTTCTCCCTTTACTGATCTTGCTTTGTATCCTTTGCTGTAATGAAGTATAGCGGGAACGTGACCACACGCTGGTCCTGTGAGTCAGCAGACCTGAAGGTGGTCTCGGGGGCCTGGACAACCCTCACAGTCCAGCACGCTCGTGGTCAGATGATCTTGAACAAGTCACGTACTCTTCATTTTACCAACTTCATGTATGTAGCGACTACCTTCAACCTGAGTTGTGAGGACAGAGTGATGCTTACTTTGTATTTAACACAGTGAATATAAATTTAAGGGTATAATACACATTTTGATAAATAAGTATTTGTCATGAAAAGTAAAATTTTATTTGAAATGTACTTCTGTAATGAGAGAAACAATCCTGATTTCCTTAAACATTTAAAAAAAACTTATTTATTTTAATGTTTATTTATTTTTGACACATTCAGCATGAGGGGGGGAGGGACAGACAGAGAGGGTGACACAGAATCCGAAGCAAGCTCCAGGCTCTGAGCTGTCAGCACAGAGCTCAACGTGGGGCTCAAACCCATGAACCATGAGATCATGACCTGAGCCAAAGTCAGATGCTTAACTGACTGAGCCGCCCCATCGCTTAATGGTGAAATATTCACTGTTTCCTCCTAAAACTGGAAAGAAGGTAAAAATGTCCACCCTCACTACACTATTGCACATTCTTCTGGATGTTCTAGCCCGTGCGGTGAGGCGGGAAGATGACAGAAGTCATGAAGACCAGGAAGGAAGAAGTAAAACTATTCCTGCTTACAGACCACATAATCGTAAAGTCCAAAGAGATGCACAAGAAAGCTACTGCAACTGTTGAGCAAGGTTACTGAAAACAAAGTCATTATATAAAAATCAGTTGTATTCCCATAAAACTAAACAGGCTCTCACCATACCATCCGACATTTCCGCTTTGTTATATTTACCCAAAGGAATTGAACATTAATGTCTACACGGTAACCTGCACACAGATATTTTATAACCATCTTGTTCATAACTGCCCAACCTTGGAAGCAACTGAGATGTCCTTCAGCAGGTGAATGGATAAACTGGTGCAGCCAGACGGTAGAATGTTATCAGCACTGAAAGGAAATGAGCTATCAAGCCTTGAAAAGACCTTGAGGAACCTTAGAATCATTATGACAAGTGAAACAAGCCAATCTGAAAAGGCTAACATTCTGTAGGATTCCAAGTATATGACACTGTGGAAAAGGCAACACTGTGGAGGCATTAATGGTATCGGGTTGGGCAGGAGGGATGAATCAGCAGAGCACAGAGATTTTTAGGTCAGTGGAGCCATTCTGCATGATTCAGTAATGGTGGATAGCTGTCATTACACAGTTTTCCAAAGCCATGGAAGGTACAGTGATGATGATGTGTCCGTACCGGCCCATCAGCTGTTAAGCAGTGCGCGGTTCCAGTGAAGAGTGTTGGTGACACTTAGGGCCAGTGTGTGGACATCTCTGTACCTTCTGCTCAGTACTGCTTTGAACCTAAAACTACTCTAAAAAACAAAGTTTTTTTTTAAAAAGCATGTGTAGGGGCGCCTGGGTGGGCCAGTCGGCCAAGAGTCCGACTTCAGCGCCGGTCTTGATCTCACGGTTCGTGAGTTCGATCCCCATGTCAGGCTCTGTGCTGACGGCTCAGAGCCTGGAGCCTGTTTCCGATTCTGTGTCTCCCTCTCTCTCTGCCCCTCCCCTGTTCATGCTCTGTCTCTCTCTGTCTCAAAAATAAATAAACATTAAAAAAAAATGTTTTTTAAACCATGTGTAGTAGTGTAATGAAACCAAAGTAATCAGAGGGGCACCCAGCTGGCTCAGTTGCGACTCTTGACCTCTGGGTCATGAGTTCAAGCCCCTTGTTGGGTGCACGAATTGCTAAAAAAAAATTAAATAAAATTTTAACACAATAATTAGAAATACATTTATCTAATAGGCAAGAACTTGATACTGAAAATTAAAACATTTATTGGAGAAATTAAAGAAGACCTAAGTAAATGGAGAAAATGCCACAATTAGAGATGGGGAGCCTCCATTGTTATTACTTCAGTGCAATGTAGATTATACTATCAGTAGGCTTTTCTGTAAAAATTGATAAGCCGATTTTCTTCAGTGTTTATTTAGAGAGAGTGTGCAAGCAGGGCAGGGGCAGAGAGAGAGAGAGAACCCCACGCAGTGTGCTCACTGTCAGCACAGAGCCCAGTGCGGGGCCTTGAACTCACAAACCATGAGATCTGAAATCAAGACTCAACATGCTTAACCATCTGAACCACCCAGGCCCCCCGATAAGCTGATTGTCTAAACATTATGTGGAGATTGCAAAGTGATCTTTTTGTTGTTGTTAATGTTGGTTTATATTTGTGAGAGAGAGAGAGAGAGAGAGCAAGCGGGGCGGGGGGGGGGTGGGGCGTGGGGGAAGGGTTGGTTACAGAACATCCGAAGCAGGCTCTGCACTGAACGCAGCAAGCTGATGCAGGGCTCAAACTCATCAACTGTGAGATCATGACCTGAGCCGAAGTCAGACGCTCGACCGACTAAGCCACCCAGGCACCCCTGTTAAGCGTCATCTCTTGATTTCACCTCCAGTAAACAATCTCACGGTTTGTGAGATTGAGCCCCAAGTGGGGCTCCCTTTTGCAACACAGAACCTGCTTGAAATTCTCTCTCCCTCTTTGTCTCTGCCCCTCCCCTGCTTGCAAGCGTACATGACCGACCGACCTCTCTCTTTCTCGTTCTCTCTTGCTCTCAAAATAAATAAAGTTTTAAAAAGCATGAGTTGCCATAAAACAGTTTAGACTTAAAATTGGCATTAGAGGCGCACCTGCCTGGCTCAGTTGGTGAGCATGCGACTCTTGATCTTGAGGTGGTGAGTTCGAGCCCTACGTTGGGGGTAGAGCCGACTTAAAAGTATTAGTAAACTTTTTAAAAAATAAATAAAATATAAAATAAACTGACATCAAAATAGATCTCTGGAACAGAGTAGATAGCCCAGAAATAGACCCACACCTTTGTGGTCATTTAATTTGGACACAGGCATCAAAGCAATCCAGTGGGCAACAATGCCCTGCCACAAATGGTGCCGGAACAGGGAAATGTTCACGTGAAGAAAATTAAACTTTGACGTCAACCTCACAGCTCCTACAGACTGGATTCGGCACACATCACAGACTTAAACATAAAAAGCTTAACCATAACAGGAGGTGTAAAACTTCTAGAAGAAAGTGTAGGAGCATACCTTCGTGACCTGCAGGTAACCAAACGTTGCTCGGATGGAGCCCAGTAAGCAGTGACCGCTGAACAAAGCGCCGGTAGCTGACACGCTGACAAGATGGGAGCATATCCGTCACAAGACACCATCTCAAAAAGAAACAGACACAGCACAAACTGGGAGAACATACAAATTGTATGTGTCCTGAATACGTAACTCCTACAAACGTATTTATTTAAAAAAAAAAAAAAAGACAGCCCAATTTTAAAGTGAGGATTTGAACTTTACCAGAGGAAACATACACAGGCCAATAAACACGTGAAAAATACTCAGCACCATAACTCATCAAAGAAATGCAAATTAAAACCACAATGTGTTGGCACAACCAGGTTGTTTATAAACAATTGTGGCAGAGTAAAATGGTATAACTTATTTTTAAAATATGGCAGCTTTTGTAAAACTAGACTTAAACGTACATACACAATACATACGTGTGTAAGAGTGTGCGTAGTAGCTTCATCCATGGTGCCGTGAACTGGAGACAGCCCAGGACCCCAGCAATAGGGCGGATTAACAAACTGTGTGTTCATATGGTGGACTATTGGCCAGCAACTAAAAGGGGGAGAAAGTCCACTGCCAGGGTGCTGCCTCCCTGGGCTTCAGCTGTGCCCCGTGCCCCACGCTGGGCTCCACAGTTGCCAGGCTCTGCGCCCGCCCTGCCACTCCTGCACCCGGGCCCTTGGCGCTGGTCCGAGCGCACGTGGACCTCCTGCGCCCCCGCGGGCCTTCCGGCTGTGGCACCACTGAACACCCACGGACGCAAAGCTTGCTTGAGTTCCTGAATGATGTGAATAAGGAGGAAAAGAAGATCTAGAAGCATAGGTCCCTCCCCAAGATGTCTGGGGCCTGGGAGCTGGAAGTGGATGGGATAGAAACCAAATTAGTGTGGAAAGTTTCCGGAGAAAAGATGACTGCGACTTTCAACATGGACAACAGCATCCCAGCAACGTTTGATAGGGGAAGAGCCCTCCCGAGGGCAGAAGGTGGAAGAACAGGAGCCTGAACTGATGTCCATTCCCAGTTCTGTGGTGGAAGGTAAGAATGGTGGCGAGAAGGGCCTGGTACTGGACTGTCCCTACCCAGAAGATGAGGCGGGCAAGAAGAGGAGGACGGCAGTGACATTTGGCCGTCAGAGAGGTGAGCGGACAACATCAGTCTGTTGTCGAGTCTGAGTGAAAGGACACAAGTTACATGCTCACCACCGACTCCCTGGCCTGGACCTTTATGACACCAGCTGGATCTTCTGGCCAACCAGGGTTTGCGGGGGGGGGAGGCAGTTGGACAACACTTTTGCAGGTGAGCACAGCCCTCGAGCACCAGGAATACGTTACTGTCCTCAAAGATCTGAAAGGTTTTGTCAAGAGCCAGTAGAGCAAACAAGACAAGATGTTGAACATCTCAAGTTTATGGCAGCCTCTGGCCAGGGAACAAGCCTACTCTTAAACCAGACACACACACACTTTGAGATGGTTTTCATCTGAGCACCGTGGAAAATAAAGCAGATACGAAGTAGTTGCATTGCCCTCTTTTTTACTGTTAATCTCTTTCTTTCTGTAAACTCTGTTGCTCCTCGATTTTTGTATAATGTAATGACGAACAGTACAATTGGCTTATGTCCTCCAGAAAGAGGTGGAGAGAAGAAGGCGGACCAACTAGGGACCTTAGGACTGAGGAAGTTCATGGTGATGAGTTCCCTGAGTCTTCTTTCTACCTCCTGTATCCCAAACTTGAAGCTGAGAAAGCTAGCGACCTGGAAACGCCATTGGGCAGAAACAAAGCAAGCAAAAAGACGCCTGCTTTCCGTAGCCAAAAGAAGGGGAAAGGGGCAACCTAGCAAGACAGAAAACTTTTAGGCAGTATCCTCCAAACTCTAGTCAAATGGCACAGAAAAAAAACCGTTCCGCTGCCCACACTCTCACCAGCAGGTGCCAAGTGGGGAGCCTCAACTTCCATGCCCGCCTGGGAGTATGAAGGCATCCCTCCCTGGCCCGTGACCTGTGCAATGTCAGAGGAAGGCTACTACGAGTCAGGACTTTTACCATCATTAGTAGTGACATGGCCACTCCCACCATGGTGTTGGGGGATGCTGCGTGGGAAGCTAGAACTGCCACCATCCCCTAGCAGTGACCAGGAGCAACACTCAGGTTCCAGGAGCAGTTGTGGAAAAAGCCAGCCAAAATAGAAGGTTTTTGTAAAATCCAGAACCTGGTAACTTAATACAGAAAATATCTAGGTTTAAACTGAAATTCCTGTGTCAGGGACCCCTGGGTGGCTCATTCGGTTAAGTGTCCAAGTCTTGATTTAGGCTCAGGGTGTGATCTCATGGTTGTGGGATCGAGCCCCACATCAGGGCTCTGCACAGTACCTGCTTGGAATTCTCTCTATCTGAGGTTTAATAAATAAGCTTTAAAAAGAAAAAAATTTAAAAAATAAGCCAAGAGGAAAAAAATCATATGTCATACTGAGAACCAGGGAGATGTTAAACTGAAAAATTTTTTTAACTTTTTAGAATGTTTATGTATTTATTTTGAGAGAGAATAAGTGGGGGGGCGGGGGGGCGGGCAGAGAGAGAATCCCAAGCAGGCTCCACGCTGCCAGTACAGAGCCCAACACAGGGCTCAGTCTCACAAACCACGAGATCATGACTTGAGCCGATATCAAGAGCTGGACTCTTAACTGACTGAGCCACCCCCTTTGACTGAATTTTAAAAAACCGTCAAGGGGCAGCTGGGTTGCTCAGTCAGCTAAGCATCCGACTTCGGCTCAGGTCATGATATCACAGCTCATGGGTTCAAGCCCCACCTTGAGCTCTGTGCTGACAGCTCAGAGCCTGGAGCCTGCTTTGGATTCTGTGTCTCCCTCTCTCTGTCCCTCCCCCACTCGCACACACACTCTCCCTCTCTCTCTTTCTTCCTCCCTCACTCTCTCTGTCTCGAAAATAAAGATCAAAAAAGTTTTTTCAAGGCGGTCAATATATGCCAACACCAATATGTTAGAATTAGCTGACAAAAATTTTAAAGCAGTTAGATTAAAAAAAAAAAAAGACACTTCAACAAGCAATTATGAATATGCTTGAAACATGAAAAGAAGTCGAAGCCTCAGCAACAAAATCGAAGACATAAAGAAAAACCAGATAGGAATTTTAGAATTGAAAGACGCAGTAACTGAAACAAAAGCTTAGGGGTGTGCTCGGCAGCAAGGTGAGGAAGACGTAAGAATCGTGGACCAGGTGATGGAAGATGTCTGACCTGAACAAAGGAGAAAGTAGACGCTAAAAAAAAAAAAAAAAAAAAAAAAAAAACCCACAGAGGCTACGGGATCATGACAAAAGCGAAATTGGTATTCTCGGTGTGCTGGATGGAGAGAAGACGGGCGGAGAAGAAAAAACACTTGTATGAACAGTGGCTAAAGGTTTCCCAGGTTTGGCGGAAGACACAAAACGACTGGTTGAGGAAGAGGGTCGCACCCAACAGGACACCATTCAGGAGATCCCTGCTGAGACAGGGTCGTCCCATTTCAGCCCACTCACTGAACACAGAGCAGCTTTACATCCGCGAGAGAGAAACGGGTCCCTACCGACCTACGGAGGTGCGACAGCTCGGACGGCAGTGGTCGCTCGTGCGAATCCGTGCAGGTGGCACTCCAGTGCAAGCGCTGAAAGAGAGACCGTCTGCCCGGATGCCACACCCAGCAAAAGTAAGCCTGCGGGAATTACGTGGGAGTCAAAGCACTCCTAGACTAAAAGAGTGTGTTGCCAGTCGACTTACCCTGTGTGTAAAGAAAGGAAGTTCTCTAAACGGAAAAGAAACAGGGGCACCTGGAGGGGCTCAGTTGGTTAGGCATCCGGCTCTTGATTTCGGCTCGGGTCATGATGTCACGGTTCATGGGTTCGAGCCCTGCGTCGGGCTCTGCGCTGATGGTCAGAGCCTACTTGGGATTCTCTCTCTCCCTTTCTCTCTGCCCCTCACCTGCTTGTACTCTCCCTCTCTCAAAGTAAATAAACATTTTTTTTTTAAAAAAGAAAAATAAAGAAGGGACCTTGGAACCTCAGGAGGGCAGAAAGAACAGTAAGTAAACTTCGGGCTTTCCTTCTCCTTTGAGTCTTCTGTGTAACTTTTTAATAAATAACAAATGAGGCAAAAAAATTGACACTGCTGTATTTTTAACAACTTGTTGAGGCATAATTCACATATCCTCCAATTCACCCGTTTAAAGCATACAGTGGTTTTTGATACATTATCTTTCTTGTAGTAAATCATATGTAACTTAGGATTTGCATTTTGCATTTCCACTTTTCATTGTAACGTTCAGTGACGTAAAGTATATTCATGCTGCCGCGCGGCCATCACCCCAACGCTCTCCAGAACTTTTTCGTCATCCCAAATGGAAACTCTGTGCGAATTAAATAATTATTGCCCGTTCCCTCCGCTCCTGGCAACCACCGCGGTTCTTCTTATTGCTATGAATTTGACTGTTTTAGGATCCTCGTACGGTGGGGCCTTCCACTGTTTGTCCTTTTGTGCCTACCATAGTTCACGTAGCGTGACGGCCGCAAGGTTCTTCTGTGTTCTGGCGTGTAGGAGACTTTCCTTCCTTTTTAAGGCTGAATAACACTCCTCTGTGTGTGTGCACACACTCCATGCCCTGTTTACGCATTCATCTGCCGACGGACATCTCTGTTGTTTCCACCTTTTTGCAGTTGTGAATAATGCTGCTGTGAACATTGGTTTACAATTCTCTGTTGAGGACCCTGCTTTCAATTCTTTTGTATATATACCCAGAAGTGGACTTGCTGGATCCTTTGGTAAGTCTATATTTAATGTTTTGGGAACTGCCGTACTATTTTCCACAGTGGCTGCACCATTTTTATATCCCCACCAGCAATTCTTGAGAGTTCAGTTTCCCCACATCCTCAATAACACTTGTCATTTTCCGTTATTTTTCATAATAACCATCCTAATGAGTGTGAAGTGGTAATCTCATATGGTTTTGATCTGCATTTCCCCTCTAGTGATGTTGAGCGTCTCTTCATGTCCGTTTTGGCCATTTGTATGTCTTCTTTAGTGAAATGTGTATTCAAGCCCTTGTCCACTTTTGAGTTGAGTCATTTGTTCCTTGTTTTTGAGCTTTAGGAGTTCTGTATATATCTGGATATGAATTATCAGATACATGATAAATAGAATATCTTTATGACATGGACACAGAAGACCACAAAATGTATAAACACCACTGGAAAAGATTGATAAACTTAATTACATTAACAACCATATACAAGAGAACAGCTCTAGTAATCAGGGTTGAATATGATTGCGTATGATAACTATGTTAAAATTACAGACTTTTTTTTTTTTTTTTTAATTAGATCAGGGGAAAGGGGCAGAGAGAGAGAAAGAGAGAAAATCCTAAGCGCAGCATGGAGCCCAACGCAGGGCTCGATCCCATGACCCTGGGATCATGGCCTGAGCTGAAATCAAGAGTCGGACGCTCAACCGACTGAGCCACCCAGCACCCCAGAATTACAGAGTTTTAAGTAAGGGTTAGAATGAGGCAAACGGACACCTGACCGACTCAGTTGGTGGAGCACGCAACTCTTGATCTCAGGGTTGTGAGTTCGAGCCTCACGTTGGGTGTAGAGATTACTTAAATAGAAATAGAAAGAATGAGGCAAATGGCTTAGTTTGGTGGAAAGGATTCAATTTTAGGTGGGAGAAATGACACATGAGAATGTGAAAGCAAGAGGAAGCTGGTTGTGTTTAAGAAATTGTGCTGGTACAGCCATTATGGAAAACAGTATGGAGGATCCTTGAAAAACTAAAAATAGAACAATCAGATGATCCAGCAATTCCATTTATGGATATATATCCAAAGGAAATGAAAACACTAACTCAAAAAAATATCTGCTGTGCCCTCCCCGCCATGTTCATAGCAGCATTATCTACAATAGCCAAGACATGGAAACAACCTAAGAGTCTGATGGATGAGTGGATAAAGAAGAGGAAGCATATACATACAATAGAATATTACTCAGCTGTGTTAAAAATAAAAGGAAAGAAAACAAAAGGAAGGAAGGAAGGAAAGGACGGAAGGAAAGAAAAGAGAAAAAGAAAATCCTGCCATTTGTGACAACACGGATGGACCCTGAGGGTATTATGCGAAATGAAATAAGTCAGACAGAGAAAGACAAATACGGTGTAACCTCGCGTGTACCTGCAGTCTTTGGGATCTACGAAAGCAAAACAAACTCCTAGAAAAGGAGATCAGAGGCACCTGGCTGGCTCAGGCAGGGGAGCAAGCAACTCTTGATCTCTGGGTTGTAGATTCAAGCCCCACGTTGGGTCTAGAGATTACTTAAAAATAAAGAATAGGGGCGCCTGGGTGGCGCAGTCGGTTAAGCATCCGACTTCAGCCAGGTCACGATCTCGCGGTCCGTGAGTTCGAGCCCCGCGTCGGGCTCTGGGCTGATGGCTCAGAGCCTGGAGCCTGTTTCCGATTCTGTGTCTCCCTCTCTCTCTGCCCCTCCCCCGTTCATGCTCTGGCTCTCTCTGTCCCAAAAATAAATAAACGTTGAAAAATAAAGAATAATAACGCAAAATCTGTTCAAGAAAAAAAGAAAATAAAGTGGATCAGATTTGTGGTTACCAGAAGCAACGGGAGGTGGGGAGGGTATTAGGAGAAAGGTGGTCAAAAGGTGTAAACTCCAGTTACAAGATAAGTAAGTATCGAGGATATACTGTACAGACTGATGACTGTGGTTAACGCTACTGTTTGCTGAATCGGAAGACTTCTAAGTTAAGAGGGTAAATCCTAAGAGTTGTCCTCACAAGGAAAAAAAAAAAAGTGTTGTCTTTTTCTGCTTCCTCTTTATCGTATCTGTAAGAAATGCCTCGTGGACACTAAACTTCTAATGGTCATCACTTCGCAGTATATGAAAGCGAGTCCACTGTGCTGTACATCTTTAACACGTACAGTGATGCCTGTCAATTTTATCTCAATAAAACCAGGGGAAATTAATTAGAATGCCAGGCAGGAAGAAAGAAGAAACTGCTTAGGAAGAGTAGAATTCAAGAAGCAGTGGGGATGATGGGGATTAAGGGAGCACTTGTGATGAGCACCGGGTTATTAAGATAAAAACTTACTAAAAAAAACCATACACACTGTGGGGACGGGTGGTGCCGCCTGACAGCTGGTGCAGTCCCTCGGTGTTTGTTCCTCAGAAGACACCTCTGCGTCCGTCCATTCCAAAAATACTTGTTCAGCACTGCCTGTCGTTTGATCAGGCAGTTTCCTACCTGCTTGGGATACACCCGTAAGCAACACAGGTGAAGATCCTTGCCTCTGGGGCTGGCAGTTTTCCACTGGGGGGGAGGGGGGGATCACACTATCCCTATATTTCTGGGTCTCACTTCTTTTTCCTCAGGCTGACAAAACCAAAAACTTGAATTCTAGTGTTTTCTTTAGTGAAATTTAAACAGTTTCCTGTAAATACCTTTGATCATTATTTATAATCTCCTAAATGGCCCACACTCCACTGATAATACTATGCCTTTCAGTGACCCACTACAGCAGAGAGGGCGCATGCGAGTGGGGAGGGCAGAGAGAGAGAGAAAATCTCACGCGGGCTCCACACTCAGCACAGAGCTCCACGTGGGGCTCGATGCCACGACCCCAGCATCGTGACCTGAACTGAAATCAAGAGTCAGACACTCAACCGACTGAGCCACCCAGGGGCCCCTGCTACAGTTTTCTTGGGAGAGAATACCAGAGCCATTTACACAGGGTAACAGAGGAAATGAATAATTCTTATCTGTTTGTAAAGTGATGTTACAATTCAGTACTCAGGTTATATATAAGCAAACAGCTTTATCTGAAGCCCGCCATTTTATTTAAAAAATGCCAAGTTTTCGTCCTAGTTTAAGATCTCTTCTTGCAAAGGAAGTTCTCTTTCTCCTGTCTGTTGAGTAGCCCCCTCTCCTTTGAGCTCCTCGCCTGCCGGCTGCCTCATTAACAACTAGGCTTTGCAGTGATGTTCTGAGTCCTCCGTTCCTCTTCGTGTTAGGATTGATGTTATGAAAGGAAATCATCGTGACTTCCCCCGTTAGATTTCAAGGTCAGCACAGACTTCGGAGCTTTTGTAACAAGTCTCCTCTTTAAAATGACTTTGTTGCACAAATTCCGTTTTCTTTCAAAGAGAAAAGGATCTCTTTGCTCCTTCCCTAGCGATCAGTGGCAGTACTTGAGATCTCAAGGCTTTAGCACACAATAAGAAAAATCCACAAAAGATGTGATTTCATCTAATTTTCACATGGCTATAAAGTGATTTTTTCCCCCAGTTTTAAAGTGCGGGTTAGCTACAGAATCACTGTTTTAAATGAGATTTTCCTGACTAGCTTCCGCTGAGGTATCATCTCTAGCAGAATTTGGTTAAGGAAATCGTTCAGGTAGGTCTCACTTCTTAGAAGTGAATCACCCGGCTGTGGTTTCAGAGATGTTGGAGGACAGAAGAGTGTGCCATCATTTCTTCCTCCGGCTCTCAGGGTGGGGACTGAGGGGAGGGACACAGATCGGGCCAGGAAAGGCCCCGGGATTCATCCGAACGAACTTAGAGGTCACTGGCCTCGTCCCACAACGCATCCCACCCAGCAAGTGGACAGTTGCTCCCAGGAGCTGCACAGAAAGGCAGAAGGGGGGAGGGGTAAGGAAAGGGCAGCTCACCTCATGTTCCTTAGGGGGATCTGGAAAACCATCTGTGTAGCAGATTTTGTCATTGGTGCTGACCCGTTAAGACTGTATTTCTGGAGAAGATGTAAACAGCTGTTAGGTTAGAGAGCAAGCCCTGGTGTGGTGACTTGGCTTAACCCAAGTGACTCCATTTGGGACCTGTCGTCTCTCTCTCTCTCTCTCTTTAATGTTTTTTATTTATTTTTGAGAGCATGTGAAGGGAGCAGCGGGGGTGGGGGGGTGGGAGCACAGAGACTAAGATAGAGGATCCAAAGCAGGCCTTGCACTGACAGCACAAAGTCCAACACAGGGCTCAAACCCACGAACCAAGAGATTGTGACCTGAGCCGAAGTCGGACGCTCAACCAGCCACCCAGGCACCCCTCTTTTTTTTTTTTATTTTTAAATTTTTTTTTTTCAACGTTTATTTATTTTTGGGACAGAGAGAGACACAGCATGAACGGGGGAGGGGCAGAGAGAGAGGGAGACACAGAATCGGAAACAGGCTCCAGGCTCTGAGCCATCAGCCCAGAGCCCGACGCGGGGCTCGAACTCACGGACCGCGAGATCGTGACCTGGCTGAAGTCGGACGCTCAACCGACTGCGCCACCCAGGCGCCCCGCACCCCTCTTTTTTAATACATCTATGGAAATTCATTGCGAGCAAAAGTCAAGATGTTGGACTGTGGGAAAATTATGTCTTTGAGGTTGGATGAAGTGGATGTGGAGGATATGGATGCTTTCTTAGCGAAAAAGTATTCTTTTCAAAAATGCGTAACTTACTGGATTCTCCTTCACTCTTGTACACACCCTTCAGAAAACATACCAGATACTGCTGGCAAAGAAAGGAGTTAATCCTTCACATTAAGGGGTTTGTACTATTTCTGGGGACCAATTTTGACTTTTTAAAAATTGTATGTGTATTGTTATTAAGAAACAGTACAGGGGCGCCTGGGTGGCTCAGTCAGTTAAGCATCCAACTTCAGCTCAGGTCATGATCTCACAGTTTGTGGGCTTGAGTCCCGCGTCGGGCTCTGTGCTGACAACTTGGAGCCTGGAGCCTGCTTCGGATTCTCTCTCTCTCTCTCTCTCTCTCTCTCTCTCTCTCTCTCTCTCTCCCCCTCCCACACTTATGCTCTGTCTCTGTCTCTCTCAAAAATAAATGAACGTTAAAAAATTTTTTTCTTAAATAAAAGAAAAAGAAAAAATCTGGTACGTAGCTAAAATCTGGGTTAGTTGTGTGACCTTGGAAAAGTGACTTCGTCTCTCTGATTCTCAGGTTTTTTTGTTTGTTTTGTTGTTGTTGTTGTTGTTTTTTTAATCAGTAAATGGAGACATTGTGGAGTTGTCTGTAGGGTGAAGATGTGAGGTAGTTTGTGTAGAATCCTGGTCTGCGAGCTGGTACACAGTCGATACTCAATAAATGTTAGGCAAAAGTAAAAGTTCTGTTGTTAAGTAATTTCAAGAAGCAATTATTAAGCACCCGTTGTGGTCACACAGCCCCGCGTCCAGCTCTGTGCTGACAGCTCCGAGCCTGGAGCCTGCTTCAGATTCTGTGTGTGTGTGTCTCCCTCTCTCTCCCTGCCCCTCCCCTGCTCACACTCTGTGTCTCTCTGTCTCTCAATAATAAATAAATGTTTAAAAAAATATTTTTTTTTAACATACCAAAGTTTCCCCTTGATAAACCTTTAAGTTGTTTCCACTTTTCACTGCAGACTTTGTAGTTAGGTATTCAGCTTCACTTCCCTATCAACAAGTGGACTCCAGCTATAACCCCAAAATTATTGTTATATTAACTCCACACATCTGATCTCCCAGGATACGCCTGTAATCCGTGCTGCTGTATCCTCAGATCTGTCCGATAAACTCATTACACATTACATGTTGACATAAGTAACATTTTTATGAGAAATAACTTTCCCAAAGAAAAATTTCATGAGAAAAGTGACTTTATTTCACATTTTTGCAAATCTCTTTGATGTCTGATTTAATGTAAGACATCTGGATTTTCTAATCTTTTTTGCATTCAATCTATTAGGATGTTACTGTGGTTCAAATACATGAAGAAATCTGTTCTCATGCAGATAAGAATATTTTAATAATTTCAGATAATTCTTCTTTGACACTGTAGCAAAAATATAAACGTAATTGTTCCTTAAAGGTGAATTATAATGTGGAGTATGAATATTGATGAACTTCTTGTATTCTGGTACATGAAAGTGATTGGTCTCTCTTGGTATTTAAATGCATTTTTTACCTGGGTGGCTCAGTCGGTTAAGCGTCCGAATCTTGGTTTCTGGTTTTTGCTCAGGTCACCATCTTGCAGTTTCGTGAGTTGGAGCCCCACGTCGGGCCCTGTGCTGGCTGCGCAGAGCCTGCTTGGGATTCTCCGCTTCCCTCTCTCTCTCTGCCCCTCCCCGACTTGTGCTGCCTCTGCCGTTCTCAGGATAAATAAGTAAACTTGAAAAAAAATTTTTTTTTTTTCATAAAAATAAATGGGTTTGTTACCCGTGTGTGACTTTATTGCTTCACGCATTGGCCAATAAAACAGTTCTGATTCACTGAATTGTATTGTTCTTCCATTCCCTGTGTGTATCCAAAACCATTCGCATTTGTTAATCTTGCCACTGACTTCACGAGGAGAATTTTGTTGCAGTTCTAAAGACTCGCATGATAGTCGCCACGAGTTTTCCAAAACACCAATGTTCACGCTCAAATTTTATCGCTGAAAACAGACCCTTTCAGCTGTTTCTGAAGTAACCGGCTCACTTCGCTCATTTTCACTTCCCGAGTCCGAACAGCCACAGCTTGTCAGTCATCTGTCCAAGGACAGGTGGTGCCGCGCGGAAGAGGCTAGCCCCGCTCGCCATTGTGTTTGCGCGAGTGTGTTTCCTGGACACAGCCGTCAAGGATGCGCACCTCTGTTGTGCCGTGCAGAACATTACGATTTCTGACTTGCGGGTCAACATTTCGCAGAATTTTCGTGACTTCATCGGAAGCGCTCACGACGTTTAATGTTTTTATGCTGCCGGCCTGGCTCCGTTCCAGTCGTCTCATTCTCCTAGTCCAGCTCTGTGCCACTTGCCTGAATTCCTGCTAAGGTCCCAGCACTTGTACCCACCATCGCCTTCCCCCGTTAGTACGAATGGCCGCGTGGCGAGCCGGCACGTGCCTCCGTAGGACTGGGAGGGCAGTAGACTCGGAGTGCTTCGTGGCGTGAAGGCAGTCTTTCCCCCTCGAGTCCCTCGGGATCAGCAGAGTGTCCGCGAACTGCTGGTCCGGAGACAGTGACGGGACAAACACCCGGGTGACGGAGAAGTGCTTGTCGTTCCTGCGCAGATGAGTCCCCTCAAGGACAGAAAAGTCAGAGAGCAAGGAAATAGAAGCAGCCTCTTTAAAGCAGAAAGGGGCTTTTGACTTTCAATAGAAGGACTGTTCTGATAGAGAGCGGGAAAAACGTTAACAGATCATAAATTGGAATGTAAATACTCTTGAGTTATTTAAATTCAGGGACTCCTATTTTAGAAAATTCTTATACTTCCCATTTTTACAGACCATCGTAGGTTATTTATAATAATGGAGAACAGACGCCAGATGCTCTAGGAAATAATTTTAATAAACGAACGGTTCTCAGTTTTTGGTTTGCTTCATAATGACCTGTGTCTTTTTTGGTATGTTGTTTCATATAGGCAACTATTAAAATTGGTCTTCAGCAGATACCACATGAAGCATGCTGGAAAAGTGTAGCTAAAATTCAAAATCTGTGATGGAAAAATCTATAAAATTAGAAATTAAATCTTTATTTTCCTAGTCCGTGTGTATTAGACCTTGTGGCTGTTTGACCCTTTGTATGAACAGATACTGAAATTGATAGTATTTTTTTGTTTCAGGAAAGTATCTAAGGCAAAAGAGAATTGACTTCCAGCTTCCCTATGACATCCTTTGGCAGTGGAAACATAATCAGGTACAGGAGCCTATCTTACAGGTTTTGTTCTGGGGAGGGGGGCCTGCAAGTCTCTGTCTCTGCCTCCTTGTTACGCTCTCATCTTAGGACGTATGGAGAAGTGTCCCCGTGAAGGTTACGGACTAAGGAAAATGAATTTGCATCCATATTTAATGTGACCTATTTGCCTGTATTCCTACTTCAGAATAGCAGTGAGTTCCTGCTTCCCTGGGCAACCTTCTGTATGATTCTGGACTTTTATTCTGGTAGCAGAGATGGTTCTGTAAGAATCCTGTTTGATGCAGGTCCCGGGAGAATTTAGATGTACTGCCAGCGGCACTAAGAAATTTCAGGCTTTATTTTTGTTGGCTCCTTCCCATCAGTGTGGAATTTATTTTTCACATACAAAAGAGATCTTCTACCAAAGGAAACAAGGGAAACATTTTAACACTCGTGTACTTTTAACAGATCTTTAAATGGGGAACTAAAAGTGGGGAGGTGCTTTCTTTTCTCTCCTTTGCCCTAACTGGAAAGTTTCCCCAGTAATGTTTGTGGTGAGCTGGAGCCCCCGGCCCCATGTTGAAAGCAGCAGTGGAAAAGAGTCATGCAAATGTGATGAATAGACTCCTGAGCTTTGCCCAGATTCCACCAAAGTTTAATTTTGGAAAGCCAGAAGCCATGGACCTTCTCTGCATTCTGTTCTCTGGTGACCTCTCTTCAGTCTGGGAGGATCGATATGTTAGACATTTGTGTCAGAGTTCATAACCATGAAGGAGACAATGCTCTGACTCTCCCCACTGAAAAGTGATGGTGGGGCTTCTCTTACAGGTTAACACGCCCTCTCTTAGGGCATCTGGGGGCTCAGTCGGTTAAGCGGCCGCCCCTTGGTTTCCGCTCAGGTCCAGATCTCATGGCTTGTGGGGTGGAGCCCCGCGTCGGGCTCTGCGTTGACAGTGCGGAGCCCGCTTGGGGTTTTCTCCTCTCTCTCTCTTCCCTCCCTGCCTTGTGCTTGCTGATGCACTCTGTCTCTCTCTCTCTCTCGAAATAAATACGTAAACTTTTTTCAAGTTTATTTTCTTCATTGCAGTATGAAAGCTTTATTTCCTGCCTTCCCTCTCCCCTTTATTCACTTAATTAATTGCCTTAATTAAAATGTGAAATGTGTTTTTCTGGAATACCCACCCTGAAAAGGTCAGGGTGCTCATCTTTTTAATTCCATATATTCCCGCAGACCATCTCAACAAGCTCTGTGCAACTTTTCCTTTCTTTTCATAAAGGCAAATCAAGCCTTAAGCAATTTTTGTTTAAGTCTAAAAACATGCTAAAGAAGCTTATAATTGAAAACGCATTTTCATTAAAGTGTTTACCGTTTCTTCTGTTGTTGAATCTGTTTCTCTCTCACCTCACCCTCCTCTAGTCTAGTAAGTCACTTTTTATTTCAGGGTAAAAAGTGATCACACCAAGAATTTCCCTCAGATACACACAACCCAGAAAATCTTTTAAATATTCCCATGGGAGCAGGGCACATGGATAATTTCTTGTGTTTTTAGTGATTGATGCTGCTGCCTGGCGTTTGAAGTTAAATGCTATATCAGGATTTTTCTTTTTTTTCTTCTAGCTATACAAAAAGCCAGATGTCCCACTATATAAAAAAATCCGTTCAAGTGAGTAACTTGGGAG
Organism: Leopardus geoffroyi; assembly: GCF_018350155.1. NCBI lineage: Eukaryota > Metazoa > Chordata > Mammalia > Carnivora > Felidae > Leopardus > Leopardus geoffroyi. Next base: position 1,453,010 of record NC_059338.1, on the reverse strand, counting down.
CTATTTTTTCTGCCATCATACCATCAATGTTCTTCTTGGCCTGGCACTTAAAAAATGATCTTATATGTTTACAAATTACTCTTTGCTGTCTTCTCTCAAGATGTCTACGTTGATGTCAAACCCCTTTCTGGTTACGAGGCCACCACCTGTAACTGTAAGAAGCCAGATGATGATACCAGGAAGGGCTGTGTGGATGACTGTCTCAATAGGTACTGTACTAAATTGATTTCTCTAAAAGCACAGGCTTCAAGACCTAGGACACTTCATTTGGAGGGAAAAGTTAAATAAGCTCTTTGAATTGCTCTCATGAAGTTGCATAAAGATACATAAAACCTACTTGATGGGCTGTCTTAATCTACTTGGGCTATTACGGCAAAATACCATTGACCTGGTGGCTTAAACAACAGAAATTTATTTCTCACAGTTCTGGAGGCTAGGAAGTCCAAGGTCAAGTGCAAGTATTTGCTGTCTGGTGAGGACCCACTTCCAGGCTTATAGACAGCCACTTTCTGCCTGTGTGCTCACGTGGCCTTTCCTTAGTGTGTGCTCACGGAGGAGAGCTCTCTGGTCCTCCTCCTGTAAGGGCACTGATCCCATCGTGAGATTCCCACCCTCATACCCTAATATAAGCCAGTTGACCTCCCAAATGCCCTACCTCCAAATAACCATCACACTGGGGGCCAGGGCTTCAGCTGTTCGTTTTGGGGAGACACAAACATTCAGCCCATTACATGGGCTGCATAGGGTAACAGGAAAAGAATGAGACTTAGAGTCTTAACCATACCCAGGTTTAAATCCTGTTACTACTTATAAGACCTGAGGAAGGTTATTTAACCCCTCTCATAAAATTAGTACCTTCTTTATGGGGGGTTGGGAGGCTAAGGATCTTAGGAGACAATGTTCATAAAGTATTCAGCACAGTTCTAGAAACTTTCCTAGATCTCTGTACATTGTAGCCATAATGAGGGCATAAGGTAGGATGGTGGCAGTGAAAGAAGGGCATGATGTGTTTGGAAGGAAAACTGGTCTGGTGACCCATTGGCATGTGCACATAGATGGACATGTGTTGACTGAGTCGGTGTTGCCAATGAGAGATGGTAATCCTGTTGCCACGGAATGAAAGTATGGGGTCTGATTAGTTTGGAGATGGAAACTATTATTTTACTTTGGGGCCATTGAGTTCTAAATGACATGGAGGTTTCAAAATGGAAATGTCTGATAGAGACCCTGGAATGGAGATCTAATTTGTTGGTTTTAGTAACATAAGCAAATTTACAGTAAAGAAGAACCAATGATGAACTTTACATCGATACTTCCTGTTCTAGATAGTTTTCCTAGCCAAAGACAACTGCTTCCCCAGTGTCTAGTCAACTGTCCTATGGGCTACGGGAATCAATGTTCTAGTACCTCCTGTATCAACATGACATCTGAGAAACTCTGCCTTACACATCATTGTAAATTCACATCTTATATATACATACATGCATACATACGGTTTTACATAGGAGTCATGGCTGCTGGTATAGTCTGTGTTGTGCACTGATTTTTTTCCACTCACAGATGCTTTATATACACACTTTTATGTATCCATGTGGTCCGCTCACTCACCATTTTTAGGTGCTCTGTTATCTTCTGTAGGTTGATAGCCCCTAGTTTGCCAACCTCCTGTGGTTCATCATTCACATGACTCCCAATGTTTTGCTATTAAAAATGGCACCACAGTGAAACTGGGCACATTCCTCTTTCTTTAATTCTTAGGGTGCACTCTCCGAAGGAGCCTTACCTATACGGACTGTGAATGTTTGCATAATTCCTACTCTGCACTGTCCAGTGGCTCGCATGAAATGATGAGTGGATTTGGGGTGTCACCACCAGTACCTGAATATTCTCACTTCCCCATAGTTGCACCACCACTTAGGGATTCACACCTAACTTTATTTTCGGTGCTTTATATTTCATTGGTTTGATATTTGGGAGTATCATATATCTTTAAAATTGCTTAATGTGCATTCCTTTATGTGCTAACCTTACTGTGTTTTTTTATATGATATTTATTATCTGTGAAATTGCTGTAATATAGCGACTATCTCATTGGCTACTTCCCTCTCTTTTTCACAGTACTCCAATGAGATAGGTAATAGTTTTATATTTTATCAATGAAGGATCCTAGAGTTTGGGTAGCAGATTGCTCCATATTGTACACAACACTTGAGTGACAGAGACAGAATTTGAATCCACACATGTCTTAATCAAAATTTGTGTTCTTTCCAGTATATACGCTGCTTACTTTTAAGTCGTTAGTCTTTTAATCACATGGAATTGGAATCCAAATATTTACCTTTACATAATCACATTGGTTGTCTTGGGTCATTTTTGTTGGTATGGGTGTCACATTTATCCTTAACACCGTGTTGTCTTTCTTCAAAAACAAGCAAACAAACAAAAACCTCAGATACAATGCTGCCAACTTTATATCAGGAGAATATGGTTCCTACATATGCATGCACCTAATGAATGATGTGATAAATGCATACATTTAAATACAAATGTATTTATTTATTTATTCTGTATTTAATAAAAATTAAAATTTATTTATTCTGTATTTAATAAAAATTAAAATATAGTATTCAGTGGGTGCTTCCTTATATATTTAAAAGTAACCCACATAAAGATTTACTTAAATGGAGCAACCTAAAATGTCTTTCCTGTCTTTGGGTTCTAGGTTTTGTTAATATTTCAGGGGAAAGCTCAAAGGATCTGTAAGATTCAATTTTGTGTCTATGTTAAGGTTCATATATCCACAGAAAACTAGATTCAGGACTTTTTATTTTTATGTATTTTTTAATGTTTTTATTTATTTGAGAGAGAGAGAGAGAGAGAGCGAGCATGAGTGGGGGAGGGGCAGAGAGAGGGAGACAGAATCCGAAGCAGGCTCCAGGCTCCGAGCTGTGAGCACAGAGCCTGACATGGGGATCGAACTCACAAGCTGTGATCGTGACCTGAGCTGAAGTTTAACTAACTGAGCCACCCAGGTGTTTCAGGACTATTTTTAATAGCAAGTAATGAGTTTTTATCATCAGTTCAAGTAAACGGTCAAGAATGTGTCCGACATTGTTTATAACCTCAGTAACAATTTCCCTAGTAAATATGGTAAAACCTTGGTTTGTGAGCAATCAAGAAGGCACATAAAATCAAGGAGGCATTTTCAGGAGGGGTGTTTAGTAGTATTCATGCAGCGAAGAATTCATCAGAAGAAAGCATAAAGGTGGTGAATTTGACAATAAGCCAGTGCCTTTCACAGGCTAAGCTGATGGTCAGACCTTGAGGACCAGCCCAGTGGGTACTCTTAACTGCTCGTTTCTGTGACAACACTGTGCTCTCTTTGCTCTTTAGATGGGGGTAATGTTTATTTGAAGAAAGACTGTGACAGTTTATAAAATGTTACATGGGTTTTTTTACGAGATTTGTAAGGTGTGTGTGTGTGTGTGTGTGTGTACATTATATAAAATATGTGATATTTCGATCTACCATTATATTCTTAATCATCCCTTGTTTTAATCCTGTTCAGTAGTCTCACTGGGATTTCAAACCCTATACCAAAACTAAATCACTTCTGTGAAAGATCTAGAACTGTAAAAGCGAAAAGCAGTGAGAAGACAGGTACACAACAACTTTGTCTACTGTGTTCAGAAATTTTGGCTTGTTAATTCACTAGTGGTTATAGGTTCAGCTAGTATATAGACTGGAAATGTTATTTCCAGTATGGGAATGTCATTTACACTAACAAAATATAAAATTCTTATAAAACAACGACAATGCAAATGTACTGAACTGTATGCTTAAAAATATTTACAGTGTGCAGTTTATGTGTGATTTTGCCACAATTTAAAAAGAAAACAAAATCTGTACATACCCATGAGCTGCTTCAAAACAAAAATGCTATGTAATCTGGAAATTATTAATTCCTCTATGGTCTGTGGTTTTATTCTTAGTACAGAGCTAAATATGATACTGTGTTTACCGAGGATGCTTAGTGGACAGTTAGTTTAATCCATCCGGTGTTTATAACTTGACTTGGTAATTTTCAGTATTATTAAGTTTTGGAGTTATGTATTAGTACCTTGTTAACCAATCCAACCTTGTTAAAATTAAAAATTTTGTGTATTCCTTTTAAGAGTTCCTATAAAAGAAAAATGGGTCCCTGAAGGCATATGTAATATTATTTGACATGCAGTTCTCTCTCTTCTTTCTAGAATGATCTTTGCTGAATGTTCCCCCAACACTTGTCCCTGTGGTGAGCAGTGCTGTAACCAGAGGATACAGAGGCATGAGTGGGTGCAGTGTCTGGAACGATTTCGAGCTGAGGAAAAAGGTTGGGGAATCCGAACCAAAGAACCCCTAAAAGCCGGGCAGTTCATCATCGAGTACCTGGGGGAGGTTGTCAGCGAGCAAGAGTTCAGGTACGGTGATTAGTGGGGACACCCCAGGAAAATGGCAAAGAGACCAGATGAGAATGGAAAATGGAAGATTTCCAATTTACTTTCAACTTAATCATTAATTGGCTTTCGATTCTTCCTCTCCTCTTCAGGAACAGGATGATTGAGCAGTATCATAATCACAGCGACCACTACTGCCTGAACCTGGATAGCGGGATGGTGATCGACAGTTACCGCATGGGGAATGAGGCCCGATTCATCAACCACAGCTGCGATCCCAACTGTGAGATGCAGAAATGGTAAGAAAGCAGGGGCTGGCGAAGCCAAGAGTCCAGCAGCGCGGAAGACACGAGGGTATCACTAGAGGGATCTTGCCGCAGTGTGGGTCAGCCGGCACGAGACCTCCGGCGATCCCGTTACACCGTCTCCTCCCGGCAGAGAGTAAGCTGCTGCTGTTTCCTCACTTCAACCTGACTACCCCCAGGAAACCACAACAGTACATACGATGCTACAACGGTAATACCCGACACATACTGACTGCTCACTGTGTGCCGGGCGCTGTGTCACATGGTTCTCCTGTGAGTTTGCTCAGCATATTTATTATAAGCCCACTGGATTTGTCACAGTGAGAAACAAAAATTAGTAAAATAGACTAGAATCTAACTGAAAAGGAAAAAAATTACCTCTTAGATAATTACACGAGCACAATATGTCTAACGTAATAATTTTGGAACTCTGGAGCCTGTTGAAAGCTTGCAGCTACTAGGGGAAGGCTGAGATGGCACGCTGTGGTTCCTTTTGGTCAATTTCAACTTAGAACAGTAGCAACCACCCATCCTCTACCCCCAGCCACACGGCAGGCGGCTACGTAGGCATTGCTGGGAACAGCTTGCTCACAGATGGCAGAAGCCAGGCTGGGTAAAGAGGACCCTGTCCTCCGAACGCCGGGGATCCCTGTCCTCCACCATTGTCGTAAGCCCCTCTTCCTCCACCTGAAGTGACTACCGAGAGACTTGAAGGGCCCTATTTTCTTCCCCTTCATTTTTCACTTTTCTTCTGCTTGGGAGCTAGAAATTAAAGGTTTAGGATATGTAAACACTGGGAAAGGAGGGAGAATCTTATTTCCAGATGTACCACGTTATTACGTTCAAACTTGCAGTGTTCAAGGAAAAATCACAAGGAATACAAAGAAACAGAAAACCGTGGTCCATTCAAAGGAAAAAAATAATTCAAAATAATTTTTCCCTAAAAAAGACTCAATTGAGAATACATTAGACAATGACCTCAAAACAAATGCCCAAAGATGCTCAAAGAACTAAGGGATGATGTGGACAAATTTGTGAAAATGATGTGTGAACAAAATGGAAATACCAAAGAGATAGAAAGCCTAAAGGACCGTAATTGAAATGAAAAATCCACGAGAGGGATTCAAAGGCAGATTTGAGCAGACTAAAGAAAGAATCCGTGAACTTCAAGATATGACAATGGAAATTCTCCAAGCCTGAAGAACAGAAAGAGAAAAGATAGAAGGAAAGAGAACAGACCCTAGGCGACCTCTGGGACACCATCCAGCAGACCAACCTGTGCATCGTGGGTGTCCCAGAAGTAGCAAAGAGAAAGAGGCGGAGAGAATATTTGAAAAAAATAATGCTTGTAAACTTTCTACGTTTGATGGAGGGCATGAACACAAACAACCACAAAGCTCACCGAGCTCCAAGTAAGAAGAACTTAAAAGAGACTCACAGCAAGAAACATAATCAGACTTTGAAAAGATAAAGAGCACATCATGAAAGCAGCATTAGACAAGCACATCATCACATACAAGGGATCCTCAATAAGACGATATGCAGGTTTCTTATCAGAAATTTTGGAGGCCTGGGGCACCTGGTTGGTTCACCTGGTGGAGTATACAACTCTTCATTTCAGAGTTGTGGGTTTGAGCCCCATGTTGGGTATAGAGATTACTTAAAACCTTAAAGAAAAAAAAAAAAGCGGATGGCTTACACTCTCCAATCAAGTGACAGAGTGGAATTCAACATCCATTTATGATTAAAACTTTAACCAAAGTGGGGATGAGGGGCACCTGGGTGGCCGTTGGTTAAGCATCTGACTTCGGCTCAGGTCATGATCTCACAGCTCATGAGTTCCAGCCCCACAGCTCAGAGCCTGGAGCCTGCTTTGGATTCTGTGCCTCCCTCTTTGAACAAAGTGGGCATGAGAGAACATACGTCAACATAATAAAGGCTACATACAACAAGCCCACAGCTAATATCATACTCAGTGGTGAAAGTCGGAAAGCTTTTACTCTTAAGATCAGAAAACACTCGGGGTGCTTGCGTGGCTCCGTTGGTTAAGCATCTGACTTTGGGTCAGGTCGTGATTTCACGGTTCGTGAGTTTGAGCCCCACATCACTCTCTCTGCTGTCAGCTCAGAGCCCACTTCGGGTCCACTGTCTCCCTCCCTCTCTCTGCGCTCCCCACCTCAAAAATAAACAAACATTAACCAAAAACAGATCAGAAAACACTCTTACCACTTTTATTCAACATAGTACTGGAAGTACTAGCCAGAGCGGTTAGGCAAGAAAAAGAAATAAAATACATACAAATTGGGAAGGCAGAAGTAGAACTGTCTCCATCTGTAGATGACATGACGTTGTATACGAAAAACCTGAAAAAAGTGTTAGAGCTGATCGATGAAGTTTGAGTTGCAGAATTCAGAATCAAAATATGCAATTCAGTTGAATTTCCATACTCTAATAATGACCTATCAGAGAATTTAAGAAAACGATCCTCCCATTTTCAACAGTGGCATAAAAAATGAAATACCTAAGAGTAAATTTAACCAAGGAAGTAAAAAGCACGTACACTGAAACCCTTAATGATTCAGTAATGAAAAAATTGTAGAAGGCACAAATAAATGGACGATATCATATGCTCAAGGAATGGAAGAATTAATGTTAAAATGTCCACACTGCCAAAAGCAGTCTACAAACTCTGTGCAATAAAAATCAAAACTTCAGTGGCAAATTTCGGGGAAATAGAACAAAGAATCCCAATACCCCAAATAGTGAAACGAATCGAGAAAGAAGAATAAGGCTGGAGGCTTCCCACTTCATGATTCCCAACTGTTACAATGCTATAATAATCAAAAGAGTATGGTATTGGCATAAAACAGATAGAAATGGATGTAGTACAACAGAGCGCTCAGAGAGAAAGCTGCATTCATATGACCAATTTAAGGCCAAGGTAGGGAGCGGGCGGTCCGTTCAGTAAGTTGTGTTGGGAAAACTGGACAGCCACATATGAAAGAATGAAACTGGATGCCTGTCTTACACCACACACAAAAGTCCAGTCGGGATGTCTTGAGAACTTAAAGGTAATACCTGAAACTATAAAATTCCCAGAAGTAATCAGGGGATGAGCTCCTCGACATCAGTCTCAGGGAGGACTTTTTGGGTTTGACACCAGAAGCAAAGGGCAACAAAAGCAGAAATGAGCAAGTGGGACCACAACGAACTCTATACGAAGGAAACCATCAACAAAATAAAGCACCCCACAGAGTGGGGGAAAGTAGCGCAATTCACATATTTGGTAGGTGGTTAATATCTAAAATACATACAAAGAACTCTTACACCTCGGTAGCAACGAAGCAGTCCAGTTGAAAAAGGGCAAATGGTCTGAATGGACATCTTTCCAAAGAAGACATGCAGATGCCCAACAGGTGCATGAAAAAGGGGCTCAGCATCCTTAATCGTCAGGGAAACGCAAATCAGAACCACAAGGAGATAGCACCTCAAGCCTGTTAGAACAGCCATCGTGAAAAAGACAAGAAATAGCAAGTGTTGGTGAGGAGGAGGAGTAAAGTGACCCTCGTGCACTGTAGGTGGGAATGTGAGTTGGCCCAGCCACTGTGGAAAACAGTATGGTGGGCGCCTGGGTGGCTCAGGGTAAGTGTCCAGCTCTTGATCTCAGCTCAGGTCATGGTCTCAAATTTTGTGGGCTCGAGCCCCACCTCATCGGGCCCTGTGTTGGCAGCATGGAGCCTTGCCTGGGACTCTCTCTCTTTCCCTCGCTCTCTGCCCCTCCCTCTCTCTCAAAATAAATAAAACCTTAAAAAAAAAAGTATAAACTTTTCTCAAAAAATTAAAAATCGGGCTGCCTGGCTGGTTCAGTTGGTACACAGCATGTGACTCTTGATCTCGGGGCCATGAATTCTAGCCCCACGTTGGACATGGAGCCTGCTTAAGAAAAAATAAATAAATGATAGAACTACCATATGATCCCACATTCCACTTCTGGGTATTTATCCGAAGGAAACAAAAACACAGACTCAAAAAGATACTTGCACTCCCATGTTCATAGGAGCCTTGTTTACATAGTAGAGACATTGAAATAACCCCAGTATTCACTGATGGATTAATGGAAGCTTGCTAACAGGATAGAGCTTGAGCACAAGAAAACACTTTGTAATTGAGTGTGGGGATGGATGTTAAATAGAATTACTGTGGTGATCAGTTTGCAATATGTACCTTTATTGAATCATGTTGTACACCTGAAACTAATATGTGTGTCAGTTTTTTCTCAGTTTAAAAACGATCAGAATAGGTAACACATGATCCAACTACATGCTGTCTACAGGAGACTCAACTTTAGATCCAAAAACAAACAGGCTGGACGTGAAAAGATCAAAAAAGGTATTTCATACAAATAGTAACCCAAACAGCACAACAGCAGCTACACAAAATGGACTTGAAACCAAAAATGGTTACAAGAGACAGAGAAACACATTGTGTACTAATAAAAGATTTTGTACAACAAGAAGATAAAACCGTTACAAAGATTTACACACCTGGGATGCCGGGGTGGCTTAATTGGTTAAGGGTCTCACTTGGTTTCAGCTCAGGTCATGATCTCGGGGGCGTAAGATCGAGCCCCTCCCTCTCCCGCCAGCTCTGCAGTGGGCGTGCAGACTGCTTAAGCTTCTGTGTCTCCCTCTCTCTCTTCCTCTGCGTGGGTGTCTCCCCCCACCCTCTCTGTTAGAAAGATGGAAGGAAGGAGGGAAGAAAGTATAGTAAAACCTTGGATTGCAAATCTGCGAGTGGTCCACAGGATGAGCAAATTTTTTTTAATGTTTATTTTTGAGAGCATGAGGGGGACAGAGGATCTGAGGCGGGCTCTGTGCTGAGAGCAGAGAGCCCGACACTGGGCTTGAACCCACAAACTGAGATCGTGACCTGAGCCGAAGTTGGACACTTAACCAGCCAAGCCACCCAGTCACCCTGATGAGCAAACGTTTCTAATGCATTTTATCTTGATAAACAAGCGATGTCTTGCAATACGAGTAGTACGTGATACCCAATGTCACATGATCACAACTGAGCCAGTGGTTCTGGAAATTCGCTTGATACATGAGTGCTTTGGATTACAAGCATGTTTCCAGAACAAATTATGCTTGCAAACCAAGGTTTTACTGTACTTGGAGATGAATTAAAATAACACGGCACACCTAAGCTTACAGGACACAGCAGAGGCAATGCTGAGTGGAAAGTTTGTAGGCATAAATGTTCACATTACAAATAAAAAAGATCTCACGTCAACAACCCAACTTCACCACTTAAGGAACGAGAAAAAGAACAAACTAAACCCAAAGCTAGCAGAAGGAAGGAAATCATGAACATCAGAGTAGAGAGAAATAGAGTATAGGAAAAACAGAAAGGAAAATCAGTAAAACCAAAAATTGTTTCTTCAAAAAGATAAAGTCAACAAGCGTTTGCTGGATGGACTCAGAGTAAAAGAGGACTCACGAAATTCAGAAATGGAAGTGGGATCACCACCAATTCTACAGAGATACTAAGGATTGTAAGAGAACGCTATGAACAGTTGTATGCCAAAAAATTGGATTACCTCATTGAAATGGACAGATTTCTTGAAACACAAAACCTACCAAGACTCAAATCATGAAGAGACAAAAAAATCTGAATAAACCTGTAACTGGTAATCCGTAATGTTATGCGTAATCAAATCTGTAATCAAAAATCTCTCAACAAAGAAAAGCCCTAGAACTGATGGTTTCACTGATGAATTCTTCCAGACTAATGCCAATCCTCAAACTTTTCCAAAAAATTGAAGAGAAGGAAACACTTCCTAACTCACTCTGTGAGGCCAGCATAGTCCTGATACCAAAGCCAGACAAAGACCCCAAAAGAAAACTACAAACCAAGCCAGTATGCTTTGTGAACATTGATGCACGAGTCCTCAACAAAATGGTGGCAAGCAGGATTTAGCAGCATATTAAAAGGATCGTATGCCCTGACCAAGTGGGATCTATTCTTGGAATGCAAGAATGGTTCAACATAAGGGAATCATAAGAGTTCAACGTAAGAGAAAGTGTGATAGGCCACATCAATAAAATGAAAGGAGAAAAAAAAATCCTTTCAATTGATGCAAAAAAAGCATTTGACAGAATTCAACACCCTGTAATAATAAAAGCACTAAAAGGGCGCCTGGACGGCTCAGTCAGTTAAGCCTCCGTCTCTTGATTTCAGCTCAGGTCATGATCTCACGGTTTGTGGCTTCAAACCTCACGTCAGGCTCTTCACTGACAGCGTGGAGCCTGCATGGGATTCTCTCGCTACCTTGCTCTGTGCCCTTCCCCTGCTTGCACTCTCTCTCAAAATAAACATTTTTTTAAAAAATAAAATAGGCATAGAAGAAAACTACCTGAACATAATACAGTAGTCCCTCCTTATCCGCAGTTTCACTTTGCTTAGTGTCAGTTACCGGTGGTCAGCCTTGGTCTAGATGCGGATGACCCTCCCTCTGACATATGGTCAGAAGGTCAGTAGTAACCTAACACTATGTCACAACGCCTCCATCATCCACTTCACTTTATCTCATCATGTAAGCATTTCATCATCTCACATCATCACAAGGAAAGGAAGAATAAAATAAGATAGAGGCAGAAAGAGACCACATTCAGTTAACTTTCATTACAGTATATTGCTATAACTGTATTTTATTATTACTTATTATTAATCTTTTACTGTGCTAATTTATAAGTTAAGTTTTATCATAGGTATATATGTTTAAGAAAATACATAGTATATTTAGGGTTTGGGTTTTGTTTTGTTTTTTAATATGAAATTTATTGTCAAATTGGTTTCCATACAACACCCGGTGCTCATCCCAACAGGTGCCCTCCTCAGTGCCCATCCCCCACTTTCCCCTCCCTCCCACCCCCCCGAGGGTTTGGTGCTGTCCACAGTTTGAGATATCCACTGGGGGTCTTGGAATGTATCCCTCATAAAGTCATGAGCGACATGAGGGTGCTTGGCTTCTGCGCTTCCGTTGAACACAGTTTTGAAGTTCTAGCCAGAACAATTAGACAAGAAAGAGAGAAAAGACATTCGAGTCAGAAAGGAAGATGTAAATTTAACTTTATTTGCATATGATATGATCTTATGTAGAAAATACTAAAGGCTTCACAAAGAAGCTGTTAGATCTCATAAACAAATTCAGCAAAATAACAGTACAGAGTCAACACACAAAAATCAGGTGCATTTCCATACACAGTGAATCTGCAAAGGAAATTACAAAAACAATTTCATTTACAATAGCACATAAAAAGAATAAAATACTTAGGAATTAACCAATGAGGTGAAAGAATTATACCATGAAAAAACTATCAAACATTGCTGAAAGAAAATTAAAGAAGACATAAATTGAGGCGCCTGGGTGGCTCAGTCGGTTAAGCATCCGACTTCAGCTCAGGTCATGATCTCACAGTTCATGGGTTCGAGCCCTGCGTCGGCTCTGTGCTGACACCTCAAAGCCTGGAGCCTGCTTCGGATTCTGTGTCTCCCTCTCTCTCGGTTCCTCCCTCCCCTTCCCCTCTCTCCAAAAAAGCTTAAAAAAAAAAAACAACTTTTTTAAAAGACATAATTAATGGAAACACATAAGACTTAATATTGTTAAAATATCAGTATTACCCAAAGCCATCTACAGATTCAGTACAACCCCATCAAAACCCCTATGACTTTTTTTTACAGAAATAGAAAAACCCATCCTAAAACTCACATGGAATCTTGAGACCTGAACAACCAAACCATTCTTTAAAAGGACAAAACTTGAAGGACTTCACACTTCCTGATTTCAAAACTTAACCTCAAAGTTACAGTCATCAAAGCAGCATTTTATTGGCCTAAGGACAGACCAATAGACCCATGAAAGAGAAAAGAGAACTCAGAAATAGTCTCTCACATACGCAGTCAAAAGAGTTTTGACAAGTGTGCCAAAATCATTCAGTGGAAAAAGGATAGTCTTCAACAAATGTTGCTGGGAAAACTGGATATCCATATGCAAAAAAATGAAGCTGGACCCTTACCTAACACCATATACAAAAATTAAATACATCAAGGACCTAAACTAAGACCTAAGACGACCAAACTTCTAGAAGAATACTTGAGGCATGGGGCACCTGGGTGGCTCAGTCGGTAAGCCTCTGACTCCAGCTTGGGCCATGATCTCGCGGTTTGTGAGTTCGAGCTCCTCATCGGGCTCTGTGCTGACAGCTCAGAGCCTGGAGCCTGCTTTGGATTCTGTGTCTCCCTCTCTCTCTGCTCCTCCCCCACTCACACTGTCTCTCTCTCAAAAATAAACATTAAACAAATATATTTAAAAACAGGATAGAAGCTCACACAGGTAAGCAGTGAAAATAGACAAATTGGATTTCGTGAAAATTTTTAAATTTGTGCATCAAAAGACACAGAGTAAAGCGGCAACCCACAAAATGGGAGAAGATAAACATCCTGATTCAAAAATGGGCAGGGGCGCCTAGGTGGCTCAGTCGGTTAAGCGTCCACCTCTTGATTTCTGCTCAGGTCAGGCTCATGGTTGTGAGCTTGAGCCCTGCACCGGGCTCCACGCTGACAGCACTGACAGTATGGACCCTGCTTCGGATCGTCTCTCCGGCCTTCTCTCTGCCCCTCCCTTGCTCATGCCTGCTCGCAGGCGCTAGAGCGCGCTCTCGCACTCTCTCTCTCCCTCTCTCTCTCAAAATGAGTAAACTAACTTAAAAAATAATAATTAGGGGCGCCTGGGTGGCGCAGTCGGTTAAGCATCCGACTTCAGCCAGGTCACGATCTCGCGGTCCGTGAGTTCGAGCCCCGCGTCGGGCTCTGGGCTGATGGCTCAGAGCCTGGAGCCTGTTTCCGATTCTGTGTCTCCCTCTCTCTCTGCCCCTCCCCCGTTCATGCTCTGTCTCTCTCTGTCCCAAAAATAAATAAACGTTGAAAAAAAAAATAATAATTAAAAAAAAGGCAAAGGACTTGAAGAGACATTCCTCCAAAGAAAAGAAACAAATGGTCAATAAGCATAGGAAAAGGTGTCCGAGAGCACTAATCCTTAAGAGCGCCACCTGACGCCTATCGTGTGGCTGCGTCAGAATAACAGAAAACAAGCGTTGATGAGGATGTAGATCAGTTGGTATCCTTTCGCAGCCTGTGGGGATAGAAGTAGTAGTGCCACTTGGGGAAACTCAAACAATTAAAAACAGAATTACCCTATGGCCCAGCAGTTCCACCTCCGGCTGTTTACACAGGATTGGAAGCAGTGTTTGGAAGATGTGTCTGCACCTTCGTATCCACAGCAGCATTGTTCATAGGCGCTAAACTGTGGAAGCAACCCAAGTGTCCCTCGGGGGATGCTGGGCCAGCAAAATGTGGTGCATACGTATGACGGAATTATCATTCAGCTTTACAAAGGAAGGAAAATGCACAATATCCTACATCGTGGATATGGACCTTGATGTCATTATGCCGAGTTAAAAAAGCCAGGCACAAAAGAGAAACACTGCACAATTCCACCTGCATGAGGCGCTCAGAGTCGTCAGCATCGCAGATGGTGGAATAGTGGTGAGCGGTGAGAGGGTAGCCGGTTGTTACACGTGGGGTGTTCCAGTTTTACAAGACGAAAAGAGCCATGAGCGTGGTTAGTGGTGATGGCTCTACAACAATGTGGATGTACTTAACACCACTTTTTATCTTATGTGTGTTTCAACACAACTTTTTAAAAGATGATAGTTTCGACAGATTTCTATTTTTGTAAATTTTTAAATTTACATATTACATAGAGACAGATTTTTTTCTTAGTATTTATTTTTCAGACAGATTTTTTTCTTAGTATTTATTTTTCTGAAGCAGGCTCCAGGCTCTGAGCTGTCAGCACAGAACCTGACACGGGGCTCGACACCATGAGCCATGAAATCATGATTTGGGCTGAAGTCTGACACTTAACCGACTGAGCCACCCAGGCGCCACCAAGACACAGATCTTAAACGTAAATCACCACCCGTTTTTACAGACGTGGACACCCACACAAGCCACATCCTTACCGACATATAGAACATTTCCATTTTTCAGAAAGTTCCTTTCTACCTCCTTAGAATCTCGCCATCTCAGAGGCAACAGTGATGTGGTTTCTGTCACCAGATTCATCTTGCCTAGAGCCTGTTGCGGAACTGCATATATATGTAGTCTGTGTCTGGCTTCTTTCAGTTAGAATAGTGTTTTTACAGTGTACCTGTGTTCAGTACATCAGTGTTCTGTTGATTTTTATTCCGGGCTAGTGTTCCTGTATATACGTATACCACAGTTAGTTTATCCATTTTCCTGAACAGTTTTTTTCTATTGGAAAAGTTAAATGAACAAATTCCTTGAAAAAGCACACCTTACCAAAAACGACACCAGAATAGATAAAAAAGTCTGAATGTCTATGAGAAATTGGGTATATAGTTAACAGTTGCTGACAAAAGAGCTTCGGGCTCAAATATCTTCATTGATGATTCTTATATATTCTTTTTTTTTTTTTTTACATTTATTTATTTTTGAGAGCTAGAGACAGAGCACAAGTGGGGGAGGGGCAGAGAGAAAGAGGGAGACACAGAATCTGAAGCAGGCTCCAGGCTCAGGGCTGCCAGCACAGAGCCTGACGCGGGGCTTGAATTCATGGACCATGAGATCATGACCTGGACCGAAGTCGGATGCTTAACCGACCGAGCCACCCAGGTGCCCCTGATTCTTATATATTCTTAAAGAAGAAATAATGTCTCTACTACCAATATCCTATAAACTCTTGTATTTCATAAGGCTAGTATAACCTTCATCCAAAACCTAACAACGTTAAAAGAGAAAAAATATAGGCCAGTATCTCCCATGAACACAGACACAAATATCCTGATTTAAATGTTAGCAAAAAAAATAAAATTTTAGCAAATCAGCTCTAGCAGTATATAAGAAGGTTAATACATCACGACTGTGTGGGGTTTACTCCAGGAATGAGAGGTTGGTTGGCTGGTTGAACATTCACAATCAGTGTAACTTAACTACATTAACAGAATAAAGGCAAAAAATCATATATCATCCCAACAGGAGCAACAGAAAAAACATTTGATAAAATTCAGCAGTATTTATAGGGGCATCTGGCTGGCTCAGTCAGAAGAGCCTGCACATGTGCGTGTTGATCTTGGGGTTGTGAGTTCAAGTCCCATGTCCGGTATAGAAATTACTTTTAAAAAAATTTGGGGGGTGCCTGGGTCACTCAGTCAGTTAAGCATCTGATTTCAGCTCAGATTATAATCTCGAAGTTCATGAGTTCGAGCCTCACATCGGGCTCTGTGCTGACAGCTCAGAGCCTGGAGTCTGCTTCAGATTCTGTGTCTCCCTGTCTCTCTGTCCCTCCCCTGCTCACACTCTGTCCATCTGTCTCTCTCTCTCAAAAATAAACATTAAAAAAAATTATTTTTGAAAATAATAAAAATTAAAAAATAAACTTTCGGGATACCTGGGTGACCAGTTGGTTAAGCATCCAACTTCAGCTCAGGTCAAGATCTCGAGGTTCGTGAGTTTGAGCCCCACATCTGGCTCCATGTTGACAGTGCAGAGCCTGCTTGGGATTCTCTCTCTCCCTGTCTGTCTCTGCTCCTCCCCTGTTTGTGTTCCTCTAAATAAATAAATAAATAAATAAATAAATAAATAAAACAATTCGATTTCCTTCGATTTCCTCGGTTATTAGCTGTGTGACTTCCGATAAGTTACTTAACCTCTCTGCCTCAACTTCCTCATTTAGAAAATGGGGGCCATAATACTAATAATAGTGTCTTTAAAAAAAATTTTTTTTTAATGTTTATTTAGTTTTGAGAGAGACAGAGACAGAGCGTGAGTGGGGAAGGGGCAGAGAGAGAGGGAGACACAGAATCGGAACCGGGCTCCAGGCTCCGAGTTGTCAGCACAGAGCCAGACGCAGGGCTCGAACTCACGAACCGTGAGACCATGACCTGAGCTGAAGTCGGACGCCCAACCGACTGAGCCACCCAGGCACCCCTAATAATAGTGCGTTTTTAATACTGTTGTTGGGAGGATTAAATAAGTACAGCAAGATGTTGTAATTAACAATCACTCAAGTGATAGCTATAATTATTACATAAAGCATCTAGAATAGTACATGGTAGATCATTAGTAAGTTACATAGAATAGAACCAAAGAGCGACTCCTGTACAGGTGAGAAAGCTGGAGATCAGTAGGAACTAGAAGTTTTACAGATTAACCATAAGAAATAATTTACTTAATAAGTAGACCTACACCATGTTTTAGAGCGACTTTGAATATCAAGCAGGAAACGTTAAGACCTATTCTCACTGACAGCATGGTCCGTTTTTTCCAGAAAGCTGACTGAGGACTATTAATCTGGCAGTGTTACGCAGGCTGGACAGAATGGAAGCGAGATATTATACTGCAGAGTCTGGCCAGGAAACCTGGGTAATTGGACACAGAAACAAAGGCACATTTGAAATCAGCATACCCGTTTTTCTAGGGTTTAGGCAAGGTATTAAGAATCTCTACCTTCAGGGGCACCTGGGTGGCTCAGTCCGTTTAGTGTCCCAACTCTTGGTTCCGGCTCAGGTCATGATCTTGCAGCTTTGTGGGGTTCGAGCCCCCATAGTAGGCTCTGCGCTGACCCAGCAGAGCCTGCTTGGGCTTCTCTCTCTCTGCCACTCCCCCACTCCGCTGTCTTTCTCTCAAAATAAAGAAATAAACTCTAAAAAAGAAAACAAAGGCTCTCTGCCTTTAACCCTGTCCTTTTCTCTAGGTCTGTCAATGGAGTGTACCGGATCGGACTGTATGCTCTTAAAGACATGCCAGCTGGTACCGAGCTCACCTACGATTACAACTTCCATTCCTTTAATGTTGAAAAGCAGGTGAGCATCACGAGTCCATCAAGAGGGAGGTTGAGCGTCCTCACAGCGCCGTCCCCAACACCGCCTTCTGTAGACAGCATTGACGTACGGCCGCTGTGAAGTGAATTGGAGACGGTGGTTCTCACCCCATTCACCGACCCCCTTGCTGGCTCTCCCTGGTCTCGGAACTAGAAAGAGACTGCCCGGTCGTGTTTGGTCCTCGGTCAGTTCTTAACTTGCCTAGTGAAGAAGTTTTCCCAAATTTTAATCTTTCCTTTCCATGGAAACACATTAAGTTTCTCCTCAGTTATTTTCCTCTGTGTGAAAATGTCCTGATTCACACTGTTGGGTGCCCAGGTGCTCGGGACTTCTGTTTGAACTTGTAAGTGAACTGGCAGCCAAGAGTTCTCTTCTCTTTCCTTTCAAAGCAACTGTGCAAGTGTGGCTTTGAGAAGTGTCGAGGGATCATCGGGGGCAAGAGTCAGCGCATGAACGGGCTCACCAGCAGCAAAAGCACCCAGCCTGTGGCCACTCACAAGAAGTCTGGACGGTCAAAGGAGAAGAGGAAGTCTAAGCACAAGCTGAAGAAAAGGGTGAGTCATGATCTCCTGGCTCTTTCCCCGAACAACTGCTTAGAGGCGCTTACTGGCGGGAAGAGGGGACGGCAGAGGGGCAGCTTCTTACAGCGGCTCTAACATTCTGCGAGGGGATTTCTCATCGGTCCTTCCCTTCCCGCATCTGATCCACTTTCAGAGAGGCCACCTCTCCGAAGAGCCCAGTGAAAACATCAACGCTCCCACAAGGTTGACCCCCCAGTTACAAATGAAGCCGATGTCTAATCGAGAAAGGTAAAAAGGAGCTTTTCTTACCTTTGTGTGATTTGCTTGTCGATTTAGAAAATTAAGAAACATCTGTGTGGTTAAATCATTTCTTTTGTGCACGAGGTCTCCAGCCGGGAGTCAGGATATATAAATTTGGGGGGGGGGGGGGAGAATTGTCTCTATTTTTCCGAATTTCTAACTGAAATTTAGCATTTCCGTCAAATAGGATGGTAGGCAAACAGTGCGTGTAGTAGTTGCAGCTTCCACGACTTAACGTTCACATTTTCATCGCTTGTCACAGTTGTCACGGACATGTCAAAGTGTCGTTTATGTGCTCTCTCCCTCGAGGTTGCTGTGCCGGTGAAACCTACCACTGGATCTTGTCATGTGGGGAAAAAGGAACGTTCATTTCTGTATCACAATTTCAGGGTTTTTTTAATATTCTGAAAACTGAATATTTGGTTTCCGTTTAATCCTGTGTGTTACAAATTAAAAACTGCTTATTAATTTAAAATGTTTAAATACTTTAAAACTTTGTTCAGAGAATGGGGCGCCTGGGTGGCGCAGTCGGTTAAGCGTCCGACTTCAGCCAGGTCACGATCTCGCGGTCTGTGAGTTCGAGCCCCGCGTCGGGCTCTGGGCTGATGGCTCGGAGCCTGGAGCCTGTTTCCGATTCTGTGTCTCCCTCTCTCTCTGCCCCTCCCCCGTTCATGCTCTGTCTCTCTCTGTCCCCAAAAAAATAAATAAACGTTGGAAAAAAAAAATTTTTTTTTTTTTAAAAAACTTTGTTCAGAGAAGGGTCACATGGGCTTCAGCAGCCTGCCAGAGGAACCACGGCACAGAAAAGGTCAAGGTTCCCTGCTTTGTTGATACAGTAATAGAGCAGTGAAAAGGGTCTTTAGGGTCATTTACGCTCTTCCCTGTATTCAGGGGAGGTTTGTCCGTGTCAGAAGGAAGCGAAGGAAATATGTATGTCCTGGGTTTCAAATTGTCCTGGGACGTATTCTGCGTCTTCTGTGACCGTACACTCCAGTATCTTAGAAAGTTCATCCTTGTTTATAACTTTACTGTAATTTTAGCCCCTTTCATCCTGTGTCACTTAAAGTCATAGAAATTTTAAACCTCAGTAAAACAGAGATGATCCAGTCAGGTGGTTTTCTGCTTTGGCCACATATTAGCCCAGGGAGCTTTTGAGATTCGTGCCGCCCGGGGCACCATCAGACCACTTAAACTATAATTTTCAGATGTGGAACCCAGGCATCTACTGATGCCTTCACAAAGCTCTTCCAGATACACCTGACTCGTCTAAACTTCGAGGTCTACGTGGAGGCACTTCACCTAACAGAGTCTGCCCGGTGTCTGTTGTAAATGCCTGCCTTTACCTCCCAGTCCAGTTCTCCCTGTAACAGCAAATCCTGAGCCCATGCTGCATTTTGGTGGCTTCATTCAGAATTTGTGCATGCACTTTGTAAATCTCTGCCTTCCAGTCAGGCTGTCGCAATTGGTAGAAGTTGTGCAGCTTTTCAGTGGTATTTTGTGAGATACTTGTAAATAATACAGGGGAATGTTTTGGGACACCTGGGTGGTTCAGTCGGTTAAGCGTCCAACTCTTGATCTCAGCTCAGGTCTTGATCTCCGTGTCATGAGTTCAAGCCCCGTGTTGGGCACGCACTGGGCATGAAGCCTACTTTAAAAATGTATATATTTTCTTATATGGATGTTTTATATGGGGAAGAAAAAGCCAGGATGCAAAACTAAATTATGTGTCCCCATATATAATTATTTTTATAATAGCTGAATTAGCTGATAATTATTCATTTATATCATCTTAATAGTGGCTTATGTAGAGTAGACGTGTAATAAATGCCTATTAAATGAATAAAGGAACTTCCTTCCTTGCTTACAGGAATTTTGTGTTAAAGCATCATGTGTTCTTGGTCCGGAACTGGGAGAAGATCCGGCAGAAACAGGAGGAGGTAAAGCCCGCCAGCGAGGATGTTCACTCAGCATCGCTGTGTACGCGCTGGAACAGCGTCTGCCGAGATGACGGGAACATCAAGTCTGGTAAGGCCTGTTCGTCCCGTGACACGGTCGCAAAGGAATCCCTGCAGCTCCTTTCCAGCGTTGTATTCAAAGATTCTTTTCAGTCTACACCAAAAAAGTTAAGACCCCAACATACAAGCATCGGTCCACAATCAATCACCCGTCAATCTCAGCCACGAGTCTGTGCCCTGGGGGATAGGAAGACACCCCCTCACCAGCTTCCCAAACACTTGCCCGCAGCCTGAGCGTTCCCAGGCATGTGATAGGCAGTGGGTCTTCTGTCTCCCTTCCTGCCCGGAGAGTAACTTGCACACGGCACATAGTGACGCCGAGCGCGGGAGACGGTGACAGCAGTGTGAACTTGAAGACTTTCCCCCACGTTCAGATGAGCGTTGTACACACAGACCTTGAGATTCCTTTATGCTTCTTGAGCGAATAACCTAACAGCACTCCTGAGTTCAGGTCTGTCGTCCAGAACAGACTGAAAACAGAGAAATTGGCCTCTCCAAGCACCCTTCCTAGGTAGAAATACTGTTCAAAAGCTCACGCTCCTCTTTGAGTCTTTCTTTCTGTCCCTCAAAAAGTAGACACATTGTGCATGGTGTGTGGGGGAACGAGACAGATTTAGAAATTTGCCTTCTATCCTGTCAATAATTTGATTGGCATCAGTTCTCTGAACTCCCGTCCCACTTAGGTCAGATCTTCTGATAATAGTAATTACTTCCTGAGTCTTTGTTACGGGTCAAGCCCTGAGCTAAACACACTAAGAGCGCTATCTCAGTCTGCACAGTTCTCTCATGAGGGAAGCCCTACCACTATTCCCACGTTGCAGTCAAGAAGCTGAGACCCAGAGTGCGAGTAACTCACCCAAAATCACACAGCTAGGAAGTAGGGCAGCCAGCATTCAAACACAGACCCATTTTGAAGCACAGAGTTTGCAGCTGCTGTTCTGTACGGCATTTGGCCACTGAGATCAGGCCCCTCTAACTCGTGTTTCCTGACATTCTTTAAGAAGGGGACAAAGAACTTCGTGATCACTAATCTATCTGACCACTTCAAGGACAATAGAGCAAATGGCAAGAATCTGTGGGGGAACTGATTTTCACTTGACCCTTGCAGATGTCTTCATGACCCAGTTCTCCGCCCTGCAGACAGCACGATCTGTTCGAACGCGACGGCTGGCAGCAGCTGAGGAGAACATTGAGGTGGCGCGGGCAGCCCGCCTTGCCCAGATCTTCAAAGAGATCTGTGACGGCATCATCTCCTACAAAGGTGACCACGTCCACCCCGAAGGCTTTCTCCTCCTCTTCCTGTACAAATCCTGTCGCTTACCCTCACCCGAGGCACCCAAGATCAAGAGCAATGGACGTTCAGGGCTAGGGGTTCAGGAGGTGACTTCACTCTTCCTGGTCAGAGTGTAGAATTCATAGGAGTGGCTTTCGTCTTTGGGGAGTGCTGACAGGGTCTCATTCCTTGATCGCCTCTGTCAGTCCTTGGTATTTATTGGAATTCTACCACAGCTAAGACTACATTCAGGAATCACATGTCTTAGCTGTAGAACAGAAAGGACCAGTCTCTGTCTTGGATGTAATATTCCTGAATGACACAGTGGATTAGCAACTCAAGGGGAAGGGTGTTGTGAACATACAACATCGGTGTTTCTTAACCTTGTTTTTTTAACTTTTTTTTTTTTTTTTTTTTTTTTTTTTAAGTAATCTCTACTTGGGGCTTGAACTCACACCCCTGAGATCGAGACCCGCAGCTCCACCAACTGAGCCTGCCAGGTGCCCCCTAAAGCTTTTTTGATTGACCAAAAGACCTTTGAGAGTCTAATAAAAGCTGTGGACTCTTTCCCCAGAAAAATGTATAACTTTGCATGTATTTTGGAGAGTTCACAGGCCCTGGCCCCCACATTAAGGAAAAGGACATAAAGTTGCAAGAAGATTACTTTAAAAGCATTTTCAGGCAAACACTTTTACCACATCTTTCCTCTTTCAAGACCTCTTTTGAGTATGTGTTGGGGGCGACCGTGGGGAAGGAGAGTTTTTAACTTGGGGAAGGTAGTTTGGTAACATTCGTGACTTTTTCTGACCAGGAAATTTGGAGATGTTTAGAATGAAAGATTTTAGGGACATCTGGGTGGCTGATTTGGTTAAGCGGCCAACTTGATTTTGGCTCGGGTCATGTTCTCACTGTGATTAGATCGAGCCCCTCGTTGGGCTCTGTGCTAGATGTGGAGCCTGCTTGGGATTCATATTCTCTCTCTCTCTCTCTCTCTCTCTCCCTCCTTCCCTCCCTCTCTCCCTCCCTCTCTCTCTTTCTGTCTCTCTCTTTCTCTCTCTCTCTCTCTCTCTCTCCCTCTTTCCCTCCCTCTCTCCCTCCTCATCCTTCCCTGTCTCTCCCCCTCTCCCTCTCTCCTTCCCTCCCAACTCCCCCACTGCCCTCCACTCTTGTGAGCACTCTCCCTCAAAAAAATAAGTAAAAGGACAGAGTTTGACAAATACTTGCAGCTTTTTGTTATCAGTTTGGGCCTATTTCTCCCTCTGTCTCGCTAGATTCTGAGGAACTTCGCTTTCCCTCTCTTTTCTCAGTCCATTCCTTAGCTCCATGTTTTAGTGGCTCTTTGCAGTTTTGTTAACCTAAGGATACAGAGAAGAAAGGGGGACCCACCTGCCCTAAGATTTAGTTTTGTGGCACCTGTTCTGTTTCCATCCCCAAAAAGTCACACCCCTGTTGCCAGCCAGCCCTGCCCGTTGGGACGTGAGTCTGCAGCCAGCGTGTCTGCATGTCCCCACCTTCTGGGCAGGAGACAACAGGCTTTTTCTCTTTAGTAGTTGCTAGAAATAAAGGTGGTGAATGAAAGTCCCTCCAAAATTAAAGATGGAAATAGAAAAAGTAAATAGCTAGTAATACCATATGACCCAGTAATCACACTACTGGCATTTACTCCAAACGAAAATTCTAAGTAAAAAAGATAGATGTGTACCTGTGTTTTCTGTAGCATTATTTAGAAGGGCCAGGATGTGGGAGCAGCCCAAGCGTCCACCCACGAATGAGTGGATAAGGATGATGTCGTAAATACACACGGTGGAATATTACTTGGCCGTTAAAAAGAAGGAAATCTTGCTGTTTGTGACAACATAGATGGACTTAACAGGGCATTATGTTTAGTGACATAAGTCAGACAGAGATTTCACTTGTGTGTGGAATCTGAAAAGCAAAACGAGCAAATAAATAGATTCTTAAATACGGAGAACAAACTGGAGGTTGCTGGAGGGAGAGGGTGGGGGAAGATGGGTGAAATAGATAAAGGAGACTAAGATTTGCAGTTGTGAGATAAGTAAGTCCAGGGGCTAAAGACTGCGGCCCAGGGAGGGTAGCCCCCCAGGGAGGGTAGCCTGTAGTCCTGCAATGACGTGTGTGGCCACCTGTGAGCAACAGGTGGCGTGTGGCATCATCAGATCACATGTTGCGTGCCTGGAACCAAGACAGCATTCTGTGGTAATGAGTCTTCAGTAACAAAGTAGAATTTTTAAAAAGAAAGTAGGTAAGGTAGGTAGCAGCCCCACAGGTTGAATTCTGTTTTCATGATCTGGAGAAACCGTGTTATAAGGAAACTGATTCCAGGAAATACTTACACTACCAAATTATTCACTATCTGGAATTTATTTGAATCCATACCAACAGAGTAATATTAACAGCGGGCCATTGACAGGAACTAGAAAATATTTGGGGGTAAGACGTTCTTTGCATTAGTAAAACGCGGCGAGCGGGGAGTTGCCCTGAGCAGCTGGCTCTGCTGTGATCATTTCCCATCTCTCACTCCTCATAGAAGGTTGTTCTCCTTATCCAGCTAACAGGTGTGGCATTTCAGGCACATCTCCCTCATCTTCACATTCCAGGTAACCCCGAGGGGATCTTCCCTGCCTCGGTGCCCCCATTCCTGAAATGTCCATGGCCACCCTCAAAACACACTTGGATTTTTTCCCCCTAACTTTTAATTTTGGGGATCCTACGTTTTTGGCCCGCAGTTAGTACTGGCCTCCCTTGCATCATGTAGCCCTGAAACCTTGCCTTCTCTGCAGATCCTTCCCGACAAGTCCTGGCCGCGCCCCTTCTGAGCCTCCCCCCGAAGAAAAAGTAAGTTCACAAATTGGGGAATCATCTGAGTTGTAGACGGGTGCCGAGCACAGCAGACTGATGCCCTGGCTTTGTGCCCCAGGAACGCTGATTATTACGAGAAGATCTCTGACCCCCTGGACCTGGCCACCGTAGAGAGGCGCATCCTCACCGGCCACTACAAGACCGTGGAGGCTTTTGACGCTGACATGCTCAAGGTCTTTCGGAATGCTGAGGTATTTTCCCGGACTTCAGACGTGCATTCACAGTTTTGAAGAGAACTTTTCCAGAAGTTAAAGATTTTTACCCTCTTTTATCAAACTATATTTCTGGCTACAAAATGCAACAATTTTTTTTTTTTTTTTTTTTTTTTTGAGAGGGAGAGAGAGAGCGTGCGCACTCCAGAGCAGGGGAGGGGCAGAGAGAGAGAGAGAGAGAGAGAGAGAGAATCCCACACAGGCCTGTCAGCACAGAGCCCAATTTGGGGCTGGATCCCCACAACCCCAGGATCACGACCTGATCCAAAATCAAGAGTCGGATGCTCAACCGACTGAGCTACCCAGGCACCCCGAAAGGCAACAGTTTTTATTGAATACCCCCTGGGAAAGGGTTACAGCGTACTCAATATTGTAGAGTCTTGTGTAATAACGACACTGATGTGACCAGAATGGAAGGTTAAATTATACTCCCAAAAAAGAAATTTTTGTAAAAGCCTAATTTAGTATTGAATGTTTGTATCACATAATACGTATTACCTTACCACACTTAGGTTGTCTGTAGTTTCTTTCCTCAAGACACTAAGTGTATGTGAAATACACAGAAATATGTACGGTACAGAAAATCAAACTAAATCTTACGGATGGGATTGAGGGGTGTTAGACCAATGGTTGTAGAATAGCCGATGCTCATTGAAGAGAAGGTGACCTCGACCTGATTTAAAGGAGAGGATGGAGTATTGTAGGGTATGTAGGGATGAGGAGGATTCTCGGTGATTTTAAAATACCTTGGGAAGGACCAGGAAGAACAAGGGGCTGCGAGGTAAGGGAAGAACCAAGGTGGAAGGCAGAAACGAGAGAAAGACGGGTAGGAGATAGATAGCTCGGTCTGGAATTACAACATGCTTTCTGCTGAAACCCATGCGTATGCAGAGCTCACGGCTCCGTCCCCGGCACGTGCAGGGACGTGCAGGACAGAGTACGGGCTCTGCCCGCTGCCCCCACGACAGCTGCCGTGTTTGCCCCCTGATGCGCAGTGAGGCCTGTGGCCGAGGCGGGTGGCGGCGGCGGCGTGAATGGGAAACCGTCTTGCAGATTCTGACTTGAATTCATGTTAGTTGATATTTGATGGTATTGGAAATCTGTTAACCAGAGCGGGAGGATGAAACTCCTCCTGCCTCCTCAGGTTTGTCCGAAGGGAGCTCTTTGCCCACCATGGGGCTCCGCCTCCCGGCCCCGAGGAGAGGACTCGAAGCTGTGCTGACAGCCGGCCAGCCGCCCCCTCCAGGTACACGCTTGAGCCCCGCTGACAAGAGCACACACGTTTCTTTCCTCTGCTCTCTTCAGAAGTACTACGGGCGTAAATCCCCCATCGGGAGAGATGTCTGCCGCCTGCGGAAGACCTACTATAACGCCCGGCACGAGGCGTCGGCCCAGATCGACGAGATCGTGGGAGAGACGGCGAGCGAGGCAGACGGCAGCGAGGCCTCCGTCTCCGAGAAGGAGAACGTGCACGAGAAGGACGACGACGTCATCCGCTGTGTGTGCGGCCTGCACAAGGACGAAGGCCTCATGATCCAGTGTGACAAGTGCATGGTGAGCCCCGGGGGACACAGGCTGAGGCCTCAGCCCTCGCTGCTCCCAGATGACCTTCCTCCTGTCCTCTTCCTCTTTCCCGTTATCCTTCCCGCTTTCCCACCTCTCCCACCTCTCCATCCCCCTGCACGGGTCTTGGGGAGGCCGGACCCAGGGATTGTGTGGGAAGGAGCCGCGCAGAGCAGCGCTGCCCTCTGTGGCCCTGACGCAGGCACAGCGAGGCTCCGCACTTGCCACCTTACCAGATGGGAAGGGGACCACGAGTGACACACAGGGTGGTCGGGAGCCCGGGATTAGGCCACAGCACGGAGAAACGCTGTGTGGGGCGCCTGGGGGGCTCGGTCCGTCAAACGCCGGACCCTTGACTTCGGCTCAGGTCATGATGTCACGGTTTGTGGGATCGAGCCCCGTGTCGGGCTCTGTGCTGACAGCATGGAGCCTGCTAGGGATTCTCTGTCTCTCTCTCTCTCTCTCTCTCTCTCTCTCTCCTCTGCCCTTCTCTCTCTCTCTTTCTCACTCTCTCAAAAATAAATAAAAACTTTAAAAAAAGAAAAAGAAACATTGTGTGACTAAGGCCTCCGCAGCAGCCGGGTCACGGCTGTGTGCTACTCAGTAAGTAGTTTGCTTCTCTAACCCTACGTCCCTCTGTTCTCTGTCCAGCTCCACATTTTATTTGCCCGGGTGTGTGTGTGTCCTAAAGCGATCGGTACATGTATGTTCACACACATTCACATCCCTTAGTTCCTGTTTGACTTCACCCTGTCCCACTGTTTCGTTTCGTTATTCTTTGCCCCCGGCCCTTCTCAGTAAGCGTAAGGCCCCCTCCCAACCGCACTTTGTCCCCACAGGTGTGGCAGCACTGTGACTGTATGGGGGTGAACTCGGACGTGGAGCACTACCTCTGTGAGCAGTGTGACCCGAGGCCTGTGGACAGAGTAAGCTGCCCTCTGGTGACAGTCTGATCGACAAGCAGGAGGGTCCACGCGTGGCCTCCTACCTGCCCTGCTCCTGACGCACTGACTTTCCTTTGATAAGTTACCCAACCTCTCTGGGCCTCAGTTTCTTACAGTTTACCCTGAGGGTAACAGTTCCGCCCTTTCCTTTCTCAAGTGTGTGGTCAAAAGGGAAATAAAACACTTAGAAACCTGCGGAAGGAATGGTGCCCTATAAACACTGTCTGCTCTCCGTGAAAAAAGTTACTTGTGAAGTCCAAGCTCAGTACTCTACCACTTAGGTTAAGTAGTGTTTAAGTGAAAAGAGCATTGAGTCCGAGTCCACAGGGTTAGTCTCAGTCCACTTTCCGGGGGAGGCGGTGGGTTGAGTGACTCTCCCACATTACCAGGTGGGTGTCTGTCCCGTTCTGCTCTGTGTGTGCCTGCGGTCTCGGGCAGGGCTCCTCTGTAAAGGGAAGTGTCGTGGGCAGAACGTCTTCACGGCGGTGTCGTCACTTAGAGCGGCATTTCCGTGCTGCGAGGGACGCACTGCAGAATGTCTGGCTTCCCCGGCACGTGGGTTCTAAATGCCAGCAGCTTCCCTGCATCACTGTGACGCTGCGAGTGTCCCCCTCACGCGCTGTCCCGCCCCCGTGGGGCCCAGGGCAGCCGCACAAGCTGTGCTCCATGCGGTCAGTCGGGAACGCACGGCCTTCCTTTCCCGGTCCAGTAGGGTTAGGATGGAGACCAGTAGGCGGGACGTGGCAGTCACGGCCCTGACCCGTTGGCTTTTCGTCCTTACCAGGAGGTACCCATGACCCCTCGGCCCCACTACGCCCAGCCCGGCTGTGTCTACTTCATCTGTTTGCTCCGAGATGACCTGTTGCTTCGTCAAGGTGCGTACACGCGAGCTGGCCCCACCTTTCCTCGCAGCAGGACTGTCTGCCGTCCACACAGCACTGTCACCACACAGCCTTGCGTGGCCACAGAACACAGCTGACCCTGGAACACAGCAGGTTTAGGGGCACCAGCCTCCCCCCGCCCCATGCAGTCAAAAATCCACGTATGACCTTTTGTTTGTTTTTTTTTAAGTTACTTTATTTATTTTGAGAGAGAGCGCAAGCTGGGGAGGGGCGGGGGGGGGGGGGCGGTGGGGAGAGAATCTCAAGCAGGCTCCACACCCGACTCAGGGCTCAAACCCGTGAACGACGAGACTTGACCTGAGCCCAAATCAAGAGTCGGACACTTCGTTGACTGAGCCACCCAGGCGCCCCTAAAAAATCCACATGTAGCTTTCGACTCCCCAAGAACTCTACTAACCGCTTTTTGTTGACCAGAGCCTTCCTTACTGATAACATAGCTCACTAACCTGTATTTTGTATGTTACATGTATTTATATACTTCATGCTTCCAATGAAGCTAGAGGAAAACAACGTTGAAAAAATCGTAAGGAAGGTTTGTACAGTACATCTACAGTCCTGTACCATATTTATCCAAAAAAAAAAAAAAAAAAAAACCTGCATTAAGTCAACCCTGTGCCGCTCAAACCATGTTGTTTCAAGGGTCAACGGTGTAGGTTTTATTTCCTTTAGTCCTTCAGCTTTATACATTTCCCCTCCACAAAATAAAGTGAATCTGGAGAGACAACGCTGTCACAACACTAGTTTTAGGACTTGGGACAAACAAACAGGATCCAAGAGCTGGGCACGCTCCCTCGTGGTGTCCTCACAGCCTAGCATGGACGATCTTCCCCGCGAGACTGCGGCCGTGCTCTCTGTACCCGTTGTTGAGATTTTACGTTCTCCTGGGTGGACCTGGGTGGGACCAGTGGACGCCTGGCAGAGCTCATGCTGGCCTTGTCTAACCTCTCCTGTGCCTTCCAGGCGACTGTGTGTATTTGATGCGGGACAGCCGGCGCACCCCTGACGGCCACCCCGTCCGCCAGTCCTACCGACTGTTGTCACACATTAATCGAGACAAACTTGACATCTTTCGCATTGAGAAGCTTTGGAAGAATGAAAAGTAGGTGTTGAGGTCTTCACTGTCTCCTTCCAGCAAAGAGCCGAATACTTGCCAGGGTCTTGCCAGTTGACTGACCCTGACCCTCTCTCTGCCCTAGAGAGGAGCGGTTCGCCTTTGGTCACCACTATTTCCGCCCCCATGAGACCCACCACTCCCCCTCTCGCCGCTTCTATCACAACGAGCTGTTTCGGGTGCCGCTGTACGAGATCATTCCCTTGGAGGCCGTGGTGGGGACCTGCTGTGTACTGGACCTTTACACGTATTGCAAAGGTGAGTGACCCGAGCTGCCGAAGAAATGACCTTCTGTCCCCTGTTCCTCAATCTGCAGCTGCCACTCCATTCTTCTTGTCTCCGTGTGATGAAAAGAGTCCCCAGGCTAGCTGTGAAGCTTGGGAGAGCTGAACGTTACATCGTTTCTTTCTTTTACCTAGTGCTTGGTACTCAGTGGCTGTTAATTCCTAGCCGCCACCCCCCTCCCCCCCCCCGCCTTTTACTTATTTAGTTAACATTTCTTCCTTAATATCACATGCTCAGCATCCCATTAGTACTGTCGGAAGGTATGTTCTTTCACCCGCCCACTCCAGAGTCTTCAAGGCCATCAGCAACTCTGGACATTAAACAAACCAACCAGAAAAGTGCAATGCTTTTATGAGCTCCATGGCCAACAGTGTAGGCTGTGGAGTCAGTCCATTTTCAAATCTCAGCCCCACCACTTGTTACTTGTGCATCCTTGGGCAGTCACTTAATCTCCCGGAAGTAGGGGCTAGCCCCTGTCACAGCATTCTGTGAAGGTGAAGTGAAATGACACTCTACGAGCACTTGGGCCAATTGGGCTCCCAGTGTGAGCTCCCACGTGCTCACCTGTCTCTCCCAGGTGCTCGGTTGCCTCACCTTCTTGGTATCATAGCAGTGTTGGCTGCTTGGGGCCCATGGTTCTGGGGACTGTGTCCCCGGTTGTCAAGTGTTTATTTCCAGGGGCACCCGGCGGGCTCAGTTGGGGTCATGAGTTTAAGCCCCACATGGGGCATAGAGAGGACTTAACGTAAATAAATATTTACTAAATAAAATGTTTGTTTCCAGATGTGCTCCCTTCCTTTACACCTTTATACCTGCCCTTCTTCTCTGCTGACGTCCCCACACTCTGCTCTGTCTTCTCCGTCATCCCGGTGGCTGTGCTCCCACATTCCTGCAGCACCTGAATAAGCTGCCCGTCTGGTACCTTCCCGCCCTGTCACACACCCACACACGCACCCATCTGGGGACTCTCCTTCCTTCTGCAGTCACCAGATGCCTCTCAGAATTGCCATAGCGTCCCCTCTTCACGGTCCCACTGCCCTCCCAGCGGTGTGGTGTCATCTCTGGGCAGCTTGGGAGAAGGGAGGGAGACAGGAGGGTTCTTTAGCAGTATTTGAACTCCTAGGGAGACCCAAAGGGGTGAAGGAGCAGGACGTGTACATCTGTGACTATCGGCTCGACAAGTCCGCACACCTGTTTTACAAGATCCACCGGAACCGCTATCCCGTCTGCACCAAGCCCTATGCCTTTGACCACTTCCCCAAGAAGCTCACTCCCAAAAGAGATTTCTCGGTGAGTCTCCGTCCTTCCACCTGTCCGTGTCCAGGCCGCGCAGCTCACGCGTGCCGCTCCGTAGGGTGGGGAGCCTGCTTCCTCATCTTGTTCCTCTGTCCCGGACTGCGGGAGCCGGGCAGTTGGGATTTCTAAACAGTATGAATACATTTCTACATTTCTTCTGCATTTCCTGCCGTGGGCTGTTTCTCAGGAGTTGTTGGCTTCCGTGTTACAGTCGGGTTTCCCTCTTTTTTCTTTCTCACCTCTTTACAATCTTAGCCCTTGAGCCCCCATCGTAGTTTTTTGTTGTGTTTTTCACATCCATAATTTTAAGAAGTAGAATTAGCAAACCCAGAGAAAACGTCAGTGAAAACAATTCAGTGGTTTTTCCTTGTATCCCTGCATTGGAAATGTAAGACACCATCATTATATAAAATGTGAAAACTACAGAAGCATTAAGAAAAAGTTGTACATTATCCCACTGCCCAGAAAATAATGGAGTTATTGACATTTTCATTTTCTGCCTTTCTCCTGTGTTTTTTCTTTCATTGTCGTGAACATAGTCCTCCTCCATATGGTTATTTTGTGCCATTCATCTTCCCACAGAGGCTTTGGTTGTCCCCCCATCTACCTACTAAAATGAGACCCAGGACTAAGCTCCTCATCCTTGACCCTGCTTTCTGTGGGCTTGTCCAAAACCATGGCCATCCTCCTAGAATGGTTAGAAACCGTCTAGCCAGAAAGCAAGCATTCATGCCCCTGCTTGTCCTGTTCTTGTTTTTGGATACCTCTGAACAGTATTTTATATTCTGCCCGCCTCTCATCTAGACTTCTTTGGTCTTGCTTGCTCGGGCAACAGCTCACAGGTTAGCTTTGAAGCCCCAACTTTCACTACTTAAACATCAGGATGGGACAGACAGGACTGGGAGTCCGTCCCTCGTACTGTCGTCGTGGGCTCACGAGACCCCAAAACCACTGTAGCCCACAGACTGACGGAAGTACCGAACTTCAGACCTTAAGACCCAGCCGCCCGGCCCTCACCCAGTGAGGGCCTCAGCCCTGTGTTTTCTTCCTGTTTCCTTAGCTGCCCCCCTCCCGCTCCTTGTCCTGAGTTGGCCCCGGGCCGCCTGGTCCAGCTTCGCCAGCCTCTGCCGTAGACTTACCACTTCCCTTTCTTTGCAGCCGCATTACGTCCCAGACAACTACAAGAGGAACGGAGGGCGGTGAGTCCCATGGGGACGTGAGGGGCCTGTAGGAGGCGGCCCACGGCTTGGGCAAGGGGACCGCCATCCACCCGCTCAGCCATACCTGAGGATAGGGAACCTCTGACAGGGTGGCCCAGGGGAGGGCCTAGGTGACAGGAGGCATGGTC
The DNA here is from genome assembly GCF_018350155.1 of Leopardus geoffroyi. Lineage (NCBI taxonomy): Eukaryota > Metazoa > Chordata > Mammalia > Carnivora > Felidae > Leopardus > Leopardus geoffroyi. The sequence continues at coordinate 1,420,654 of NC_059338.1, read as the reverse complement.
TCGTCACGGAGCTGGAGTCAGGGCAGGGAGGGAGGCTCACAAGGAACAGGAATAGAGAAGGAGAAGATTTGGGACAGAACTCTAGACAGATTCAGTAAAGTCCCTTTTCAAGGTTTCTGCGAGCTTTTCTCATTACCCGAGGCGTTCGGTTCCTGGGACCTCAGTCAAGGGCGTGCTGTCAAGCCTCTGCAAGTGCAGGGTTTTGCCAAGCACTGTGCGCATGTGGCTCTGATTTGTCCTGGTTTTGTGCACGAGATGCTTGTTCTGGGAGAAGGGGCACCAGAGGCCTTCCTTCGGTTTTTCTGTTGAATGGTGGCCTGCTGCCCGCTGTACCGACGTCATGGCTTCCCCTGAGGGGGACGTCCTAGACCGCACACGGGGGTGGGGGGTACGGGAAAGGAAATGCTCCGTATGAAGTCTTACTGGAGTCGGACTATAGGCCTCACGGCGCTGGGCCAAACCTCGCTATGCTCACGACGCAGTCAGAACTAGCCAAGCAGTGTTACCAGCTCTGGTACAGTTTGTGGATTCCTTGGATTTCCTGAAAGAAGGAAATTGTATTTTATAATTAGAAAACAGATTTCAGAGAAAGGTGGTGATTTGTGCAAATAATAATAAAGTCACAGCCAGCGCCAAGACTCCAAGAGCTAGACTCAGGGTCTGAAGCCACCTGAGGTGCCTCCCCACTGCCCCACCCCCGCCTCCCCTCTGCTCCCCTTCCCTCCCCAGTGCCCTCCTCAGCCTTAGTCTAAATTCCCACCTCTGCCTCACAGGTCCTCCTGGAAGTCTGAGCGCCCAAAGCCGCCCCTAAAAGACCTGGGCCAGGAGGACGATGCTCTGCCCTTGATTGAAGAGGTCCTGGCCAGCCAGGAGCAAGCCACTGAGGAGATGCCCGGCCTGGAGGAGCCGGAGCGGGAGGGGGCCGCCGCAGAAGCGAGCGAAGGCGAGAAGAAGGCGGAGGAGAGCAGTCCAGAGCCGGCGCCTGCCTGTACCCCTGAGGAGCGACGGCACAGCCAGCGGGAACGACTCAACCAGATCTTGCTCAATCTCCTGGACAAAATCCCCGGAAAAAATGGTAAGAAGAGTCAGGCTCATGTCTCGGGTTTAAGAGAAAGGGGAAATGAGTGTGGAAAGAATGGAAAAGAACAGCTTACGATTACTTGCCCGGAATGGAAAGTATCCTGTGAAAACCTCGCGGTTCTTTTGCGGGCCCGCATCCTGTTGCATGTCGGGCGGGAATGGATCTGCCGGTGCGGAGACGGTCCCCCGGAGAACTTCCCTCCCACGCAAGGCCCGACGCGTTCACAGGCTGGAAAAGGAGTCCCTGGGCTCCAGTGCCCTCCCTCCAGCTCAGATGTGGAGGGAGGAGTGGGGGGCGGGGATTCGATGAGCCTCCTTGGTTCTGTTTTCAGCCATCGACGTGACCTACCTGCTGGAAGAAGGATCCGGCAGGAAGCTCCGAAGACGCACTTTGTTCATCCCAGAGAGCAGCTTCCGGAAGTGAGCCTCAGAGGAGGAGGTCAGGCATCCGCCGTCTGTGGAGCTAACAGTCCTGCCTCTTGTTCCGAGTGTAGACAGGGGCGGGTGGGAAGGGGCCGTGTCGTTGGCATCAGGTACTTAATAAACCTTGGAGCCAGTGGAGGGGGAGAGGAAGGCGCCTGTATAAACACTCCCGTTTAACTTGTTTTCCTCTCCATTGCTTCACCCTGAGGGTTCGAGATGGGAGGAGGACAGCGCACACCGGGGGCGGCCGTGGGGGTGGCCAGAGTCTTGGTACTTTTATAGCACTCGCCTCTCCCTCCAGCTTGGGTCTCTCTGTGTCATCCTCTGACCCCACAGGCACTGCTGCGAAGCTGCTTCCTGTCCCCAGGTGTAACTCCCCGTCGGCGGGAGGGGGTCCCTGCCCGCCCCGGGCGTCCGTTCTCTGTGGGCTCCAGGAGCTACCCTAGAGACCTACAACAGAAACAGCTGCTGGGGCCTCTTTCCAGATGGATCCTTGACTGGGAAAGTTTCTCTCTCCTCGTCCAATCAGGTCCAAGTAAAACGTGAATTGACAAGTCAAAGCACTTGTATCTGCGGCCCTTTTCCCTCCCTCTCCCCCCCAGAATGTAACCACGGACTAGGGAAGGCCCCCATGGGGTCAGCAGGGCACAGAACTCATTGTGATGATTTTTGTTTTAACTTCATAACCTGCCCAACCTATCTTTTTCTAACGAGAAGGCCAGGCCCCCGCCAGCGCCTCCCCTGTGCCGTTCGCGCGCTGTGGCTCTCGGGCGTCTGCTGTGCCGCGAGCGGACGTTCGTCTCAGAATAGCCTCGTCGTAAAACCTCCGTACGCGTGGACCCTAAACCGCCCCCCGAAGTCACTACACAGACTGTTGCGCAGTGTTCGCCTAGCAGAGTATTTGTTGTGAGTGTACATTAGCGACTGAAAACACTACTCCTGTTTTCCTCATTGTACAGTTTGCAGTGTCCACCTCTTAGAGACCACGCTTGCCCACCCGCCGGCCTGGGTCCTCCGCCCTCCTGACGACAGCACAGGGGGGAGGGCACGGGCGTCTGCTTCCTTCCCAATCTCTTGGCCGGAACTTCCCAGACGATACTGTCTCTTTGAAACGAAATTTAAAAAGCTTTGCTTTGTTATCTTCTCAGACATACATATGCATATACGTTTTAGATGTTCTTATAAGAGAAAAGATGGTTTTTAAATGTGCCAAGTTGTGTGTGTATATATATATGTATGTATGTATGTATATATATATATATATATATCTCCCGCGTGACTAGGAAGCAATACAGTAGTAACCCCGTCCCATTACTTTCCTCCTGTCCCGGACCAACGCTGTCCTAGCTGCACATCTCCCCCGATGACGACGCTCTGACTTGTTTAGGTAGAAACGTGGACGCCTTCCATTCCATTCGATCTTTTTTTCTTTTTCTCCTTTCTGTGTCAATCTTGAGGAAAAAAAAAAAAAACAAAAACAGAAAAAAAAACAAAACAAAAGAGACAGGGGAAGCCAAAGATCCCCTTGAGCAGAGAAAAAGCAGAATAAATATTTTATTAAAGAAAAAAGAGAATTAAGAAACTAGTTTGGAGTATTTTCTTACTGTAGAGAGGCACTGTACGTTACGACAAGACCTGGGTGTGAGGTACTCACGTGTGGAGCTGGGAACGTCGCATGTCCAAGGCCCGGTTTAGTGGCTTCCTTTGGTTTTCGTTGCAGGGAGCTGGGTGGGAGGGAGGTGGGAAATAGGGGCACTTTGGGGGGGGGGGTCTCCTTTTAGTCAAAAGCAGGAAAATGACAAGAAAGAGATTAAAATTCAATATTTCCTTGAATAGTGTTAAACACTAAAATTTTAAAAAAGACGAAAAAAGAAAAAAACTTTGTAAAATGTGAGAACAGAAGCAAAAGACACTACGCTCTGTCATTTTATCTTTCTTTTGTTGAAAGACTAAAAACTGAAATGTTTTTTAGACAATCAAATGTTAGGTAAGTGCAAAAACTTGTTTTTTCTTACTGGTGTAGAAATTAATGCCTTTTTTTATTTTTCGGTTATTTTATAATAATGAAATAAAAAGAACCCCCTAGCTGCCAGGCGGGTTTTGGTGTTTGAAATGCGGGGCAACGCACTACATCGCTGCGAATAGATCCAGAGTTAGTCTGCATGTCTGTAGGCCGTGTGATTGCGGAAAATATAAATGCTGCTAATATATTTCCTTTTTACAAAAGCATATCTAAATAGATGATTGTTTTGATGTTAATCTTTGTAAATTATGTATTACCAATTTTAACATTGGATGTAATTGCAGAAAAAGCTTGCATCTCAATCCTTGAAAGTCTAGTATTAAATGGAAAAAACTTTTCCTAACAACAGAGTGGTGAGCGTGCCATTCTTTCCCTCTTCCCTATCCTCATCTATCTTCCAGGATCTTCTCCTGCCTGTTTCCAAAGAGGTCTTTTTCACACCGTAGCACCAGCATCCTGGGCCCCCCCAGGAGCGCACTCACCGGTACCGACTCCTAGGTGAAGCCGTTTCCTCAACATTGGGATCTTTGCGGCCTGAGCCCAGCCCAACCAATCAACAGAACGATCGTTTCCCCCTCTGTCCTCTGCGCACATGCACGCACACACACATGGCCTCGTTTGATACTCACCACCTCCAAGGCTGGCGACGGTAACTTCAGGCCACCGTGCTAGACCGTGTCATCAGAAGCAGTCGACGTGTACACATTTATTAATCTTCACAACGGCCCTTGCAGGTCATTACCAAAACCCAACATCCCACATGAGGGACTTAAAGCAACAGGTTAGTGATAGTAACTTGCCCAGGGCCATCCAGCTAGTTAGACCAATGACCCTCGTGACAGCTCTGTAGTTCCTACTCCCATTTCGTAGACATGAAAACGGAGTCTCAGCAGCTTGCCAGAGATCACCTGGTACCTAGTGTTGGGCTCGGAATTCCAAAATCTTCATGTTTATCTCCAAATAGAAAGGTGTCCAATAGCCGAGTGTGACCCTACTAATGAGGAGGATAAATCCACTCCGGCCAACGACGGAAACACCTGACAAAACGTCATCCCAGACATAGGTCACCACTGAGGCTCGAAGTTCAGAAGCATCAAGACCGTTGGCTGCATTCCCAGGATGCAAGGGTAGTTCAATATTTGCCAATCGATCAACGTGATACAGTACGTCCACAAGAGAACGTATAAGAACCACGTGATAGTTTCCATAGACACAGAAAAAGCATTTGACAAAGTACCATTTAATCCATTCATGATTAAAAACCCTTAACAAAGTAGGTTTAAAGGCAACATACCTCAACCTAATAAAGGCTGTGTGTGAAAAACGCATAGTAGACATCATACTCGATGGTGAAAAAGTGAGAGCCTTTCCTCTAAAGATCAGGAACAGGATAAGGATGTGCACTTTTTACCACTTTTATTCAACATAGCACTGGAAGTCCTAGCCACAGCAATCAGACAAGAAAAAGCAATCAAGGCATCCAAGTTGATAAGAAAACAGGAACACACACTATTTGCAGATGACATTATACTATTATATAGAACACCTGAGAGGCCACCAAAAAACTACTAGAACCGATAAATGATTTTGGTAAGGTTACAGGATACAAAATCAATGTGCAGAAATACATTGCATTTCTACACACTAATAATAAAGCAGCATTGAAAGATTAATAATCCCCCCCAAAAAAAAAAAAAATCCCATCTACAATTGCACCAAAAACAAAAACAAAACCTAGGAATAAACATAAGGAGGTGAAAGACCTGTACTCTGAAAACTACAGAACACTGATGAAAGGAATTGCAGATGACATGAACAAATGGAAAGATTCCATGCTCATGGACAGGAAGAATAAATATTGTTAAAATGTCTGTACTACTCAAAGCAATCTATGGATTTAATGCAATCCCTACCAAAATACCACAGCATTTTTCACAAAACTGAAATAATCCCAAAACTTGTATGGAACCACAAAAGACTCTGAATGGCCAAAGTGACCTTGAAAAAGAAAAGCAAAACTGGAGGTGCCACCATTTTAGATTTCCAGATGTGCTACAAAGCTATAGTGAAACAATGTGCCCAAAGCAGACACAGATCAGCGGAACAGAGAGCCCAGAAATAAACCTACCATCATATGATCAATTTAATCTTCGACAAAGGAGGCAAGAATATACAATGGGGGGGAAAAGACAGCCTTGGGGCACCTGGGTGGCTCAGTCGTTTAAGCGTCCAACTTTGATTTCCACTCAGGTCATGATCTGTGAGTTTGAACCCCGCATCAGGTTCTGTTCTGACAGCGCAGAGCATGCTTGGGATTTTTCTCTCTCTCTCTGCCCCTTCCTTGCTCATGCTCTCTCCCTCTCATTCTCTTTCTCTTTCTCTCAAAGTTAAAAAAAATTAGAGCGCCTTTAACAAAGACGTTGGGAAAGCTGGATAGCCAACATGCAAAAAATGAAACTAGACCACTTTCTTACAGCAGATACAAAAATAAACTCAAAATGGATTAAGGACCTAAATGTGACACCTGAAACCATAAAAATCCTAGAAGAGAGTACAGGCAGTCATTTCTCTGACACTGGCCATAGGAACGTCTCCTGAGGCAAGGGAGACAAAAGCAAAAGTAAACTATTAAGACTACATCAAAATAAAAAAGCTTCTGCCTATCAAAGGAAACAACAAAACTGGGGCTCCTGGCTGGCCCAGTTGGGAGAGCATGTGACTCTTGATCTCGGGGGTTCTGAGTCCCACAGAGGGTGTAGAGATTACTTAAAATCTTTAGGGGCACCTGGGTGGCTCAGTCGGTTGAGCGTCGCACTTCAGCCCCCTCCCCCCACCCCCGTCATGATCTCACAGTTTATAGGTTCAAGCACCATGTCTAGCTTTGCGCTGACAGTGTGGAGCCTGCTTTGGATCTTCTGTCCCCCTCTCTGCCCCTCCCTGACTTGCGCACGCACTTTCTCTCTCTCTCTCTCAAAAGTAAACATTAAAAATAAATTAAAAAAATAAAACGACATTCTCCTGAATGGGAGAAGATACTTGCAAATGATATATCCAATAAAGGGTTAGTATGCAAAATATATAATGAACTTCTACAACTCAACATAAAAGAAATAATCAAAAATAGGCGTAAGACATGAATAGACGTTTCTCTGAAGAAGACATCCAGATGCCCAACAGACACATGAAAAGACGCTCAACATCACTCATCAGGGAAATGCAAATCAAAACCCCAGTGAGGTATCACCTCACACCTGTCAGAGTGGTTAAAATAAAAAACACAAGAAACCGCCATGGAGAAAAAGGACCCCTCGTGTACTGTTGGTGGTAATGCAGACTGTGCAGCCACTGTGGAAAACGGTGGGCACCTGGATGGCTCAGTTGGTGAAATGTCTGGCTTCAGCTCAGGCCATAATCTCATGGTTTGTGAGTCTGAGCCCCAAGTCGGGCTCTACACTGTGTTAACGTCACAGAGCCTGCTTCAGATTCTGGGTCTCCCTCTGCCCCTCCCCCGCTCACTCTCCCAAATATAAATGAATAAACATTAAAAAAAAAAAAAAATAGAATTACCATATGACCCAGTAATTCCTGTACTGGGCATTTACCCAAAGAATACAAACACACTTATTCGAAACGATACATGCACCCCTATGGTTTGGGGGGGCTTAAGATTTTTTTAGGTAATCTCTATATCCAACGTGGGGCTCAAACCCAGAGCTCCGAGATCAAGAGTCACATGCTCCACTGACCCAGCAGGCCAGGGCCCCCCACCCCTGTGTTTATTGCAGCATTATTTACAGTAGCCATATTATGGAAGCAGCCCAAGTGTCCCTTGAGAGATGAATGCATAAAGAAGTCATATACATATACATTGGAACATTACTCAGCCACAAAAAAGAATGAAGTCTTGTCATCTACAACAACATGGATGGGTCTAGAGGGTATTCTGCTAATCGAAATAAGCCGGAGAAAGGTAAATACCATATGGTTTCACTCATATGTGGAATTTAAAAAACAAAGGAAAAGAAAAAAAAAAGACAAACCTGGAAATGGACTCTTAGAGAGAACACACTGGTGGCCACCAGAAGGGAGGTGGGTGGGGGATGGGTAAATGGGTGACAGGGATTCAGAGTCCACTTAACATGATGAGCCCTGAGTAATGCACAGAATTACTGAATCACTATATTGTACATCTAAAACTAAGATAGCAAAGTATGTTACCTGTGTTGGAATTATGACTTTCAATTCATTACTTTTTAAAAAAAAGAGATGATCGCGAAGAGCTCAGCGTCTGTCAGCTCCCAGGAGGACGAGAGGCTGTCCTGTTGTCAGGCAACAGGATGCAGTCTCATCACGATGCAAAGGCAGCACGTTGGCAGTTTTTCTTAAACTTTGTACCCTTCATTACTTTTTAGCCATTGGTACCAACCATAGCTGTTCTAGGTAATATGGATTAGTCCAGGGGGCGCCTGGGTGGCTCAGTCGGTTAAGCGTCCGACTTCAGCTCAGGTCATGATCTCACTGACCGTGACTTGGAGCCCCGAATCGGGCTCTGGGCTGATGGCTCAGAGCCTGGAGCCTGCTTCCGGTTCTGTGTCTCCCTCTCTCTCTGCCCCTCCCCCGTTCATGCTCTGTCGCTCTCTGTCTCAAAAATAAATAAACGTTAAAAAAAAAAATTTTTTTTTTTTAAATGGAATAGTGCAAAGCTAATTCCGTATCAACATTTGGTCTGTTTCATGATGTCCTTCAAGGAGGTCTGTTACTCTTACTGCCTACACAAGCCTGAGACCCATTAGGCTGTGACCACAAATATCGCCCTATCTCAGCAATATCGTTTGAGGACACTCCCCAGTTGTTAGAGTTACACACTGTAACACCTAGCACATGGGAACAGGAGTCAGAAGGACAGGGCAGGTGGGGTCCTGGAACATGACAGCTCCGTGGCCATACCCAGGAACGGTGGGTCACTGTGCAGACCTCCCTGTGGGAAACACTGGTCACAAAGCCAAAGTCACAGTAGTCTTCCACAAGTACTGCTTAAGAAGTTCAAACGCCAGAAGAGGAGAAAGCAGTTGGAGAGCCTCCCTGAAGGAGCGCTGCCCTAAGGCTGCAGCTAGCGGGTCCCAGCGGCGCTCAGAATCCAGTGTGAGTGAACGCCACGCTAGAGCACACCTGAAATGCAAACTTAGGCCTGAGATTGGGAGGGCAGCGACACTGGGAGGGCAGCCAGACACAAAACGAAATCAGAGCAAGATTAGTGACACAAGCCGGCCAGGAATGGGGAGCAGGAACGGGAGCAGGAAGTCAGGAACGGGAGCAGGAAATCAGGAATAGGGAGCAGGAAGTCAGGAACGGGAAGCAGGAAGTCAGGAACGGGAGCAGGAAGTCAGGAACGGGGAGCAGGAAATCAGGAATAGGGAGCAGGAAGTCAGGAACGGGAGCAGGAAGTCAGGAACGGGGAGCAGGAAGTCAGGAATGGGAGCAAGAAGTCAGGAATGGGGAGCAGGAAATCAGGAATAGGGAGCAGGAAGTCAGGAACGGGAGCAGCAAGTCAGGAATGGGAACAGGAAGTTACGAATGGGGAGCAGGAAGTCAGGAACGGGGAGCAGGAAATCAGGAATAGGGAGCAGGAAGTCAGGAACGGGAGCAGCAAGTCAGGAATGGGAACAGGAAGTTACGAATGGGGAGCAGGAAGTCAGGAACGGGAGCAGGAAATCAGGAATAGGGAGCAGGAAGTCAGGAACGGGAAGCAGGAAGTCAGGAACGGGAGCAGGAAGTCAGGAACGGGGAGCAGGAAATCAGGAATAGGGAGCAGGAAGTCAGGAACGGGGAGCAGGAAGTCAGGAACGGGGAGCAGGAAATCAGGAATAGGGAGCAGGAAGTCAGGAACGGGGAGCAGGGAATCAGGAATAGGGAGCAGGAAGTCAGGAACGGGAGCAGGAAGTCAGGAACGGGGAGCAGGAAGTCAGGAATGGGAGCAAGAAGTCAGGAATGGGGAGCAGGAAATCAGGAATAGGGAGCAGGAAGTCAGGAACGGGAGCAGCAAGTCAGGAATGGGAACAGGAAGTTACGAATGGGGAGCAGGAAGTCAGGAACGGGAGCAGGAAATCAGGAATAGGGAGCAGGAAGTCAGGAACGGGAAGCAGGAAGTCAGGAACGGGAGCAGGAAGTCAGGAACGGGGAGCAGGGAATCAGGAATGGGGAGCAGGAAGTCAGGAACGGGAGCAGGAAGTCAGGAACGGGGAGCAGGAAGTCAGGAATGGGAGCAAGAAGTCAGGAATGGGGAGCAGGAAATCAGGAATAGGGAGCAGGAAGTCAGGAACGGGAGCAGCAAGTCAGGAATGGGAACAGGAAGTTACGAATGGGGAGCAGGAAGTCAGGAGCGGGGAGCAGGAAGTCAGGAAACAGCAAAAGTGTAAGGCGTCGGGCTCCACGCCGCCCTCTCCCTGCGCCAGCCTGTCATCCCCTTGACTTTCCTGCCCCAAGGTAAAGGAAAACGTCAGCATCTTTTCCTCTCCTGGTTCTGTTTCCCCTAAGTGTCCTGTCCTCTAACTTCCTGGTGACGCTCCCCACGGAGTAACAGACGTCCCCTTATTGTGCTGTCTGAACCTCTGTCACCGCAGAGTGGGCGCATTACCTGGAAGGGCGTCCCTCCCTGCAACCCTCTAATCCTGCCCAGCACCTCGGTCGGGGTCGTGTGAGCACAGTCGGGAAGCCCAGGCCTCCCCACCCGCCTTGGTCCCTTCGGGCTCCTAAGACACGCAGTCAGGCCTCCACCGAGGGGCACCTGTGAGGTTCTGCACCAATCGGCCGCTTCTCCACGGCGCGGGGAGCAGTGAGGACCCAGGGCCGGCAGGAGGGGGCCTCTACCCGACCCGCAGCCTCTGCCCTGGAGCCAGTGACACACACAAGTTCAGCGCCCACACTTTATTGGGACAAAGGAGGGGCGGGCGGACCGGCACCACGGGCCCACCCAGCAGGGGGGTCGGGAGCACAGAATAAATACAAGCAACGTGGGCGCTGCGGGGTGTCCATGCGCAGGAAGGAGACCAGGCCCTTCCAGTGTGGGGACGGTCCGCTCGCAGACGACGAAGGCAGAGGTGCGGCTGGGAAGGGAACCGGTTCCTTACGCAGGTGGGAGGGAAGAGGAGGGAGGTGGAGGGAAATTCCTTTCGTACTTAGAAGACGAGCAGGTTTCACCGGCGGAAGGAAGGAGAGCGGATCTCACATCGGCAGACACGGACTGGGGGGGGGGGGGGGGGGGGGGGGACAGGTCGTATTGCAGACAGGCCAATGCTTCTGCGGCGCCTGCACAGGTCACCGTTCCCGGGGAGGCGGCGCGGCTGGAAAGGCCCTCGGCCTAGAGGACCAGAGACGTGTACCCCACGGGCACCAGCCCCTCGGCGCCATCGCGCCCACAGCGGAGCCAGTCCTCGTCCACGGTGCCCAGGACTCGCAGCACCTCCCCGCGCCGGAAGCTCAGCTGACCGGGTCCCGCGGCCGTGTGGTCACAGAGCGCGCGCACTGCCCTGCGGACCGGAGGGACAGGCCAGGTGAGGCTCCGGGAGAGGCGTGGGGACCGACTGCCCGGCCTCCCCACCAGTCCCCCCCTCAGGACCAGCTCCTCCTCCTAGGCCCCCTCCGTTGCAAACACACCCCCTTGCTCTCCCCCACCCTGGCGGGGGGGGGGGGGGGGGGGGTGTCTCCTGCCAGAATGTGCAGCGTCCTGACCCCACATCCAGTCGTCCCCACCCCCCAAGAAACTTGTTTGGCGCCTGTATCTCCTTCACTCCATCCGCCCTCCTCTTGGACGCCACTGCCTCCTTCACTCCTGGGCCCCAGGGCAGGGTCTGCTCGCCTCTCCCTGCCCCTGTCCCCCCAGGCTGCCTCCCAGGGCCTCAAGGACAGAGTCCGGGTTCCTCCCACCCACTGAGGCCTCAGGCATCTCGCTGCTGCCATCACGCTGGTACCCCCTACACAGCTGCGCCCCCCCCAGACCTGGCCCTGAGGGACTCAGTCCTCCCCTCCCAGCACATCCACCACACGGGCCTGCACGTTCCTGCACCGGGGTCCTCCCTGGGCCACAAGCTCCGTGAGGGCACGGACTCCAGTGCCCGTGCCTTCGCGTTCCCTCCCAGAGCATAACGCCCGGCTCGTGAGAAGGACCTGAATCGTTGAGCGAAGGAAAAGCCAAGAAGCTGAATTCAGGGGCGCCTGGTGGCGCAGTCGGTAAAGCGGCTGAATGGATTTCCGCTTAAGTCACGATCTCACGATTCATGGGTTCGAGCCCCATATGGGGCTCTGTGCTGATGGTGCAGAGCCTGCTTGGGATTCTCTCTCTCTCTGTCCCTCCCCTGCACTCGCGCTCGCTCTCCCTCAAAATAAATACGCTTAAAAAAAAAAAAAGATGGGGCGCCTGGGTGGCGCAGTCGGTTAAGCGTCCGACTTCAGCCAGGTCACGATCTCGCGGTCCGTGAGTTCGAGCCCCGCGTCGGGCTCTGGGCTGATGGCTCAGGGCCTGGAGCCTGTTTCCGATTCTGTGTCTCCCTCTCTCTCTGCCCCTCCCCCGTTCATGCTCTGTCTCTCTCTGTCCCCAAAATAAATAAACGTTGAAAAAAAAAAGAAAAGAAACCTAATTCGGTGCTCTGAGACAACCAGGCTGAGGCCAGACTCCGGAGTAGAAGCAGGTCTGAACCTGAAAAACCCTCAGGGAAGCATGACCCCTCAGAGGACAGCAACAAGTGACCGGTCCCAGGCACCCGCCGGGCACCACAGGCCTCACACACTTAGGTTTAGTCTTCCTAAGACCATCGCCAACGGACGAGAGAGAAACGGGCTGGGAGGCAGCAGCGTCACACTGGTCACCAGCTGACCTCGTGGCCCCAGGCCTCTGCGCCACGACCCCCGTGACCCCCACTCTCCCCAAGCAGAAGCCGCCCTCCTGACCTGTGGGTCTGCGGGGCGCTCGGGGCTGCGGCCTCAGGCTCCTCGGGGGAAGACAGAGTCTCGGGAGGTGGCGCCCGCCTCACCAGAGCCAACACGCTCACTGTCGGCGGCAGCCAGCTGGACGGTCTCCTGGACGAAGGACACAGGGTCACAGGGGTCACCGGGCATCCAGAAAAAGAACCCAAGAACCCGGGGTTTGGGAGGAGGGAGGACGTGGGGGGGCGCCTGACTCAAAAGAGGTCAGGGACGGGTCACTGCTGGGAGCACGGAGGCAGCTGCGGGACACAGGCACCCTCACGGTGATGGGGGGGGGGGCGCCCACCAAGGTCACCGACGCCCCGGAAGGGGCCTCTGGGAGCAGCGGGCTCAGGGAGGCCCCGAGGCTCACTGGACAGGCCGAGGCCACCGTGGCCAAACCCCAGGGCAAGAGCACGGGGCTTGCAGGGCGGGCCTAACGGGAACCACGTGCGGCTCGGGCCCTAGGGAAACAAGCCGGCCAACCTCTGGTGCAAACGGTCTCTATAGGTTCCAACTGGGATGACTGGGGGCTCTGAGAAGGGGCCAGAGTCCTGGAGGGGCCCGGCTACCCCATTACCTGGACTTCAAGGCTCCACCGTCGGCTTCTGTGACGCCCCCCGGCACCCCAAACAGTCTCCCCAGCCATACGCCTCTGCCTGGTGCCGCTTCCTCCGCGGGCAGGGGCCCGTCCTGGGCTCCTTCGGCAGTGCCGGAGGGACGCCAGGACCTCCACCGGGGGAGAGGGAAGCCCTCGCCGCTCCCGGACGCGTAGACCCGGGAGGCCTGGGTCAGCTGCTCCCACCAGCCGCCGGGTGCGGGGGGGCTCGCGGGAGCTGAAGGGCCTGGAGGCGTCTCCCCGGAAGCCCCCCGAAGGCTCTGGGCCAGCCGCCCCCCCCAGTGCAGCACGGCCCGCACGGTGTGCTGCAGGGCCGGAGGCGAGCCCGGGGCGGGGGCGGCGGGAGGCGGGCCCAGGGGCAGGTGGTGGTGGTGTTCGAAGAGCAGATCCAGGTGGAAAGTGAGCACGGACAGCGGCTGCAGCAGCAGGAGCAGCTCGGTGGTCAGCGCGGGGCAGCCGCCGCGGGCCAAGGAGAAGAAGCCGGTGGGCAGATACAGGAGGGACAGCAGGCCTGGGGACGTGCAGGCTGCCGTCGGGCCCCGGTCCGGCCTCCGTCCACGCTGGCGGCGCAGAGCCCACGCGCCCCTGCCCCAGCGGAACCAGGGCCCGCTGAACAAGGGTGGCACATAACTCGCACGAGGAAAGGGGGCCTTGAAGGCCGAGGGAGCAATCCGGAGCCTCAGGGAAGGAGGACGCGAGGGATGAAGGTGAACAGGCCTCCTGGGGTAAAGACGACCCAAGGAGGGCCGTGGGGCAGGAAGGATGGGGAAGAAGACTGCCCCGGGGCCTGGGGAGAGCCCCAGACCTGGAGGCCGGGGAAGAAGGCAGAGGCCTGATAACCAAGCTTCTGGAGGTGTCGGTGAGGACTTGGGTCTCTCCTGTTATGGGCAACGGGAAGCACTGAAAGCCTGAGGCGGCGGGGTAATCAAAGTCGTGCCTGGGGCCAAAGTCACTCTGACGTCAGTGGGACCGACAGGAGAGGTGCCCGCCCCCCTCTCCCTGAGGCTCAGGGTCTGACCTGCGTCTTCCTGGAGGCTGGAAAACCACAGCTCCAACTGCTTCGTGCTGGGGGTGGCAGGAAAAACGGAGTTCGGGATGAGAGATGAGCTTCGCAGAGGCGACAGCCCTCTCTGGGAACCAGTGCACCCGCGAGGTCCCCGGGGCTGGGAGGAGCGCCAGGAAACAGGGCCACTCACTTGAGGAGGCCCAGGATGAAGGCGTGGAAGCGGCTGCGGCTGCTGCTCAGCGGGGCCAGACGGCTGACCTGGCTGTACAGGGTCCCCAGCGAGCGGGTGCCGGAGCCTGCGGACGCCGCGTTATCAGCCGGGCCCAGGCCTGCGCGCGCCCCCGCCCCGCCCCGCGCGGGCCCGCCCCACCTGGCTTCACCGACGCCTCCACCACGCTCCAGGGGCTGCTCCGGCGCTGCCCGGTGATGAGGTCCTTCCGGAAAGGCTTCAGCCCGTCGGCCACCAGGGCGTGGAGGGCCGGGCAGAGGGTGGTCAGCACCAGGTGCCCCACGTCCGGGCTCAGCCGGCTGTCCCCCAGCTGCGCCTGGGGGCGGGCACAACGCGGCACGTCGGCCTCCCTGCCAACCGCGCGTGCGGGCCCCAGGGGTCCCCTCTCGCCCCCGCTGCCTCCCCCACAGACACCTTCACCTTCTGAACCAAGTTCCGGGCGGCCCCAAAATGCGAGATGATCTTATCCACCGAGGCGCTGACGGCTATCAGGAGCCCTGCGAGAGCCGGGCAGGGAGGTCGGTGCCCGCGCTCACCCGAGGGCCCCGCAGACCTTCGGTTCGCGCACCGTGACCCCGGGGGCCGGGCGCCCACACCAGCCGCAGCCGACTCGGCAGCCGGGGTCAAGAGTCCGAGCGTCCTACCTTTCTTCTGCTCCTGCAGCTGGCCGGCCCCACCCTGGGTTTCTGCCATCCACCGTCGCTGGGCCCCGGGGGCGCCGGCGAACGACCAGGAGCTCCGGGCTGGGGTGAAGGAAGAACGCGGCGGCGTGACCCGAGGGTGACCCGAGGACGCCGGGCCGGCGCACAGGTCGCCCGCAGGCCGCAAGGGGGCAGGGCCGGGGGCAGGGCCAGGCGCAGCGCCCCCCCCCCCCTCCCGCCCCGTCCCGCGCGCGCCGCCCGCACCCGCGCCCACCTCCGCCCCGAAGGCCCCGGCCGGGACTGCGCGCTCCCCGCCGGCCGGACGCGTGTAGGGAGAGCAGCCCGGGGAGCACGTGAGGGGGCCTGGGCCAATGGACGGACAGACAGACCGACCTCCGGGAGTGGGAGGAGACGCAGCGGGAGGGGCGGCCGGGGATCGGGAGGCTGGGAGGCGCGGGCGGGGCCCACCGGGTCCCGAGCCAGCCTCTCTCCCACCCCCCGAGCGAGGCGCGGCCAGCACCCCCCCCCCCCGCCCCGGTGCGCAGGGGGCGTGACCCGAGGCCCGTCGCCCGGCGCTAGCTGGGACGCCCTCGGCCCGCGCCCCCCACGCCCGGACCTCGAGGCCCAGGGCCCAGCCCCGCGGCGGGCGGGCGGGCGGGCGCGGGGGGCGGGCGGGCCCGGGTCCGTCTTACGTAGCCTGGGCGGAGGCGGCGGGCTCCTGGTCCGGCCGGGGGCCTTCGGTGGGCGCGGCGGCGGTGGCAGCGGGGGGGCGGGCACCTGGCGGGGCGGGGGGGCCGCGGCGGGGAAGGTGCTGCTTCTGGGAAAGAGCGGGGACAGCAGCAGTGCCAGCTCGGGGCTGGCCAGGCAGGGTAGGGCCCCCCGGGCCGGGGGCGAGTGCGCGCCCACCGGGGACAGGCGCACGGGCAGCAGCCGCAGTCCCGCGCGGGGCGGGCCGGCCCGAGGCGGGGTTCCCACCGCGCCCGCGCCTTCCAGCAGAGGGCGCGCGTCGGCCGCGGCCCGGGGGGCGGGCGGCGGCGGCGGCGGCGGGGGGGCACCGGCTGCAGCGGGGGGCGGGGCGGGGCGGCGGGGGCGGGGCGGCAGCCAGGCGGGGCGGGCGGAGAAAGAGGGAGCAGAGAGTTAGTGCCGCGGCCCGGCGGCGCCCCCCAGGGTCCCCTCCCGGAGCGCTCGCCGCCGGCGGCCGGGGGGCGGGGGGGGGGGGGGCGGTCTGCGGGAGGGGGGCGGCGGGCGGCACCCACGGAGGGGGCGAGGCGGGGGCGGGGCCGCAGCCCGCCCCCCCCCCCCGCCCCGCCTCCGCCCGGCTCTTCCCCGCGGCCGCTTACCCGCACGGCCGGCCTGCGCGCCCGGCTCCACGGGCTCCCGGGCGGCCGGGGCCTGCTCTCCAGCCGCGGGGCTGCCCGGCCTGCCCTCCTCGGGCGGCCGCTCGGCGATGGGCTGCAGCCCGGGCCGGTTCTTCCTCCTCCGCGGCGGGACGGGCGGGGGCGGGGGCCGGGACGGCACCAGGGCCCAGCCAGCCGGGGGGTCGCGGGGCGGCAGCGGCGGGGGCGGGGCGCGGCTCCGGGACCGCAGCTCCTTGAAGGTGGTGACCTCCCGCGGCGGCGCTGGGGAGCCGCCCAGGGAGCCGCTGGGGGGCAGCTCGCTGTCGGGCGAGAAGACTATGAGCCAGTCGCTGCGGTCCTTCTTGACCTGCGGCGCGAGGGGCAGCCCCGGGCCCCGCTTGCGCTTCTGGGCCAGCTCGTGGAAAGACGTGACGGTCCGGCGAGCCGCCGGCTCCTCGCTGACGTCACGCCTGCACCCCGCCTCGGCTCTCCCCGCGTCTGCTTTCCAGCCGGGGTCGGCTACCCCCGAGGCGGTTTTGCGCCCGGAGTCGAGTTGTCCGGGTTCCGTTTTCCAGCTGGAGTTACTATGCCCACTGATTTTGCAGCTAGAGTTATTGTTCTCCGCGACTCTCCAGCCGGCTTCCGCTTTCTCCGTGTCAATTTTCCAGATAGGGTTGATTTTCCAGCTGGGTTCCGTCTTCCCAGCGTCGGTTTTCCCATCATCATCATCCGCCTCTGGGAGCTCGGAGGCAGGGAGGTCCTGCTCCCCACCCTCGTCCTCTTCCTCCAGCCCCGGGGAGGGGGGCTCCAGGCAGGCGGTCAGGGCGTTGCAGTTGGAGTCCAGGCCAGGGCCAGGAGGGGAGGACGCTCCGGAGCAGGAATCGGGCGAGCAGCAGAAGCTGTCCGGGGAGCAGGCGCCAGGGCCTGCGGAAGCCAGTGGGGAGCCCTGCTCCAGGGGGGTGATGCTGGGCTGAGGGCGGACATGCTCGTCGCCAGGGAGGCCCCGCGAGTACACGGAGACGGGGGTCTCGTCAGGGCTAAGATCTGAGCAGGAGCTGAGCGAGGAGGAGCAGCCCGGGTCCGAGGGGGAGGCAGCCCCCTCTTCCTCCTGGGCCGGGTCCTGCCGGTTTTCCAAGCCTGGCCCGTGCTCCTGGCAGCAGCGGCAGGGCACGGCTGGGCTGTTGGAATTGGCATCCACCAGGGCCCCGCTGCAGGGGCCCCGGCTCTCCTTGCCCCCGGTGTCCCCTGGGGGAGGGGACGTGCTCAAGGGCCCCTCCCGTAGCTCAGGACGGCGGGACAGGTGCAGGCCCAGAGAGACATGCTGGAGGTGGATGTGGTTGAGGTTGCAAAGTAAAGCCCTCTGAGGGGACAGCATTGTGCCGCCGGCGACGGGATGGCCTCTCGACAATCAGGAGGATCGGGCCTCTCACACCCGCCTACCTGGCAACCGCAGACGCAGACCTGGAAGACAGGGACGGTGAAACCCAGCCAGAGAGGGCGCGGGCCGCGGGAAGGACACCGAGGTGACTGACAGCTGCAGCAGGCATGAAAGGCGCCGGCCGCTTCGGACAATATTTAAATGAGATGCAAATGTCCACCGACTGACCATTAGTTTCCACTGCAGTATTTGCAGGTGGAGCCGAAGGGAGCCCCCCGGGAATGGGGCGGGGAGGGTCAGAGAATGCGGCTGCGCTCTGGATCTCCGTGGAGGTGCGGGGGCTTGAAAAAGGATGGGGCCCGGAATGGAGCCCCAGATCGTCTCTGCTGCAGTCTGGCCCTGTCCCCCCACCCCACCCCACCCCACCGCCGCCCCTTCCCCAGCCTGCCCTTCACTCCCAGGGGAAGGGGCCGAGGGAGGCCCCGCCCAGATGCTCTGAAGCCGGGTGGGGGATGGCGCGTCTGGCCGCTCAATGCGCGAAAGGGGCAGCGTGTCGGGTCCGCGTGGCAGGTCGGCCGGCACAGAGCTCGGCGGCCTCGGTGCACCTGCGCTGGGACCCCGTGCTCGTCCATTCTCTCCGCGCTGGTCCCCATCACCCAGCCGCCGCCCCGCTCCTCCTCTATGCAGCTTCACTGCTCCCCTCTCCCGCCCCCCCTCTCGCGTCCCGAGGCCGAGCCCTCCTCACCAGGGGCCTCCTCCCGCAGCCGCTGCAGCGGGCTCCTCCTCGGCTCCCAAGGTCCCCGCCGGACCGCACAGACTGGAAGGGGGGGGGGGGGGCGCTGGGACAACCCGCCGGCGCTGCGCAGCCGCGCCCCTTCACGCATGGGCGTGGCGTGGCTCAGACCCAGCCCTCAGCGCCTGACGTCGCGCCTGTGTCACCCACCGAGGCCCAGCGTGCAGCTTTCGAGGTCTTAGGCTTTCGGTCCTCAGGCGTCCCGAAGGCAAGGCCCCCTGGTCCCCGCTTCCGTGCAGCCACCCCCACCCCTGCCCACCCTGGCCGGAGCCGCGCCCCCGGCTAGCACAGCAGGGGCTAGCACAGCAGGAACAGGACCACGACAAGGTTCGACAATTTATTGAGCGCCTCGAGGCCCCGCCTCGCCCAACCCCTCCCTGTCCCCGGTCCCCGGTCCCCGGGTCACTTTTTCCTCTTGTATATGTTGTTCGCCAGCCCCAGGAAGATGGCCGGGGGCAGGGGCGCAGAGTGCTGCTCGATGAGGCCCATCAGGCGGCCGTAGCTGTCCTCTTGGTACTGCCCGAACACGGCCGGCAGCTCCAGCTCCTCGTAGAGCGCCTTCACCCGGGCCACCTTCTCGGCCTCCTTTTGCCCATAGTTCTCCTGGAAGGGTTTGGGGGCAGGAGAAGGGGCTCAGCCTACCCCACCAGCGCCTCCGGGTGCCCGGCACGCCCCTCATGCACAGATTCCAGAACATCTCTATCACTAGTCACTACTTCCCGCCTCCGGTTTCCAGGGTCTTTGAGCGCCTCCGATCTACAACTTCCGTCTCCCCACCCCAAATGCTCAGATACTGGCTCAGGACTCAGTTTCTTCTCCCCCGGGGCTTCTCAACCTGGGCACTACTCAAACTCAGGGCTGAAGACTCTCCTGCGGGGGGAAGCCGTTCTGTGCATTCTGTGCATTTGGCGGCTTCCCGGCCTCTACCCAGGAGGCACCTGTAGCGCATGCGCACACCAAGTTACGACAGAAAAACGTCTGCAAAAGCACCCCCACCTGAGAATCACTGCCCCGTCCCCCTCCTCACGAGCCCAGGTCCACAGCCCTCTCTCCGGCACCTGAAGGACCTTGCGCTGCTCTGGGGAGGCCCGCTGCAGACACTGAACCACCAGCCAGCTGCATTTGTTGTCCTGGATGTCCGTGCCGATCTTGCCTGTCACACTAGGGTCCCCAAAGAGATCAAGGTAATCATCCTGGCAGGGGCAGAAAAGGCAGAGTGGAGAGGCTCCGGAGACAGGAAGCTGTGGCCTGCCCCCACAGGCACCTTCCTACCTGCACCTGGAAGAACTCCCCCATCTCCAGCAGGATCTTCCTGGCGCTGGCGTGCTCCTTCTCCCCGTCGATGCCCGCCTACGGCGGAAAGGGGAGCGGTGAGCCCAACTCCCGAGGGGCCTCCGCTTTCCCTGCTGCTGCTCTGGCTGCTGAGGCCAGCCCCCAAATCGTCTCCCCTCTCCTTTCAGACATGCCTGGCCGCCCGGATGCAGGACGTCTGGACCGTCCAACCTCTATCCTCTTATGCCAGCGGGGCCTCCGGGTGAGGGCCAGCAGAGGCGGGTCAGCCCCAGAGGCCTGCGGACCCCGGGCAACACTCTTCTTCCTAACCCTTCACCATTTACCACTTCTGCGCGATGAAAAGGGAAATGGAGAAGCGAGGTCAGCGCAGGCAGTTAGCCCAGGGTTCTCCACATCACACCATGTGACCTCCTCCCCACTCCCATCCAGACTCGACGGGCTGACTGCTTTCACGTCCCTTGCCTTGGCTAATGGTCATAAAAATCCTGGGGAGGGAACTTTATCATCTTACAGCTGAGAGCAGGCTCAGACAGCTTAAGTAACTTGGTCAAGGCCACACAGCCACGCAGTGGGGGCACGAGACTGCCCGAAGACGTCTGCTTTGTGCCCTCTTGTCCAAAAGTCCCATCGGGGGGCGGCAAGGGTGGGAAGGCTCACTCACCATGTACATGGCGGCAGCCACAGGAAGATAGAACGAGTAGAAAGCGGTCTTATACTTGACGATGGACTTGTACCTGGGCAGGGGAGAAGATACACTGCTCAGAAGGGCAGTGCCCAGCACAGCCCTCCCGGGCCGTCCAGATGCAGTTCCCACCATCCCTCACCTCTTTTCAGTGAATCTGCTGAGATCCACATTGCCCTGGGGGGCCGTGATGAGGTCCAGCGTCTGTCCGAGCTCAGTCTGATAGGTACTCTGAGGAGGAAGATGGCCCATAACCTTGCCTTTCTCCAGGGCTGGGAAACCCTGAAATCCCGGGACCCACATCCCACGCCATGGGCAGTCAGAGAGGCAGCAAGGACAGGGCCCTTGGGGTGCCCGGGGGGCACAGTTGGTTAAGCGTCTGACTCTTGATCTCGGCTCAGGTCAGGATCTCACGGTTCGAGCCCTGTATCACGCCCTGCATGGTCAGTGGGGAGCCCGCTTGGGATTCTCTCTCCCCCCTCTCTGCCCCTCCCCCACCCAGTGGCTCACTCGCTCACTCTCTCAAAATAAATAAATTAAAAACAAAAAAAAAAGAGGGAGAGGGCCGCGAGCCTCATGGCCCATCCTGACCCGATCACGGAGACCAGGGAAGCCCTTCCTGCCACCACCCTGCCCGGCACCCTTCCCTGCTTTATTCCCTTCCAGGCAGACCTAGCCCTCTCCCGTGCCCCGAGCGAAGCGAGATGAAAGTGGCCCAGGGAGGCCAGGCCTGCAGCACACCTGTAGGAAGAGCTCAATCAGGTTCAGGTAATAGGGCTGCTCCCGGCAGTAGAGCCTCAGCATGCGGTAGATACATGCTTCCAGAAGCAACGCGTCATTGATGGCATCCAGACCTACGCCTGGCTGTCAGGGACACAGAAGAAACATGCAGTCGATCTCTGGCCACTGTGGACACCTCGGGCGGGCTCGAGGTCACCACCCCCCCAGGCCCTTTGCCACGCCCACTGCTGGCTTCTCGCCCAGTAGTATCGCACCTTCTGATACCAGCAGACCTGCCCCCGCCGGATGAGGGATGAATCCATGATGTCGTCCGACACCAGGAAGAAAGCCTGGAGCTACAGGAGAAGGAAGAGCGGGGTAAGACCCTCGGTCTCCTTGGAGGTGCTCCTTCTGCCGGTGACGGAGCGGCTGGGACATCTGTGCCGTGCTGTGGGGCTTCGGAAAATCCTAGGACTTCGTTGGATCTGGCGTTCCAGGTATAACGTGGGGTCACAGCTCTCATTTCCAGAGTGAGAGACTCCCAAGGGATCTCGGACATCCCCAAACACGCAGCCCTAGACGACCCCGGGGTCAGGGAGGTTAGGTTCCCTGGCCAAAAACTTCCTTGAATGCTGAAGGGAAGATTCCTTCATGCAGTCTGACTTTACCTGACTTGTGGAATAAAAGGCAGCTGTTCCCGTGTCGTCCCCGGGCACTCTGCTTGCACACCCGTGTGCGGGACAAAGCCCCACCTCAGGGAGCTCATCTAAGGGTGCAGGTCTAATAGGGACAGAACCGAAGTCTGACCCCTGGTCACTTTCACCCATGGGTCTTAACCATTTAACCCACTCAAACAGCAGCCCAGGGCTTCTAAGTCCCAGCCTTCCTGAGGTCCCCAGGATACACGAGTTTTCCCAGCGGGCTGTGAGGTCCTCGGAGGCAAGGCCAACATTGCCCACCCCGGAGCTCCCAGAGGCTCAAACAGCCGGCCCCGGAGCCGACGTGTAACAAATGCATGTGTGACAGAGAGCGAAACGCCGCCGCGTACCCCAATGCTTCTCGTAGTCAGGTTCCGAGACTTCGAACACGGCCTTCCAGAACACGGTTTAGATCTTCACTCCGCCCTGAACTCTGTGCACCAGCGGCCCTGCCTCGCTCGGAGCCCCCAGCGCCACCCGTCGGCTCTGCCGTGCCCCGTCCAGAAAGGACTAAGGTGGCCGCTGCTCTTTTCCCAAGTGAATCCTCGGGGAAGGAGGCGTCCATCCACACCTCCATGTCTGCCCTCATCCTGGGGCAGGCTCTGGGCCCCCATATCGGAGGCACGTGTCTCATGTACATAGTGTTTACTTTGAGGGACATGCTTCCGCTGAAGCTCCCGGTCCACTCTCTTCCACCTAGTTTCAACCGTTCCCACTCAACCCACACGGTCTCCAGGGGCATCCGTTCTGCGGCTTCCCTCAGTCTCCTCCGTCCCACCGCAGTTCGTAACCCCACTGCACTTCCTGTTTTGTAGGGGACTTAAAAAAATACACACCAGTACCAGAGTCTCAACTAAATGAGAAACCTATCCACAGTATTAGTCAGTTACGCTGGAGGGACGATTCTAAAGATTAAAGATTAAAGATCGAAGAAGAACCCACTACTCTTGACTGGATCCTGAGTATTTGAAAAAAAAAACAAACAACTTAGAATGGACTTTTTGTGGACAATGAGGAAATTTAACTATGAAATATACATTATGGGAATGCAAGCTGGTGCAGCCACTCCGGAAAACAGGATGGAGGTTCCTCAAAAAACTAAAAATAGAACTACCCCACGACCCAGCAATTGCACTGCTAGGCATTTCTCCACGGGATACAGGTGGGCTGTTTCGAAGGGTCACAGGCACCCCCATGTTTATAGCAGCACTATCGACAACAGCCAAAGGACGGGAAGAGCCCAAATGTCCATCGATGGATGAATGGATAAAGAAAATGTGGTATATATATATATATATATATATATATATACACGGGAGTATTACTCGGCAATCAAAAAGAACGAAATCTTGCCATTTGCAGCTACGTGGCTGGAACTGGAGGCTATGATGCTAAATGAAATTAGTCAGAGAAAGACAAAAATCCTATGATTTCACTCATATGAGGACTTTAAGAGACAAAACAAAGCAACATAAGGGAAGGGAAACAAAAAGAATAGAAAAACAGGGAGGGGGACAAAACAGAAGAGACTCATAAATATGGAGAGCAAACTGAGGGTTACGGGAAGGGTTGGGGGGGAGAAGGGCTAACTGGGGGAGGGGCACCTAAAGAATCTACTCCTGAAATCACTGTTGCACTCTATACTAATTTGGATGTAAATTAAAAAAAAAAAAAAAAAATTCATCAGACTCTCCCAAGGCCAGAAGAGGGATATTGGAAGAATTTTAAGGTCAAGGAGAAAGGAATATGACCTAAAGCCACCAGACAATATATTAAATTTGGCGTTTATGAAATAAAAAAAAAAAAAGAAATATACATTAGATAATATTACTGTACCGGTGTTAAATAAATTATCCCGGAACGTTGCTATGGCCTGAATGTATCCTTGCAAATGTGTATGTTGAAATCCTAACCGTGGATGAGGAGGCAGGGCCTCCGGGAGGTGTGCGGGCACCGGGACAGGGCCCTCACGACAGGCCTCCAGAGGTCCCCGGCCCCTTTTGCCACCAGAGGGTGTAGCAGGAAGGTGCCCCCCGCCCCAGCCCCAGGACGAGGGCCTCACCAACCACACTGGTGCCGTGATCTCCCACCTCCAGCCCCCCGAACTCGGCGAAATGCACTTCTGTTCTTTATAAGCTACCCCAGTCCGTGTTATTTTGTCGTAGCAGCCCAAATGAACTAAGACACGAGTGATCACGGTACTGTGGATATACGGGCAAATGTCCTCGTGTCTAGGAGGTGAATCCTGAGATAGAAAAGTAAGAGATTGAAGGAAATGAGGCAGAGGTAGAAAGATAAAAGCAGA
This sequence comes from Leopardus geoffroyi, assembly GCF_018350155.1. Lineage (NCBI taxonomy): Eukaryota > Metazoa > Chordata > Mammalia > Carnivora > Felidae > Leopardus > Leopardus geoffroyi. The sequence continues at coordinate 1,396,469 of NC_059338.1, read as the reverse complement.
GATTATAACAAGGGGCGCCTGGGGGGCTCAGTTGGTTAAGCGTCCGACTCTTGGTTTCGGCTCAGGTCATACCTCAGAGTTTTCGGGAGTCCAAGCATCGGGCTCTGTGCTGACAGCCTGGGGCCGGCTTGAGATTCTCTCTCTGCCCCTCCCCCGCTCATGTTCTCTCGGTCTCTCTCAAGATACTTTTTTTTTTTAATCACCCAAACAAAAACACTGGGGGACAGCTCAAAAGCACCTTGGGGAAGGGACAGCACTACCGCCACGTTTAAAAAAAGAAACACTCACAGGTGCAGCTCCAATTCATGACAATTATCTCCAGCAGGTGAACCACTGGGCCCTCAAATCCTCCCCCGCCTGGTCCCCGAGCTCTGCGCCCCTGCTCTGCCCTGGGCCTCCTTGCCCATCACCTGTCCCTCAGTGATGCCACTATCCCTTTACCTCCTTGGAGGCAAATCCCTCTTCTCCAGCCCCATCTCACTCACAAGCTACAGACTGGAATTTCCAACAGCCACACGCCACAGTCCCGCCCGCGCTGCCCAAACCAAACCGAGAAGGCGGCATGGCTGACCGCGAGCCCATCACGTCTTCCCCTGAGGCAGGCCAGAAGCCTCAGCGTGTCCGTCATTCATCATGTCCTAAGTGTCTTCCCTTCTGGGCTCACTGCCACCCTCCTCAGAGCCTAGCACCCCTCCTGGGACCCAGTCTCCTTGTCACTAGTGAAGGCGTTAGGCCAGGCCAGGAAACAATGCCCCTTCAAGGGCCAAATGAACCGGGTAGAGGAGACAAGGGGATTGGAGCAAAGCAGAGCAGGACGGGGCCACACAAGAGAGCACGTGCCCTGTTGTGGGGTCAGTGGCTATGATTCAATGTCAGCCAGATGCTGCTACGTGGGTATCTGGGCCCGGATCTAGTAATTTTCCAAGCAATGCCAGAAATCTGGGGTTTTATGTGACATCTTAATTAAATTTAGGGCCATTAATTTTTGAAAACTACCAGTGGGCTGAAAGTTTCCAGTCTCTGCTTTGAAGTAACCTTCTGGAAGAACTACACCGTTTGCGTGGTTATCCTCTGCTCGGAGGAAAGAGTTGACTTTTTTTTTTTTTTTTTTTAAGTAGGCTCCACACTCAGCTGGAACCCAGCTAGGGGCTAAACTCATGACCCTGAGATCAAGACCTGAGCTGAGATCAAGAGTTAGATGCTCAGGGCACCTGGGCGGCTCAGTTGGTTGAGCGTCTGATTTCAGCTCAGGTCATGATCTCACCATTCAAGAGTCTGAGCCCCGAGTCGGGACCTCTGCCGTCACACTCTGTCCGCTTCGGATCCTCTGGGTCACGCTCCTCCACCTCGACCCACTCTCTCTCTGTCTCTCAAAAATAAATCAACATTTCAAAAAACCAAATAAAGAGACACCCAACAGAATGAGCCGCCCAGGTGCCCCAGAGGCGACATCTTTATGTCCAGTTCCAAGGCCCTGGCCCACGGCTAGTTTGTGGATTAAATATGTACCCCCTGGCAACGAGGTTCTGCACATTGGTTAACCTTGGGGTAATTCGGTGTCCAAATTCGATTACTGCCACACAGAAACACGTGGAGAGATTAGTTTCCGGCTCATCCCTCCCTGCCCCCCAGGATGCCCCCACCCTGGTAAAACCTCCGCTCCCCCGCCCCATCCTCTCACCAGCTCCACACACCAGCCCACAGTCAGGGCCCGCTGGAGACTGTCGGCATCCTGCTTCCCGGGCTCCACCAGCTGCCGGTAGGCTATCAACACCGTCAGGCCCCGCTGGTACTTGCCTCCGACGGTGTTGTACTCCAGGACCTGGGCGCAGGGGGGAGGGCAGGGCGGCGTGTTCGCAGAGGGCCGCTCCGAGATTGCTCCCCACCCTCTCTCCCTTCCAACCGCCACCTAACTTCAACTTCCTCGAACACGGCTCCTCCTCCAGGGAGTCTCTGGAGTGGCTCCCCCCGCCCCCAGCCCTCTCTGGGTGGTCTTCCTCGGTACATTTTTTTTCTTTTCCTTTTTTTTTTTTTTTTTTTAAGCAGGCTCCATGCCCAACATGGGGCTTGAACTCACAACCCTGAGATCAAGAGTCACACACTCTACTGACTGACCTAGCCAGGCACTGCATTCCTCAGTAAATTTAAAGCCTTCATACTGCACAGCAAAATCTGTCCCCGAGCCCAAAGCAGGGCTTAAACCCAGAGGCAAGGGTTCACGCCACGGAAATGGCTGGCAAGTTCAGGTCTCTCCTTCCCAGGTTCCTGCCCCGTCCCCACCTCTCCTATGCTTCCCAGCCACCTCCTCCTACCCACAATTCAAACTGTCTGCAAGTGAAAAGCCTCTCTCACTGTATTAAAGACAAGGCCGGGGAACCTGGAGGGCTCAGTCAGTTAAGTGTCCAACTTCAGCTCAGGTCATGATCTCACAGTTCATGAGTTCAAGCCCCATGTCAGGCTCTGTGCTGACAGCTCAGAACCTGGAGCCTGCTTCCGATTCTGTGTCTCCTGCTCTCTCTGCCCCTTGCCCGCTCGCATTCTGTCTCTCTCTCTCAAAATAAACATTAAAGAAAAAAAAAGACAAGGCCCCAAAGTAGGCCAGAAGAGAGCTCAGGAGGGGACCCACCCCCCAGCCTTCCAGGGGCGTCTCCTCCTGCTGGGAACTCCATTTTTGCCTTCTGTCGTCCACAGGCTCTAATGCGTTGGGAGCACCTCCCCCTGTAGTCTCCATCCCAGCGTAGGCAAACCTTTTCCTAGCTTCAACAGTATTTATAAAAATTACTAAATAGGGGCACCCAGGTGCCTCAGCCGGTTAAGCGTCCGACTTTGGCTCAAGTCATGATCTCTGGCTTTATGAGTTCGAGCCCCATGTCTGGCTCTGTGCTGACAGTGTGAAGCCTGCTTGGGATCCTCTGTCCCCCTCTATCTCTGCCCCTCCCCCAAAAAATAAACATAAAAAAAAAAAAAAGAATTACTAGATACCCCCCAAAAGAATAAAAGAATTAGGCAACTTAAGTATCCCAGCCAGGGGGCGCCTGGTGGCTCAGGAAGTTGAGCATCTCAATTTCAGCTCAGGTCGTGGTCATGATCCCAAGGTTGTAGGACTGAGCCCTGTGTCAGGCTCCACAAACCTGCTTGTGATTCTCTCTCCCTCTGCCCCTCTCCCCTGCTCAGACTCTCTCTTTTTCTAAAATTAAAAAAAAAAAAAAAAAAAGAATTCCCAGCCAGATTTCTCCTGGAGCAGGGGTTTCTGATGATGCCCTAGCTCCACCTGGCCCGCCTCAGGCTGCCTTCCTCCCGGGTCCCTGTCAAAATAGCATCTTGTGACCTCGGACACCTAATTCCCTTTCTCAACAAAATCAAAGACTTACCAGATTAAAGCCTTCACCCTCTTCACCCTTCATGCAAAGCAGTCCAGAAGCCCTAAGTACCCCTGCCCAGGCCCCGCCCCCTCCAGAGGAGACCCAGAGCCACTCAGGTAAAAGCCAGCTCCCCCCCTATAAGCCAGGACCCCCAGACGCTTATAGAATGAACCAAAGATTCCCACTCTGAAGTCACAAATCCCTCACCTCCTTGAGCCGGGCAATGGCATCTCCTATCTCTGGGTGGCCCGTGCCATCCTCGGTCAGCACCTTGACAATCTGGGAGAAGTGCTGGATGAAATTCTGCTTTTCTTGGGCATAAGGGTCCAATTTCTGGTTTCCATTCATTCTGAGGGAGGAGTAAAGTGCTCTGAGGAGAGGAGACACAAGTCAGAAACCTGAGCACTGCTCCCCTCCCCAAAGCCTCTCACCCCACCACACTCACCGAGGCTCCTCTGTCCACGCTTGGCACCAGCAGCGGGCACCGTGCCAGGCCCCCAGGGCTGGGCCCCCGTGCACCAGGGAGGGCCGCAGGAGGGAACCCAGCCACCTCTCCTGGGGCGCCCAGCAGGGAGCTGGCAGCCAGAAGACCCCCACAGATCTCAGCCAGCGGGACAGGGGCATCACAGGGGTGGCATAGGGAGGGGGCACTGAGCACTCCCTGCAGGGGCAAGCACCACAGGCAGATGCTCGGCTGCGGCTCCCCGGGTCACCCCCACCACCCCCAGCCTTTCACCTCGGGGCCCAGAATGCCCCGCCCTCTCCCGAGCTAGGCTCCAGGGCATTTACAGGAAGAAGTTAATGCAAGGGGGGAAAGAGCGGCTGGCCGGCCGGCTGGCTGGAAGTCGACTGATGGCACCTAGGTACGCACTTAAAATAACTTAATGCCACCCAACTACATCCCCTCAACCGTCAGCCCTGCGGGGAACCTCTGGAATTGCTACTGCCTTGGCTTCTTCCCCCAGGTCCTGGAGCACAGCTGGAAGAGCCCAGACTGAAGGACCTGAGGACCAGGGGCTGGGAGGACCCTTAAAGCACCCTATTTCACGAAGGCCAAACGGAATCTCGAAGAGGCAGGAAGATACGTGACCAGTGGCAGAGCCAAATCTAGAACCCAGGTCTCCCCTGGGAGGCGGGGAGGGGGTGCGCAGGCTCGGAGATACCCCAAGAGGACGCAGACTACGCCGCAACCCCGAGAACCACGGACACGAGGTCCGTGGTCACAGGCAGCGCATGGCCAGCCTCAGAGCAGCCATCGGGCGGCCGGGGAGGCTCGGAGCGCGCACAATGCACATCCTGGCGGCTTCCGCCCACCCAGAGGGTCAGCCAGTCCCACGGGCTCCCAACACCGGGGCCTCCGACGCAAGAGATTGGCCCTCGTGCGCCTCCAAGTGCAGCCGCGGAGCTGGGGCCGAGCCTCCCACCTCGGCCTGAGCGCCGGCCGGAGACCTCTCTCACCTGCTCCCGGATGCAGGCTCCTGCTCCAGAGTGTTGGCGGGGTACTCCTGAAAGCCGCCGGGCTGCGCGCGCGGCATGCTGGGTCTAGTAGTTCCCGAGCTCCCTTAGCTCTAGGCGGAAAGGCCCCATCAGACTACAATTCCCGGCATGCAGCAGGAGGGACAGGACGACGCGATCTAGCGCGGGCTGGCTGGGCAGAGACGAGCCACGCTGATTGGCTGCATCCCCTCGTGCGAGCATGGGGCCCTGCATGGGACAACCAATGGAAGGGCTGCGTGCAGGGCCCTGTAGGCTCTCTCTCCGCACCCTTGCAACTCGGGGTACTCCACCCATCCAGAAAGGTTCTTGCAACTCGAAACCGGCTAGGACAGAAGTAGGTTTTGTTTTAAGGAGCGAAAGTCATTGTGGGAGAATACCCACTCTCACCACTGCTATTCAACTTTGTACTGGAAGTTGAAGTCAGAGCTATTAGATCAGAAAAAGAAATAAAAAACAGCCAAGTTGGAAAAGAACTGGTAAAAATATATGTATTTCAGAGACATGATCCTAACTATGGAAAAATCCACAAGACAGCTGCTAAAGCTACTAGAACAGGGTACAAAAACAACATACAAAAAAATCAGTTGTGCTTTGGCACACAAACAACGAACAATCCTTTCTTTCTTTCTTCCTTTCTTTCTTATTTTATTTTTTAAGTAATCTCCACACCGAAAGTGGGGCTCAAACTCAGGATTCCCCCCACCCCCCACCCCACCCCGAGATCAACAGTCCTGTGCTCTAAAGGCTGAGCCAGCCAGGTGGCCCTGCAATAAACAATCTCAAAAAGGAAGAATGTAATTCTATTTTCAATAGCGTCTACAATAATAAAATACCTAAGAATAAAATTTAACCAAGGAGGTAAAAGACTTGTACATAGAAAACTATAAAACATTGCTGAAAATTTTTAAAGAAAACCTAAACAAATGGGAAATGTTCTTAAGTAGAAAGACTTAGTATTAAGATAGTCCCCAAAACGATCGACAGATTCAACACAATCCCTGTCAAAATTCCAACAGATTTTTGGGACGCCTGGGTGGCGCAGTCGGTTAAGCGTCCGACTTCAGCCAGGTCACGATCTCGCGGCCCGTGAGTTCGAGCCCCGCATCGGGCTCTGGGCTGATGGCTCAGAGCCTGGAGCCTGTTTCCGATTCTGTGTCTCCCTCTCTCTCTGCCCCTCCCTGTTCATGCTCTGTCTCTCTCTGTCCCAAAAATAAATAAAAACGTTGAAAAAAAAAAAATTCCAACAGATTTTTTTTTTCTAGCTATGGAAAAGGCAATCTGCATATGTAATTACAAGGGACTCTGGATAGCTCAAATAATCTTTTTTTTTAATGCTTATTTTTGAGGGGGGGTGGTGGCAGAGAGAGAGGGAGACACAGAATCTGAAGCAGGCTCCAGGCTCTGAGCTGCCAGCACAGAGCCCAACTCAGGCTCAAATTCTCACTACAGAGCTATAATAATCAAAACCATGTGGTACTAGCATAAGGATAGACATACTGGCCAATGAAACAGATTTGAGAGTCAAGAAATAAATTCATACATCTATGACCAATAGGTTTTTTATAAAGGTACTAAGTCCACTAAATGGGGAAAAGACATTCTCTTCAACAAATGACACTAGATAAACTGAGTTGTCTTTCCTCATGCAAAAGAAGAATGAAGTTGGACCCCTACCTCACACCATATTCAAAAATTAACTCAAAATGGATTAAAACCTAAATATAAAAGCTAAAACCATAAAAAGTCTTAGAAGAAAACATAGGACTCAGCCTTCATACCTTGTATTTAGTGATGGACTCTTTCTTTTTTTTTTTTTTTATATTTTTTATTTTTAAGTGATCCCTACACCCAATGTGGGGCTCGAACTCACAACCCCAAGATCAAGAGTCACATGCTCTTGTGAGCATGTGGAAATGGCAAAAGAAAAGATAAATTGAACTTCATCAAAATTAAAAACCTTTGTCCACCAGAGGACACTCAACGGAGTGAAAAGAATGTGTACAGAATGGAAGAGAATGTTCCCAAATCCCGTATCTGATAAGGGTTTGATACCCAGAGTACATAAAGAACTCCTAAAACTCAACAACAAAAATAGAAACAACCTAATTAGAAAATGGGCAAAGGACTTGAGCAGACATTTCTTCAAAGAAAATCTACAAATGACCAATAAGCACATGAAAAGATGCTCATCATCAGTCATTGGGAAAAATGCAAATCAACCACAATGAGATACCACTTTACACTTATTAGTATGAATATAGCAAAAGCAAACAGATTTTTTTTATTTTATTTTTTATTTTTTAAAATTTACATCCAAATTAGTTAGCATATGGTGCCAACAATGATTTCAGGAGTAGATTCCTTAGTGCCCCTCCCCCATTTAGCCCATCCCCCCTCCCACAGCCCCTCCAGCAACCCTCAGTTTGTTCTCCGTATTTATGAGTCTTTTCTGTTTTGTCCCCCTCCCTGTTTTTATATTATTTTTGTTTCCCTTCCCTGATGTTCCTCTGTTTTGTCTCTTAAAGTCCTCGTATGAATGAAGTCATATCATTTTTTCTTTCCCTGACTGACTAATTTCACTTAGCCTCATACCCTCCAGTTCCATCCACATAGTTGCAAATGACAAGATTTCATTCTTTTTGATTGCCGAGTAATACTCCATTGTATGTATATATATATTATATATATATATAATATATATATGTAATATATTGTATGTATATATGTTATATATATATACCACATCTTCTTTATCCATTCATCCATCGATGGACATTTGGGCTTTTCCCGTCCTTTGGCTGTTGTCGATAGTGCTGCTATAAACATGGGGGTGCATGTGACCCTTCAAAACAGCCCACCTGTATCCCGTGGAGAAACGCCTAGTAGTGTAATTGCTGGGTCGTAGGGTAGTTCTATTTTTAGTTTTTTGGTTTTTTTTTTTTGAGGAACCTCCATCCTGTTTTCCAGAGTGGCTGCACCAGCTTGCATTTCCAACAGACAGATTTTTTTTTTTAATGAAAATAACAGGGGCACCTGGGTGGCTCAGTTGGTTGAGCATCTGACTCTTGGTTTCGGCTCAGATCATGATCTCATGATTCGTAGGTTTGAGCCCCGCATCAGGCTCTGTGCTGACAGTGCAGAGCCTGCTTGGGATTCTCTCTGTCTCCATCCCTCTCTGCTCTCTCTCTGCTCGCTCTCTCTCTCTTTCTCTCTCTCTCTCTCTCAAATAAATAAAAAAACTTAGAAAACAAATTTCAATGAAAATAATAAATGCCGCTGAGGATATGGAGAAGTTGGACCCCCCAGACATCGCTGGTGAGCACACAAAATAGTGCACCTGCTGTGGGAAACCGTGGTCTGTTCCTCAAAATATAAAACATAGAATTGCCGTATGACCTAGTAATTCTCCTAGTATATACCCCACAGAACCGCAAAGACCCGCACAAATACTTGTATGTCAATGCTCATTGCAGTGGTATTCACAGCAGCCAAGAGGTGGAAACAACCCAAGGGTCCATTCACAGACAAAAGGATAAACAAAATATCGTATATACTTAAAATGGAATATTTTTCAGCCTTAAAATTCGGAAAGGAAATTCTGACACATGCTACCACGTGGATGGACCTTGAAGACATCATGCTCAGGGATTTAGGGCAGGCACCAAAAAACAAATATGCATGATTCTTACATGAGGTCCCTAGAGGAGTCAAATTCATAGAGGCAAAAGTTGAATGATGGGTGCTAGGGGCTGGGGGAGGCAGGAATGAGGAGTTTGTGTTTAATGGGTATAGAGTTTCAGTTTCAGTTAGAAAGTTCTAGAAATGGATGGTGGAAATGGTTGCACGGCGTGAACGCACTGACCTCCACTCTACTGGACACTTAGAGTGGTTAAAAATGGTAAATTTTGTGTTATGTATATTTTGCTACAATTAAAAACAACAACAACAACTAGGGTGCCTGGGTGGCTCAGTCTGGTAAGCATCTGACTGTTGGTTTCAGCTCAGGTCATGATCTCACTCACTGTTTGTGAGTTCGAGCCCCAAGGCAGGCTCTGTGCTGCCAGTATGGAGCCTGCTTGGGATTCTCTCTCTCTCTCTCTCTCTCTCTCTCTCTCTCTCTCTCTCTCAAAACAAATAAATGAACTTAAAGAAAAAAACCTGGAAATCAGAAATCATGTGCTTTACCTGGAGAACTAGAGGGAGACCCAGAAAAGGTCCCTTGTCATTACCCAGTAAACTACCACCCAGGTCACACGCAGACACTCCCAGAGTCCACTTCATCTGCCTGTGGATCTGCACACCTCACCACTGCCTCTGAGGAGCCTGTGGGTTCTGCCCCCAGACCCACCCCTTCCTTCCCTTGCCCTCTCTCTGCCAAGGCCCTGGGTCACTACTGCTGTCCCGCTCAGTGACTGCGGGCGGGTGGAAAATTAACGAAGGATATGGATACAGAGGAGAGACCGGCCCAGGAGTGGCAGGAATCCCCAAGAGGTCCAGAGAGCAAATGATACAGAGAGCAGGCTGGGGGAAGGCGCTTCAGGAAGGGGCACGGCCTCCTAGGTGGTGGGTAGAGGGGGAGGCGGAGGGCCAACTCTAGGAGAGCTTCTGGCTGATTCAATACCCACCTGGCTTGTCCTCTGTGGTCTGAAGGGAGTTGGGCGCGGCTCCCAGCTAGCTCGCCCCCAGGGACAGGAGTGATTGAAGCTCACGGGAAGAGAAACTGGTTGTAGGCCCGGGCCTTTCAGTTCCTAGCGCAGCTGAAGTAGGATCCCTGGGCTTAAATGCTGGCTGGTGCAAGCCTTGGCCCCACCGTAAGCAGCTGGGTGAACTTCAGCAAGCCCCGTGACTTCTCAGAGTGGGCTCCGAAGTCCATTGAGGACACTGGCATATTTTCGGAGGCCTAGATGTACTCTTTTTTTTTTTTTTTTTTTTTTTTTTAATTTTTTTTTCAACGTTTATTTATTTTTGGGACAGAGAGAGACAGAGCATGAACGGGGGAGGGGCAGAGAGAGAGGGAGACACAGAATCGGAAACAGGCTCCAGGCTCTGAGCCATCAGCCCAGAGCCCGACGCGGGGCTCGAACTCCCGGACCGCGAGATCGTGACCTGGCTGAAGTCGGACGCTCAACCGACTGCGCCACCCAGGCGCCCCGACCTAGATGTACTCTTAATGAATCAAAGCACAAATGTCCTATGTAACTAGCTTATAGAGCGGAGTGGACCGTCAAAAGTGGCAAACTAGGGGGAAAGACTTTATAAATATTCAAGTCCACTGAAATCCAAGGAGTTATTAATTCATTCTCATTGCAAACTCCAGGTGAAGGAAATGGGAGAGAGGATTAACATGGGGAAGGCAGGGTCCCCCAGAACTAAAGAACCAGAGGAGAACTCTCATTCCCTCATCCCCAGCCTGGGACCTCCAGGAAGTGATCTTCCCTAGGGGGCTTGGGAGATGTCTGGAGACTTTAGATCAGTGTGGGTAGGATAAGAGCCCTGAGCTCTCCCGGGCCAGCCTAACCCTTGCTGGGAAACGCTGGGCAGGGCCATGAGGAAGGCCTCCTAAAGACACCTTCCCTGGGAAGAGAGAAGGTCCTGGGGCCAGCCCCTCCCCTAGCCCCCTGAGAAGCCTCCAGGGCTCAAGAGAAGAAATGGGCAGGAAGATGTGTTCCTGGGTTCAAACTCTACTGCATTTTTTTAATTTTAAGTTTATTTATTTAATTTGAGAGATACAGGGAGAGAGCACAAACAGGGGAGGGGCAGAGAGAGTGGGGGGAGACAGAGGACCCAAAGCAGGCTCTGTGCTGACAGCAGAGAGCCTGATGTGGGGCTCAAACTCATGAAACGTGAGATCATGACCTGAGCCAAAGTCAGATGCTTAACCGACTGAGCCACCCAGGCACCCCTCAAACTCTACTTCAAATCCTTATTGGTTGTGTGAATAGGGTTAATTACCTAGCCTTTTTTTTTTTTTCATGTTTATTTATTTTGAGAGACAGAGCATGAGCAGGGGAGGGGCAGAGGGAGAGGGAGAGAGAGAGAATCCCAAGCAGTCTCCGTGCCGTCAGCGCAGAGCCCAACACAGGGCTTGAACTCACGAACCATGAGATCACGACCTGAGCCGAAATCAGAAGTGGGACTCAACCCACCGAGCCACCCAGGCGCCCCATTGATTTATTTATTTATGTTCTTAAGTAAGCTCTACACCCCTGTTGATAAGTATCTTAAATGTAACTGAAGAAGGAGGTAAGAAACCTATCTAATGATGACAGAAGGGAGGTGAAACTGGGGTGGTTGAACAGGAATTTCGTTTAACAGAGAAGATAAAGAAGGACACACAGGTGTAGGGAACAGTGTGTGCAAGGTCATGGCGCTGAGAGAGAGCAAGTCGCGGTTGGGGAGTGTGGGGAGGGGCGAGCCAGGGAATGTAGAAAGGGAGGGGTGCAGCTAGACAAGCAGAGAAGTGAGCTGGGTCTTTGCCTGCCCTGACAAGCCAGTGAGGTCCTAGGTCAGAGCAGAGTAGTCAGACCTGATTTGTAGACAACTTTGACCCCGGTGGGAGGGCCCCTGGCGGGGTGGGGGTGGGGCCCTACAAGCAATGGTAGTGACCACTGCACAGGGTGAGAGGGAGGGTTTGGGAAATGTTTGGAATGTACAGGTTTTGCTGACTGAGCTTAGCTTTGGGTAGTGGGAGGCTCTCAGGTTCACTAAGATACAGACACAGTGGAGAGGGGCAGGTCAGAGTGAGGGGAGGGAGTGAGGGAAGGAAGGGAAAAGAGGCTGACTTGGCTGCAGCAGAAGGTCCAGGAGGAAGTTGCCCCGCAGGGTGGGAGACGGGCCACTGGACGTGAGGGTCCATATCCCAGGGGAGAGGCTGGAGCAGCTGAGTCACCCTGAGAGCTGGGCCCCTGGCCACGCAAAGTCACTTACTGAGCCCCTGCTGGGCACTAGGAATAGACCAGGGCACCGCAGACACATTGTCCTGGACCGGATTTTCTTTTTTTTTTTTTTTAATTTTTTTTTTTTCAACGTTTATTTATTTTTTTGGGGACAGAGACAGACAGAGCATGAACGGGGGAGGGGCAGAGAGAGAGGGAGACACAGAATCGGAAACAGGCTCCAGGCTCTGAGCCATCAGTCCAGAGCCTGACGCGGGGCTCCAACTCACGGACCGCGAGATCGTGACCTGGCTGAAGTCGGACGCTTAACCGACTGCGCCACCCAGGCGCCCCCTGTATACTCCATTTCTGAGAGAAGACCCAGCAACTCCAGAAATCTGGTAGAACGCCCTGGAGCGGGGGGAGGGCTGAGAGGCGGGGGCGGGGCTGGGGGCGGGAAGGGAGAAACTTCACCCATACGCTGGACCTCTGAGTTTTGTATATTGCACAAGTGTTTATGCAAATAAACGTAAATATGTTTGAACAAATTCAAATTCTGGAACGTTTGGAAATACAGCCGCAGGGCCCACCCCCCATATTCTGATTCCGGAGGTCGGAGACGGCGGCCAGGCGCACGTCCACAACAGCGGCAACGCGGCCGCCGGTTACCGCGCCCCGCGGGGAAGCTGGTCTGTCTCCACAGAAGAGAAAACCGACGCTCCGAGTGTCCGGCCGGTGGGGGCGGGCCCCTGACGCCTCAAGGGCCCCGGGGCAGCTCTCAGGCGCCCCCCGCCGGCCGGCCGGGGTCGTGTTGCCGAGCGAGCGTCCTCAAGCTGGGGGGCAGAGGGGGGGACCTTGTGCGCGTGTGAGAGAGCGTGTCTGTGCGGGGGGGGGGGGGGGAGCGCCGGTTCCGGGGCAGGGTGCGCGTGCGCGTGGGCGGACTGGGAGTGTCTGTGTGCCTGTGTACCGGCGCTGGGCACTCTCTGTCCTTGACCTCTTGCAGCAACCCTGCGGCCTCCAGGGCGCAACCTCCTGACCCCCTCCCTCACGCACAACCTGCCACCCTTCCTGTCCCCTCTGTGTCCTGAACACCACACGGTCACCCGCCCGACCCACTTTGTGAAACCTAACTGCCAGCGTTCTTGTCTGTCCCCAGTCCCGCGGCGGGGGCCTGACTTTCAGGACCCAGCGTCGGGCAGCCTTGTGCCGTCTCGGGGTGTGGGGGGGCTCTCATGGGACAGAGCCAGACAGTCCGGTCCCGCTGGGATGTGCAGGCCTGTGGGCCCGGTTTTGTCGCCTCCAGGCCTCCTGCGCAGAGCTGCCTGGCCCTGGATGAGGCGCAAAATACGTCTCACATGGTGCGGTTGCTTGTGGGCCGGGGGTCAGCCAGAATGCTTTTCCTCTTTGACCCGAGTTCAGGTCAAAACTTTTGTCCCTCTGTAGGACAGGGCCTGCTCTCGGGCATTAACCCCACCTCCTGTTAAGCTACTTGGGGTTTGGATCTCCCGGATTCTCCTCCCAGGTGGCCTTCCAGTCTGTCTGAAGTTGCCAGGCCAGCCTTAAATATCCCATGTCCCTCCCCAACCCCCAAGCACAAGTCCTAATCCCCCAGTCCCTAAAGTCTGTTATGTCCCTTCCCTCTGGTTACAGCTTTCAACCATCTTTATTTCCCCTGTCTTCTAGAAACAGAGCCTAGGGGGCGCCTGGGTGGCTCAGTCGGTTGAGCGTCCCACTTTGACTCAGGTCATGGTCTCGTGGTTCGGTTTCTAAGTTCAAGCCCCGCATCGCACCCTACTGTCAGAGCAGAGCCGCTTTGGGTCCTCTGTCCCCCTTCCCCGCTCTCTCGGCCCCTCCCCCACTCGTGCGCGCGCTCTCTCTCTCTCAAAAAAAAAAATAATAATAAAACTAAAACCTTGAATGTTTCTCCCACAAACTGGTTACTGGTCTCAGTAAATGGCACTGCCATCTACCCGACTGGTCAAGCCAGACCCCACCCAGCGCCATCCTTCAGGGGATGGAAGTCTCCGTCTGCCTGTCCCCGCATCCTCCCCACATCCATCATTCCACCCTGTGTGCTCTTGTCCAGACACATCGCACGCACATCCGTCTCTCCACTGCCTCCCACCGGGCTTGTTCCTCACACTGGCCGCTGCTACTCTGTGATCCCCACCTGCCAGTGACAGGGATCTAGAGCGTCCGCTGGGTCAGGCCACTCCACCGGTGCCCTCCCAGTCCCTGCTTGTGTCTCCAGACTCACAGGGCCCATGCCCCTCAGGGGGAACCGGCCTCCTGACCCCTGCACATACGCCCCTCCACCGGGCACACGGCGTCAGTGCCCCCCCCCCGCCCCCAGCACTAGGCCTTTTCTTTCCTCAGAGCATCGACACATATTATTTCCAACCCCACAGAAAAACTCCTTTCTTCCAATTGTCCCCACTAGCTCCTTCTCATCCTTCAAATCCCAGCTTAAATATGATCACACTTCAAAGAGGCCTGGCCAAACCATCTCACCTAAAATACATTTCTCAGGACACCTGGATGGCTCAGTCGGTTGAGCGTCCAACTCTTGGTATCGGCCCAGGTCGTGATCTCCTTGTCATGGGATCGAGTCCCACGTGGGGCTTGGAGCTGAGCATGGGGCCTGCTTGGGATTCTCTCTCTCCCTCTCCCTCTCTGCTCCTCCCCCTTCTCAAAATACATAAACAAACTTTAAAATTTATTTTTTAAAATATTTTTTTTTTAACGTTTATTTATTTTTGAGACAGAGAGAGACAGAGCATGAACGGGGGAGGGGCAGAGAGAGAGGGAGACACAGAATCGGAAACAGGCTCCAGGCTCTGAGCCATCAGCCCAGAGCCCGACGCGGGGCTCGAACTCACGGACCGCGAGATCGTGACCTGGCTGAAGTCGGACGCTTAACCGACTGCGCCACCCAGGCGCCCCTTTAAAATATTTTTTAACGGTTATTTATTTTTGAAGGAAAGAGAGACAGAGTGTGCGTGGGGGAGGGGCAGAGAGCGAGGGAGACACAGAATCCGAAGCAGGCTCCAGGCTCCGAGCTGTCAGCAAAGAGCCCGATGCGGGGGTCGAACCCACAAACCACAAGACCATGACCTGATCTGAAGTCGGACGCTTAACCGACTGAGCCACCCAGGCGCCCCTAAAATTTTGTTAATGTTTATTTTTGAGGAAGAGAGAGAGAGACAGAGCATGAGCAGGGGAGGGGCAGAGAGAGAGGGAGACACAGAATCCAAAGCAGGCTCTGGACTCTGTGCTGACAGCACAGAGCCAGACGCGGGGCTCCAACTCACGAGCTGTGAGATCATGACCTGAGCTGAAGTTGGACACTTAACCGACTGAGCCGCCCAGATGCCCCTAAATAAACTTTAAAATAAAATACATTTCTCTCTGTCCTCCCTGTTGACTTTGCTGCTCTGACACCCTGATCTGTCCTTTAACAGCACTTACAAACTTTGTGGTTCTATATTCATTTCTTTGGTGCTTGTTTATAGGCTGTCTCCCCACACTGCTAATTCCATAGAGGACAAAGGCCCTGTTCTGCCCACCGTTGTATCCTCAGGACCTGGCACGAAGTAGGTGGTCCGTAAGTATTGGTCAATGAGCAAAAGGTAGCCAGTGTCCCGGTGACAGCGATGCCATCAGAGCCCGTCCAGAGACTGCCCCCACACCATCAAAGTGCTCCCCAAGCCCTCCCTTCAGGCTCCAGTCTCTACCATAAATCCTCCTGTTCCCGGATTCATCCAGGGCTCATTTCAATAAAGGACAAAGGAAAAGGGGCCACATCACCGAAATCTCTATTCAGGTTGATGACAGCACGAGTGGATTGAAGACTTATCGGGAAAAATGGATGAGAGACGGGGAATGCCAGGAGACGGGGCAGAGCACGTGCAAGCCTGGGGGAGGGACAGCGTGTGGGGACCCGGGCAGCCAGCAGGGCGTGCCCCTCTTCTCTTCTCTGGCCCCTTAGATAAGACAGTAGTTGTGTCACGCTCCCACCCCACACATAGTCCCTCCCTTTGTAGCATGTCCCGCCGGGAGAATGTGCCACCCCAGGACGTTTGGTCAAGGATCTCGAATTCCCTAAGGGACTTCATAAATACCATCCTGATTGGGGCTCCAGGAGGTAAGGAGAGGCAACAGAAGCCACTGCATAGGAGGCAACGAGGGTGGAAATCAGGAGCGGAGGTAGAGATACAAATAATAGACATCTGCTGCCGGCCGAGAGGGCCTTGGCATTGGGGCGGGGGTGGGGGTGGGGGGGGTCTGT
Source organism: Leopardus geoffroyi (assembly GCF_018350155.1). Classification (NCBI taxonomy): domain Eukaryota; kingdom Metazoa; phylum Chordata; class Mammalia; order Carnivora; family Felidae; genus Leopardus; species Leopardus geoffroyi. The sequence goes on along the minus strand of NC_059338.1, from coordinate 1,380,447 downwards.
GTTTATTGGAGTCTCCCCGGTGTTAAGTTTTGGGCCCTGGCCTGAGCCTCTTTCCCAGCGCCTGTAGGCAGAGCACACAGGAGCCTGCCGCACGGGAACCACAGGGTATGCCCGTGTTGCCTGGACTCTGGCCCCTGGTGGTGACACTTTAACCAGCACGCACAACTGCTCCCTAGCCTCGTGCCTCGGCCACAGACAGTGTGGGGCGGACGCCCAGAGACAGGCGGGCACCCGGGAGCATGGACGGTGCGGCTGGACGTGGGGCTCCTCTGGGCTGGGCCGGGTCAAGCTCCGGGGACCCTGGGACCAGAGTAGCATGGAAGGGGCTGGGGAACTCAGAGGAGGGGCTCGGGAAGTCCACCAATTGGAAGGAAGAAAACAGGAACCTTAGGAAAGGGGACTGGGTGATTCTGGACAACGAGCAGCCAGTGTGGACCAGAGATGGTGATGGGCCGAGGCTGAGGGAAGTCAGCAGCTGAAGGGCGGGAGGTCGGGGTTGTGAGGGCAGGCCGGAGTGGGTCAGACCCGGACATGCATCCCATCTCTGTTACTCAGAAGTTCTATGAGCTGGGGCAATGTATTTAATCTTCCTCAACCCCTGTCTCCTTCTCTGGAAAGTGGGGACACTTGTAGAGCACGTAATGGTACTTGCCCCACAGGATCCTTGGAACCAGGTAGGATGATGCACGTAGAGTGCCCAGGCCCGAGGAAGGACCCCGGGAAGCCTGGAGCGCTCAGGGCGGGAGCGCAGCGCTGGGACGAAGGTGGGGGGGCGGTGAGGCGAGGGCCCACACCGCCCTCTTCTGCTGCAGGGCCAGCCGGGTACCTACGGCGGGTCGGCGGGGCCCAGCTGGCCCACGAGCTGGGCACCGCCTTCTTCGAGCGGCAGCAGCTGTCGGCCGCCATGGCGGACACCTTCCTGGAGCACCTGTGCCTGCTGGACATCGACTCGGAGCCCGTGGCCGCCCGCAGCACCTGCATCATCGCCACCGTCGGTAAGCAACACCCCCCCCCCCCCCAGCCTCCCGGACTTCAGACCGGGTCATTCATTCAACAGATACTCGTTGAGCGCTTGGGAGCCAAGGTGTCAGGCCCAGGCCCTGGGGGGGAGATCAGCGAAGCAGACAAAGATCCCGACCCTTGGGGAGCTGACAACCCAGCTGGGTGAGACAATAAATACTAACTGTAGGGGCACCGGGGTGACCCAGTCAGTTAAGCTAAGCGTCCAACTCTTGACCTCGGCTCAGGTCACGATCTCCCGGCTTCTGGGTTCGAGCCCCACATCGGGCTCTGCGCTGTTGCCCAGCCTGCTTGGGGTTCTGTCTCTCCTTCGCTCTGACCCTCTGCCACGTGTGCTCTTTTTCTCTCTCTCTCAAAATAATAAAAATGGAAAAATGCTAAACATAATGACTTAAAAAGGAGTAAACTATTTAGCACGTGAAAAAGTGATAAGAACAATGGAAAAAAGAAAAATGGAGTGGAGGAAGGGACCTAAGGGCGGGGGGGGGGGGGGGGGGGGGGGGATGGGCAGGCTGCCGTCCCAAGCGGGGAGAAGATCAGATCTGCGCAGAGACGGAAGGAGATGTGAGGAGGGCGGTGTCTGTGGCGGGTGGGGGAGAGTTCCAGACCAGGGGGCAGCCAGCACACAGGCCCTGAGTCAAAGAGGCGGGGACGGTTAGAAGACATCAAGGGGAGAGTGGCCGGATGAAGGTATTGTGGAGAGAAGAAGGCCATGTAGGGCCTGGTAGCCACTGTCAGAGTCTGAGTGGGCCCCCCCCCCCCACCCAGAGAAGTGGGAGACGACGGCCCAGCAATGAGCAGGAGAATGGCTGGCCTCCCACGAGGGCCGCCCTGGCTGTACTGGGGAGACTGGGGTGGCGGTGGGAGCAAGGGCCCCTGTGGCTGCTGAGGTGCTTCTTTTTTTTAATTTTTAAAAAAGATTTTTAATTTTTTTAATGTTGAGTTTTGAGAGAGACACAGTGTGTGAGCGCGGGAGGGTCAGAGAGAGAGGGCTCTGGAAGCAGGCTCCAGGCTCCCAGCTGTCAGCACAGAGCTTGACGTGGGGCTCGAACTCACCAACTGGGAGATCATGACCTGAGCCGAAGTTGGACGCTCAACCGACTGAGTCACCAAGGTGCCCCTTAAACATTAAAGAAAAATTTTTTTTGTTTATTTATTTTTTTATTAAAAATTTTTTTTTCAACGTTTATTTATTTTTGGGACAGAGAGAGACAGAGCATGAACGGGGGAGGTGCAGAGAGAGAGGGAGACACAGAATCGGAAACAGGCTCCAGGCTCCGAGCCATCAGCCCAGAGCCCGACGCGGGGCTCGAACTCACGGACCGCGAGATCGCGACCTGGCTGAAGTCGGACGCTCAACCGACTGCGCCACCCAGGCGCCCCATTTGTTTATTTATTTTTGAGAGAGACAGAGACAGAATGCGAGGGGGTTAGGGCCAGAGAGGGAGGGAGACACAGAATGGGAAGCAGGCTCCAGGCTCTGAGCTGTCAGCACAGAGCCTGACGCCGGGCTCGAACCAACCAACCAGAGATCAAGTCCCACACTTGACGGACTGAGCCACCCAGGCGCCCCTCCTGCAGTGTTTCTGACTCAGACCAGGTAGGAGCAGTGGCGGTGGTGAGACAAGACGGGGTTCCGAATGCATTTGGAAGACAGAGTTGACAGGATTTCCAGATGGGTCGGACATGGCGTGGGGGTGGGGCTGAAGAAGGAATCAGAGAGGAGTCACCTAGAAGGTCGCATTTTCAACTGAGCAGGAAAGACGGTGGAGGAGAGGTTTTGAGGGGAAGAGATAGGAGCTCGCTAGGGGCGGGGGAGTTTGAGGGGCACAGAGTCAACCAGAAACACAGGTCTGAGTTTGGGGCAGGGTCCGAGTGGCAGATATAAATGTGGGAGGTGCCAGCATCTAGATGGCATTTGAAGCCACCAGACTGCCACCAAGGGAGCGAAGAGAATCAGGCATCTGATGTTAAGGGGGAGGGGGAGGGGGGAGCAAGAGAGGCAGAGAAGGAGCGGGGGGGCCCGGGGAGCAGGAAGCCAGGAGGGGCGCGTCCTGGAAGCCACGTGAGGACGCGTGTCAGGTGCTGCCGAGGGGCCAGTGGCTGCATTTAGCGACACCGAGGTTCCCGGTGACCCTGGCAGGAAGAGGTGCCGGCGAGGCGGGAGGCCAGCGCCGACTGGAGCCCGAACAAGGAAGAACAGGGGGCGGGGGGGGGGGGGGGGGGGGGGCGGGGAGGACCAGAGGCAGCGAGCTCGGAGAACTCCTGCGGAGTTTTTCTTCAAAGGAGAGCAAGGAGACAGGGCTGGAGCCGGAGGAAAACTGGGGCTCAGAGGGTCTTTGGTGATGAAACCGAGAACACAGGCTTCCATGCTGATGGGACCGTTCCAGTAGAGAGGAGAGCACGGATGGCTCGGGCTGGGGAGGTCGGCAGAGCAGCGGGGAGGGGGGGGGGCAGGGCAGCTCGCTCGGGCCTAGGAGGCCTCTCGGCTCCAAAGGCCCAGACGGACCCCAAACGCCCCACCCGGCAGCCGTCTCCTGCCGTGCCCCCTTCCGCGCCGGGGGACCCCCGCCCCGCAGCCCCCACATCGCCGCCCGGCTGAGGACGCTCCCCTCCGAGCCCCCCACAGCGCCCCCACCCCCGGGAGGCAGGTGTTGGCTGCAGAGGGAAGCAGAGCTGCTGACGGGGGAGTAGAGGCTGCTCAGGGAATAAAGGTCGGGTCTCCGGCCTCCCGTGGCCCGGTGATGGGTTTGCTGCCCGCCCCCCCCCCCCCCCCGCCTCCCCGGCTTTGGGAAGCAGGTCGGTCGCCTGAGCGGATCCCCGCTTCCAGGGCCGGCCTCGCAGTCGGTGGAGCGCCTCAAGGAGATGATCAAGGCCGGGATGAACATTGCGCGCCTCAACTTCTCGCACGGCTCCCATGAGGTGCGGGGCGGGGCGGGGCCTGGTGGGCGGGGCCAAGGCCTGCGCGGGACGGGAAGTGGGGGGGGCCCTGGCGACTTTCCCCTGAAACGCCCGCTCGCTGGTCCGCAGTACCACGCTCAGTCCATCGCCAACATCCGGGAGGCCGTGCAGAGCTTTGCAACTTCTCCGCTCAGCTACCGACCCGTGGCCATCGCTCTGGACACCAAGGGACCCGAGATACGCACCGGGGTCCTGCGGGGGGTGAGAGGGGCGGGGCTTGGGGGCGGGGCCGGGGTGGGGGGGCCCGGGGGCGGGTCTCACGGCCCCTCTGGCCCCGCCCCTAGGGCCCCGAGACCGAAGTGGAGCTAGTGAAGGGCTCCCGGGTGCTGGTGACCGTGGACCCGGCGTTCCGGACGCGGGGGGACGCGAGCACCGTGTGGGTAGACTACCCCAATATCGTCAAGGTCGTGTCGGTGGGGAGCCGCATCTACATAGACGACGGGCTCATCTCCCTCCAGGTGCAGAAAATCGGTGCGGATGGGCCTCCGCCCCAGCCGCGGGGACGCGGGGTGCGCTCCTTCTCCCTGGCCCCCTCGCCTCGTAGACCCGCCGCCCCCGCCCCTGGCCAGCGCCCTCCCCCACCCGTCCCCGGAGCCCGCGGGGTCCAGGCTTGAGGGGTCAACCCGGGTTGGGGCTGGACTGCCCGTCCCTCCCACGGACGCCCACCGGTGCCTGTTCCGTGCACGGCCCAGGCCCCAAGGTGGACAGACAATAGGACACGGGCTCCTGATTTCCTGGGGGCCCACGCCCCGTGCCCCCGCTCCACGACTCTGCCCCCGGCTCGCCCCTGACCTACGCCGGCTCTTTCCATGCCTGCAGGCCCGGAGGGGCTGGAGACCCACGTGGAGAACGGCGGCGTCCTGGGCAGCCGCAAGGGCGTGAACCTGCCCGGAACCCAGGTGGACCTGCCGGGGCTGTCCGAGCAGGATGCCCGGGACCTGCGCTTCGGGGTGGAGCATGAGGTAGACATCGTGTTTGCCTCCTTTGTGCGGAAAGCCAGTGACGTGGCTGCCATCCGGGAAGTTCTGGGGCCGGAAGGACGGAACATCAAGATCATTAGCAAAATCGAGAACCACGAAGGCGTGAAGAGGTGAGGCTTGGTCCTTGTCCCCACCGGGCCCCAGCCATCCCCAAAGCCCTGCCTCTTCTCCAGCCTGCCTCTCCCTGGCGTCTCCTGGCGCTTCCTCAGCCCTGACACCCCAACCGCCCAGGTTTGATGAGATCCTGGAGGTGAGCGACGGCATCATGGTGGCTCGAGGAGACCTGGGCATCGAGATCCCACCTGAGAAGGTTTTCCTGGCTCAGAAGATGATGATCGGACGCTGCAACCTGGCGGGCAAGCCCGTTGTGTGTGCCACGCAGGTCTGGAGTGAGCCCTCGGGGACCCCGCGTGTTCTCTGGGCTGGGGGAGGGGGAATATCGTCACCCTCGGTCTCTAGCACATTTTGCCGTCCAGTGTTTGATCCTCAAGCGACCGAGCTGGGAAGAGAGACTGTGAGCCCGCGTTTTGAGACGAGGAAACGGGACAGCCAGAGTCACACAGTTTGTGGCTGTGACCCTGGCTTTCAGGGCCCTCTGAGAGTGGCAGAGAAGTAGCTTGGGCAGGGACCCCAGGCAGAGTGTGACTGCTACAGCTCTGACGCCCAGATGTCCCCCAGATGCTGGAGAGCATGATCGCCAAGCCCCGGCCGACTCGGGCAGAGACGAGCGATGTAGCGAACGCTGTGCTGGATGGGGCGGACTGCATCATGCTGTCGGGGGAGACCGCCAAGGGCAAATTTCCCGTGGAGGCAGTAAAGATGCAGCACGCGGTAGGGGCGCCCCACCGAGACAGATGCGCCGGAAGCCCCGGCCCCTTCCGGGCTCCAGCGCCTCGCCCCCGCCTGACCTCCTGGCGTTTGCAGATCGCCCGGGAGGCCGAGGCTGCCATCTACCACCGGCAGCTGTTTGAGGAGCTGCGCCGGGTGGCGCCACTGAGCCGGGATCCCACTGAGGTCACTGCCATCGGCGCGGTGGAGGCCTCCTTCAAGTGCTGTGCTGCTGCCATTGTCGTGCTGAGCAAGTCTGGCCGGTAAGGAGGACGCTGGCAGCACCGAAAGAGAGCTTTGGGTCAGGGGCACACTGGGACGGGCCCGGGGCCTGGGTTCGGCCTTGTCATCAGAGACGAAGGATAGAATTCCGGGGCCAGAGCGGAGGGAGCTCCAGGAGAGCGGGAGGCCAGCAGGGGCGGGCCTTGGGCACAGCAGGAACTGTGCTAGTGAGCTCCAGGGAGCTGGAAGGGCAGTGTGACATCACTGGGCACATTGGCTTCCAGGCCATCTGGGCATCTAGGGCCCCTGAGCAAGTCCTCTACATTCACCCCACAAAGCCTTACAATGCTGAATGTTCCAGAAGGTCCCAGAAGGTTTTAGTTCAAGTCTTTGCTCTCAAATCGGCCCCGAGACCTCGGGTAAGTCACCCAGGCTCCATAGACCACTTTTTCTCATGGAGTCGTCAGGATTAACAAGAGACGTTTGTGAGTTAAGTACGATAGGGTTTCATGTTTCTCCAGAAGTTTCTTCTTATCTGCCTCGATATATCCTCCATTGTGTCTTATCTTCCTTATGTGGTAAGAAGGGCAGGCATTCTTATGCCCATTTTACAGGTGAGAAAAACAAGGCCCGGAGGTATATGATGACTTACCCAGGGCCACACAGCTTGTTTGTGACACCTGGGACCAGAACCCCAACTCTTGTTTCCTGGCTCACTACTGCCTCACTGTTCTGAGACCTTCTCCACCTCCTGCAGCTCAGCACAGCTGCTGTCTCGGTACCGACCTCGGGCAATGGTCATTGCCGTCACCCGCTCTGCCCAGGCTGCCCGGCAGGCCCACCTGTTCCGAGGGGTCTTCCCCGTGCTCTACAGTAAACCTCCAGAGGCCATCTGGGCAGACGATGTGGATCACCGGGTCCAATTTGGCATTGAGAGTGGTGAGCCACCTCGGTTTCCTCCCCACCCAGCCCTAGGTCTGCGTCATCAGGCCCCCGACCCCACTTTCCACACCCACTCGAAGGGCCTCGCCTCCCTCCTCTGGTCCCAGATTTTCCCTGAGAAGGTCACTAAGACCCCGGGCTATTTGGGCCTCCGGGAGCCAGGGGACACACTGAGGAGGGCAGCGGGAGAGGGGTCGGCCCAGCTGCCGCTGCTGGAGCTGGATGGGACGTAAGGAGTAAGAGGTGAGAGTACAAGGGGGACCCCGTCCCCCCAGCTGTGTGGCGGTGATCATACTCCGTCTCTTCCCGGGGGCGTGGCAGCACTGGCAGCAGGCCCAGTACTTAGCCGCCCGGCCCGCACTGCCCCGTGGACACACCCGCGGCGGCCACACTCTCTGTGGTGCCACCTATGGGACACTGTGCACTGGAGGAGACGGAGGGTGGCGGCTGGTTCTCACTGTGGGGCTGGCCAGCGTCCCCCAACGGCTGATGGTCATCTTCCTCCCGCACCCCTGCTAGGAAAGCTCCATGGCTTCCTCCGCGTTGGGGACCTGGTGATTGTGGTGACAGGCTGGCGACCTGGCTCTGGCTACACCAACATCATGCGGGTGCTGAGCGTGTCCTGAGATGCCGTGCCCCGCTGACACAGCCCAACCCGGACCCCCACCCCCTCCACCCCACACCCCTACGGTCCCACGGCCGTCTTCTCTGCTCTCCTCCCTCCCTGCCTAGGCCACATCTGCCATCCAGCCCCATCCCAGGGTGCCCCTTCCCCGCTCCATTTCACGCAGGCCCCTTAAGTCTGTGTCCAATTAAGCACTGGCCATCTGGAAGCACCCGTCCTCCCGTCCCTGCACCCAATGCTCTCAGCCTAAGATGCTCTGAGCCTTTAATCCTAGCTTAACTGGTTAATTCTATTCCTCTGGGCTTCCCATACTGGGTGTGTGTGTGGGGGGGCGGGTGCAGGGAGGAGGGGAACAGGGCCATCATGTCCCCAGTCTCCACAAAGTCACCATTTAAAAAATGTTCCATATCCATGCAGTCTGATACCCTCAGTGTGGCCCTCACGCATCTCCTGGGGAGAATGCCACCTCTTTCCTCACTGTGACACAGTGACGTCAAAGCACCGCCGTTCTGGGGGCAACTGGGGTAGACCAGTGCCGGGGAGCACAGAGAGCCGCATGGGCTCATCTCGTCACTGCCCTCACAAGTAGGCCGCTCCCTGGTGGCTGTTCTCATGCCCACCTCGTGCCTTGCTGGGTCAGAGGCCCCGCTGCTTCCTCCTGCACCCAGACATTCCTTCCTGCCCACCTTGGTCCCCACACAAACCAGGAGCCAAGACAAGTATCTCTAGTTTCTTTCTAAACCCAGCTGTTTGGGAGGGATTATAAAACCCAGGACTCTTCACCCAAGAGAAAGATGACTTAGGGTCCTGGCCCTGCATTCTCTGATACTGTAGAGCAGATGTGGGGCCTGGGACGTGGGGTAAGGGATTTCCCTTGTGCCTGGGAAGGCAAAGGTACTGACGGGCCTGCCCTTCCCCAGGCTCGGATGTCTCGGTCCTCCCCTTACTCTCTCACCAATGGCAAACTCTAAACTCGGAACAAAACCCTTAAAAGTAGCAAGAGTCCATCCTTCTGCAGCTCCCTGTAGGGAGAGGGCTCAATATTGCTGCCTGCTGGTAGAGCTGAGCGAGGACCCTATAAGGACAGGTAGGGAGGGATGGATAACGGAATGGCTGAATAAAATGAATTAATGATAAATAAAACTAGCAAATGAACAAATACAATTATTACATGATTGAATAAATAAGAGTAAACAAGGAAGGGAGGAAGGAAAGAAAAAAATGGCCACCTAAGGATTCAGCCGCTTGCCCCCCACCTGGGGGATCCAGGCTGGCACATTAAATAGGGACGTGCCAACCGTCCCTTAGCCTCAAGGGGGACACCACTGGGGCAAGGAAGAGGCTGTTCCCAGTTTACAAAGACAGTTGTACCACAGGGACAGAAGGTGCAGCGAACTTGACAGGAGACAGGTGTTCCCACAGTAGTGGGGGGGGGGGGGGCAGGAGGTATGGAGGGGGAGGGGCCACACGTGGCAGTGATGGTGGGTGCCCACGCTGGGGAGCCAAGATATCTGTTGACAGCAGCGGAGGCACAGGTGACTGGCAGTGCCCGGCTGTGCCAGGGAGACAGAAGTCAACCCACAGCAGGTGGTTCCTGTGGGGTCAAGGGCAGGGAAACAGAGACATCTAGTTGCTTGGCAGTGATGGGGGGGGGGGGGGGACAAGGACTTGTGCTTCGTGAGGCGGGGGCCTGGGGCTGAGCCTGCGCCTGGCAGGACTACCCCAGGGGAACACCCTGGTCGGAGGCCTTAGAGTCACTTCTACTTGGCAGTGAAGACATGTAGCGCCTGGCACAGTGTCTTGAATGTGGTAGGCGCTCAGGACGTTTGATGAACGGGTGAGTGGATTAGGAGGATGTCAGACAGGCTGCAGGGTGCCTGAGCTGAGGACAGAGGCCATCTCCTGGGGAGATATTCCCACAGGGCCGTGTTTCGGGTCTCCTTGGCCTTCCCCAAGAGGCATCTGCCCTCGGGCGCACACTGGCGCACCCAAGAGCTTACCCAAGGGTTTCACATGTTGGCAGAGAGCTGGGGGCCCCGGGGGGCAGCTGGCTCAGGCGCTGATGGCCTGGGCGACTGAGCTGTCCCTGGTAGCTTGGCCAGGAGTCCTGAGGAGGACAGGCGTTCACTTCCTGAGCCCTTACGCCCAGGAGAGCCGTCACCAGCCGCCCGCTGAGGCAGAGAGGGTTGGGAGGCGGAGAGGGGACGGCCCCGAAGTCCTAGTCGCCGTCCACCTCCTCCCGGGGGGGGACCCAGCAAGGACACCTGGGAGCGCCCAGCCCGGGACAGGCTGGCATGAAGGGTTCGGGCAGGTGGGGCAGGCAGGCGGGAGGTGGATGCCCACGGGCCCCGGGCCAGCAGAGGGCCAGCTCGGACGGGCACTAGTGGGGAAGCCGGGGAGCCTGCTGAGCGTCGGGCAGAGCGAGCGAGGAGGGTAGCTGGAGAGTCAGGGGAGAGGGGCAGAGGGCCCCGCTGGTGAGTCAGGGCGATGGCCACACTGGAGGTCACGGCGGCCGCCTGCAGAGGCGCGTGCACCAGGGGCTCCCACAGCACTGGCTTTCCGCTGAGCCGAGCTCCTGTGCCCGGGGCTAGGCCCCGAACGCCCCGGGCCATGTCCCTGTCGTGCTGCACCAAGTGCTGCTCCATGGTGCCCCCGCTGCTGCCGGGACTTGGTTCGGAGCGTTTCCGCTGCAGGACAGAATTCTTCTTGCCTAGAAATGGTCCGGGGAAGGAGAGGACGGGGATGGGGGAGGGGGTGGAGGTTGGGAGGCAGGGGTGGGGAAAGAGGGTCGGGGATGAGAGGATGTCTCTGAGAGGGTGAGAGGGAAGGAGGACTCGGCACGGAGCCACGGGGCCATCTCTCCAGGGGCAGGGGACACTGTGCCGGAGGCCTCGCGGGGCACCGGCCGGGAATGGCGCGGGCTGGGGCGTGATGCCGAAGCGCCGGAGCCTGGGCCCTGGGAGGTTGGGGGCCCCTCGCGGGGGAGGCGGGGTGGGGACGCAGCCAGGACCCAGGGCAGACAGGCTGGACGAGCCTCACCGATGCGGCGCAGCCGGTCCATGGCTACCGTCTCGAAGGCCCGGCGCATCATGGGGAACTCTTCCAGCACGGCGTTGAAGTGGTCCACGCTGAGCGAGTACAGGCGGCAGTAGGTGTCAGCGCGCACGCTGGCCGTGCGCCGGCCCCGCGTCAGCAGACAGATCTCTGCCCAAGTCGGGAAGAGGCCCTCAGGACCGCGGTCCCCAGAACGCCCTCTCACCGGGCCCGCGGCGGCTGACCCGGCCCCCTCCCTGCCCGGGGCCAAGGCCCTGAGACACCCCAAGCATCGTCTCCCTCCATCCTTCTCACTCTCTCCAGATTAAAGCTGGCACACAGGTGGGCCTTGCTGGCTCCGTTATTCCAGTCATTTCCATTCCCGGCCACCTCCTCTGCTCTGGTCCAAGGGGCAGGCCTGGGGCAGTGCCCTCTGTGTACCTGCCCCTCCCACCCCTTTGCATGAAGTCCAAGGGCAACCCAGAAGGAGAAAAGCAGTGCCAAGGGGCAAAGGGCATCCAGGGATGCTAGCGAGCAGGGGTGGTTTGGGGCATGAGAGAGGACATCTGGTGGGGTGGCCCCCACTGACGCGGCCTGGGTCCCGGGACCCTCCCCACAGGGCACCCCACCAGGGAACCGTCCAACTCAAGCCCCTGGAACAGTATGGCTCGATTCCTGTCTTCCCTTCGTCTCCTAGGGTCCCCAGACTTCACCGCTTGAGGGTCTTAGAAGGCCCAGTGGCCCAGGAACTTTCCCCACCCCCACCCTGCTGCTACCAATCAGAATCTCTTAGGAAGCTATTTAAAGCCACAGAGCTCCAGGCCCCAGGCCCAGAGATTCTGACTCAGGAGGCCTAGGGAAGGGCTAGAAGTCTTTGACTCTGCACACAGCCAGGCAGGAACAGTGATCCAGGGGAGCAACTGCCCTCTGTCCCCTGCTCCAGTCCCCCCACCCTCCCTGAGGCCTGCTGACCCCCAAAGTAGGATCCATCGGTGAGGCGGGTGTCCCGGGCACCGCGCGCCAGCACGCTGAGCAGCCCGTGCTGTATGAAGTACATCTTCCTGCCCACGGAGCCCTCGCGCACCACGAGGTCCCCTGGCTGGAAGACCTCAAAGTGCAGCTTGGTGAGCACCGCTGTGACGAAGCTGGGGTCGGCGTGGGCGAACAGTGGCATGTGGGCCACCAGGCCGCGGCAGGTGAAGTTAATGATCTCCTGGGCAGGGGAGGGGCCAGTCAGGCAGGCTGTGCCCCCTCCCCCGAGGTGCCCCCATCGAGCTCATCTGTCTCCAGAGGCCCCACCCCTGGGGTCATGATCTGCCAAAGGATGGGGATGCTTCAGTGGGCCTGGGACCATCCCTGCACTCCTGCCTCCAGAGCTCTCCCGCAATCCCCCGCGGGACCGTGCCCCCCAAACCGACATCCCTGCAGGCCCTCCCCGCATATCCTTCACCCCCGTGAGACCTTCAAGAAAGACCCTAATCCCTAAAAGCCCCCCCCCCCCCCCACAAGGCCTGGCCTCCCACGAGGCCCTCCGCAGGCCCCGCTCCCTATAGGTGCGCCTGCTGACCAGGAGCCCGTACCCCAGACGGCACCTCAGAAGCCCCGGTCCTTGCACAGCCCCCTCCGGGGCCCAGTCCCACCTCCCGAAGCGGCTCGCTCAGCTCGCCCAGGATGCTCTCTTCGTCGAACATCTTGCCCTGGTAGCGGTGCTCGTAGTACTCGTGGATGCGCTGCCGAGTGTCGGCGGGCAGCTTGTGGAAGGCCATGTACTGCTCCACCTGCTTGTACTGGGGGGCGGGCGACGGCAGTGGGTGAGAGGGCGCAGAGACACGCGTGGGGCAGGAGCAGCGGCGGGGTACGTGTGGAAGAAAGATCACAGACACAGGCCAGACCCGGAGGGGTGAAACATGGACAGAGGGGGTACACAGGGCCACAGAAGGACACGTGGGTAGCAGTGGATACGGGGAGGACACACAGCACAGTGACAGCAAAGTCCAGACATGGGCAGAGGAGGGGCCCAGGGACAGGGACATAGGTCCAAACAAGGAAGAAGTTACACACACGGGCATGGGACAAACGGACACAGGGCAGGGAAGGACACGGAGACCCAACAGGAGCATGAGCACAGGCCTCAAGTTGAGCTACCCAGCCCCTAGCCCCCCTGCAGGCCCACCCCTTCCTTCTCCTGCCCCTGCTCACCTTCTCCTGGTACTGACGTCGGGAAGAGTCCAGGGACTGGATGAGGGCGGTGGCATGGCCGATGAACATGGCGTAGCACGTGGCGCCCACGATCATGCTCAGCATGGTGAGCCAGACGTCGGGCATGCCGACAGGCGCCTGCTGCCCGTAGCCAATGCACAGCATGTGGCTCATGGCCTTGAACAGGGCGTGGGAGTACTGGCGTCCCCACGAGTGGTTCTGGAGGGCAGAGTGTACTGCACAGCTGGGCACAGCCTCCTCAGAGCCTCCTTGTCCTCCCGCCCCCCCCGCCTTCCCTCTCTGGCGGTCCTTCTGTGTGCCCCTTTCTGCTTCAGACTGGCCTCCCAGGAGGCACTTCAGTTTGGTTCTGGGGGCCTCTCCGCAGCTTGGGGGGGGGGGGTCCGTTTTGCCTAGGTTTCCTGCCCTGCCTGCTCCCTCCAACACAAAAGCACTTCCTGTAGGTAGCCTCCCCCCCGCTCAGCTCCCCACCTCCTCGCTCGGCAGCTCCCGTCTCCGGCCCCAGTGCTCGGCCCTGCTACTCAAGCACAAGAGCCCTTCGAGGGCCCGGAAGGCAGAGTCGTGGGAGTCCTCACCGCCATGTGGTTGATGGAGACCCAGCAGTCAGGGGGGAAGTCCTGCAGCATGGGGACCAGGAACTGCAGGCAGCCGTCCCAGTGACACAGCAGCAGCATCATCCCGATGAGGTTGAAGATGCGAACCACCGCGCTCGCCAGGTCATAGGTCATGTGAAAGATCTGAGGATTCCGAGGAACGGCTGCTGTGGACAGGACCCCTCCCCGCCGGTCCTCCTCTATTCCTGGCCTTGCCGATTCTCTCCTTGAACTTCTCTCTAGCCCCAGCCCCCATGGATCTTTAAAATGCGCTATTAGTGCTCGCTTCGGCAGCACATATACTAAAATGCGCTATTATTCATTTGCACAGAGCTCTACAGCACACGCATACAGCTAATACAGAGTTGGCTGTGTTACTACTCTCTGATCTTACAGAGGGAATCGATGCCAGTCACGTGCCCAGAATCACACACAGTGTCACAGCAGAAACTCAAAAAAAATCTACTGCACAAGCTGCCCAGGCTGTGCCCACTGGAAAAGAGGAGAGAGGGCATTCCCGGTGTCATGTCCTCGGGGCACGTGTGCGAGGATTCATGCCAACAGCCCCCTTCCCTCAACACTCACAGAAAACACGCTGACAACTTACTATGTCCCAGGCACTGTTCTAGGAGGTATTAAGTTACAGGTATTATTTCCTTTTATCCTTATGATACACCTCATCATGTGTAAGTATATTTAACATTTTCATCTTCTAGAAGAGGAAAACCAAGCCTCCTACAGCGTACAGTAAACTGGGATACGATCACAGGCAAAGAAACTGCAGAGCCCACACTCTGCACCCCTAAATCCTGCTCCCCTGCCGCTGGAACTCCAATGTCTCCCACTCCCTCCTTCCAGAGTCCAGCTAACCTGCAAGCGCTCCTCCAGCCTCTGCGCTCGGCCCTCCTCACCTCCGGGTGTGTGTGTGGGGGGTACCCCCTGAACCCTCACTCTGCCCCTGCTACTGACCCACCCACTTTGGAGGCGGCCCACCCAGCTGCCTCACCCCGTAGCATCACCAGGAGCCCCACCCATAGCGCCGTCCCGGAGGGGTCTGCGAGCCCCCCTGCCCACCTCCCTGCCCCACCTCCTCCCACTGGTGTATGTAGCGGATGAGGCGGGAGAGGCGGAGCAGCCGCAGGAGGCTGAGGATCTTGGTGAAGCGCACAATGCGTAGGGCCCGCGCTGTTTTGTAGACCTCGGCGTCCAGTCGTGGCTCCAGCTCCACCACCAGGAAGATGTAATCCACGGGGATGGAGGAGATGAGGTCGACCAGGAACCAGGTGCGCAGGTAGTGAGACCGGATGGCGCGAGGGGCCAGCAGGATTTCAGCACCCTCCTCTACCACGATGCCTGTGCGGAAGTTGAGTACCAGATCCAACAGGAAGAAAGTGTCAGAGAGGACATTGAAGACGATCCAAGGTGGGGAGTTCTCCTCCTTGAAGAAGGTGATGCCCACAGGCAGCACAATGAGGTTCCCCACCATCAGCAGGAGCATGATCAGGTCCCAGTAAAACCTAAGGTGGGGGTGGGGTGGGGAGGAAGGCCAGGATGACACTTCACCAGCCACCAGACAAACGGCAGATAGTCTGATACGGCCAAGAGTGGGCAAGGATTACCGAGTAACGGGATGGCCACTTACAGCTGGCGGGAATGTAGACTGGGACCACCATTTGGGAAGCCAGTTTGCTATTATCTAGTAAAGCTAAACATTTGCATGCCCTGCCACCCAGCAATTCCATTAGGAGCATACACACGCTCAAGGGAAATATGCATTCCAGGAGATGTATACAGAAATGTTCACAGCAGCATTGGATCTGGAAATGACCCACACGTCCATCCGTAGAAAAATGCAGATAAATAAGATAAACACAGTAGGTGAATAGACTGTGGTATACTCACGCCCCAGAATAATAGACAACCCTGACACCACCCAACGGCAGCCTCATGCTGAATCTTGCAAATTCAATGTTGAACAAAACGAGAAATCAAAGGATACACAGTGGATGAGTTCACTTGTACAGAGTTCAAAAACAGGCAAGACTAAACTGCAGTATTTAGCAATTCACAGAAAAGTGGTAAAACTATAAAGAAAAGTAAGAAAATGAGTGCCTCAGAAGTTAGAAAAGTAGGTTGCGGAAAGGACTGCGGGAGCAGTAAGGATGCTTTGGGGTGCCAGCAACCTAGTCTCTCCTGACCTGGATGGTCGTTTCAGGGGGGGTGTGCTTTGGAATTACATATACACACGTGTGTGCACGTAGACATATATATGTATGTATACACGCACGTGCGTTTTGAATATATATGCAACATGATGTATCATTATACACTATCCTACCCAGATGCCTGCTATACACACGCACCTACTATGTGTATACATCCTCACTGTATACGTGTACATGTGTACAGATACGTATACCTGCTTAATACGTATAACATACACGTAATATCGCGTACCTGATTTATGTCACTATATCATATATTTTAAAGTAAAATAAAAAGATAAACTACCCTGTGCTAACCTCCCAGGAGTGTTGAAAACACACACACTGAGACAATGGATACGATAGTGCCGTACAAGCACTGGTTGGTTTTATGACTCACCCACCTTTTGTTCCCAGATTTCTGAAGAGGTTGCTGCTGCTTCCATCTCAGCTCTCTGCCCATTCCTAGTCTAGGCCTTCACGCCCTCCCCAGCCCTCCCCACCCCACCCCTCCTTCCCTTCCCAACCCAGCTGGACCCATAGTTCCTGGTTCTCTGCTGGGATCTGCTCATCTGTGTCAGGGTATGGGGGGGGGGGGGAGTCCGTTCTGCCTCCCATCCGAACTGAGCTTTTTAGGGATGCCCCACCCCCCTCCCCAGCACCTCAGACAGGGTTGCACATAGAGAAGCTCCACGGGAGATCCTGAGGCAGCGAGGCTAAAAGCTCTGCACGCCTTTCCTTCCCTAATCTCCCTGTGCCTGCTGGCACTCTGGCCAAGCCCAGACAAGGGCACTGGCAGGGGAGAGCCACACTGCTGTGGTGAAAGTGTGGAAAGGGGAGGTCAGGAGGAAGCTAGCGAAGCGTTCATGCAGAGAAGTCTGAAGCGGTTAAAAACAGCGTTAGCTAGAGTGGTTTAATTCCAGGACACACCTAATTGCAGTATCAACTCAGGACTCAGCCCTTTCTGACTCTGACTACAAAATCAATCTCTTCAGCTTCTAAAAGAAGCACAGGGGTCCCCAAAGCCAGGTCTCCAGGAAGCCCCTCAGACCGTGTGCTTTCCATCAACAACAAATCCTTGACCCCCCCCCTTCCCCTCCCTCCTGGGCCACTGGAGAGTCCTGTACTGTGTGCTGAGAGCAGAGGGGAGGGGAGGGAGGGGAGGAGAAAGGAGGGGATGGGAGGGGAGAGGAGGGGGGGAGAGGGGAGGGGAGGGGCGGGGAGGGGTGGGGAGGGGAGGGGTGGGGAGGGGAGGGGAGAGGGCTCGCCCAGCCATGGAGCATCTTCACAGCCTGACTCACAGGCAGTCACAAGCTTAGCGGGTGATGCAGTAGAGAAGACAGAGAAGCGGCATGATAATACACGGCTTCTGGGGACACATCTGCGGGTAAAATGGGGGGGGGAGATCACAGGAGGCTAAAACAGGTGCACTGGTGGGGTAGGGATGAGGCAGTAAAGAAGAGGGGAGAGAAAGGAACAATGGGAGAAAGAGGAACATTTAGGGAGTGTGTGTGTCTGTGGGTTCAAAATGATGTCCAGGTCTCCAATTGTGTTTCCAGGCTCCTGATCCACACCTCATCTTTCCTGCTCATTTTGCTCCCCACCTGAGGTGCTTTGGACACACTGTTGCCTCATCCAAAAGCTGTCCTTCATTTCCCCCAAGGACAGAGCTGCTCTCCTCCCCTAGCGACCTTGATGTAGAGGTACAGCCTGACGGGGACTGTGAAATGGCCCCACCTCCACCCTCGGTCCCTCTGATAGGCACCTGGGAGGGTGCCCCTGCCGTTGCTTCCTCAATCGCTGGGAGTCCCGGCCCTGCCCCGCTACATCCCGCCTTCAGCACCAGGGACAGCGGCAAGAACCGCAGCCGGGACATCCCCGGCCCGCGCCCCGCCAGCGTCTCTATTTTTCCTGGTAGTCGGCCCTGTTGAACTAGGCAGGTGCTGGGGGTAGGAGACAGCAGAGCTCGGTTTCCCCCTCAGGCTGACCCCGAGCCTTGGAACATGGCATAATTTCCCAGATCCCCAGCCGGCAGGACTGCAGGAGGCAGTCGTCCCTAACTCCAGTAGTCCCTGTGGTCCAGGTGGAGTTCTGGATTCCTGAAACGGTAAACCCAGGTCTCTGGTGTCTCTTCTGGTGTCAAGTCACTGAAGACCTCCGGCTGGGGATCCCTGGCCCAAGAATTCCCAGGCTAGACTGGGGGAAGTGACTCTGTTGTCCCACCCAAGGACCCCCGGGCCGGAAACGAAGAGTCTGTAGAGGGTGAGGCGTGCCCTGCCTCCGTGTCGCGGCCCATGGGGGTGGGATCTGTGTCCCCCGCCCTCCTTGCTGGGGCCCCAGTACCGGAAGTCGCTGTAGGGGTGGATGATCCAGGCCCCCGCTGACTTGACCCTCTCCTGCTCGATTTCCACTGCCTTGTGGCTGCCGAACACGCGAAGGGAGAACTTGTTGACCGTGGGCTGGAGCAGCGTCCCGAGTTGCCTTCTCTTGGGCTCGGGCCCAGACCCGGGCAGCGGTCCCGAGGCCGCGGTCACAGGCGCCGGAGCAGCCAGAGGCGCCGCTTCCAGCCCAGGGGTCGCCCGTTCGCCAGCTCCCGTAGTCGGCCGCTGCTCTGCCTCCATGATGCCCGGTGGCTTACACGCTTGGCGTCCTAGACCCTGCCGCGGCCATCCGGGACGCCGACCCCTCCCGGAGCAGGAGCCGGCGCAGCCCGGCGGGCTCCGAGCTGCCGGCTCGCGGGGCGGAGGGGGTGTGTGCGCCAGACTCGCGGGCGGGAGGCAGGCGGCGGGTTGCGCGGCGCCCCCTGGCGGGAGCCTCCCCAGGAGAGGGCGGGGCCAAGGAAGCCCGCCTCCAGGGAAGACTCCGGCATGGGCGTGGCCTAGCAGATGGGGGCGGGCCCCCAAGTAAGGGAGGAAGAGGCAGGGAAACACAGCCGGAGTCACGAAGGGGGCGTGATCTGATGTTGATGAGCTCTTAGCCAATGAGCTCTAGGGAGGCGGAGCCGTCCGTGAATGGCGGGAAAAGCGGACGCTGGTTGTAGATCCCGGAGTCTCCGGAGGGCGAGGAATTGGGGACCAAAGAAGAGGTGGGGAACGGTCACTCCAATTCACGGACTTCCTGCATTTCACTGTCTTCCTCTCAGCACTCTCCTAGGCATACTCCTTTCTTCTCGTCTTCTCCATATTCCTCCAAGTATTTCATTTGCAAATTCATACTGCTAACTTTCAGCAAGAGTGACTGCGGATACAAAGTTGAATACAAAAGTCCTGCTGTAAAGCCAAGCTCGGCTGTGCCCGTATGCAGACAGAACAAGGAGACTGCAGTGCTGTGTGATGTTCAGTGCTAGAAGTTCCCAAACATCTCAAATTCTTCCCCTCATCTCCGTTTCTTATTGCCACTGACTTATTTCAAGCCTTCAGCATTTTTTCACCTAGGTTATTTCAGAAGCCTCTATAAGGGGTCCTATACTCTCTCAGGCCAATTCTTTTCCCACAGTCTGCCAGAGTTACCTTCCTAAGATTCAAATGCAACATGTCCTTCAAACCTCTCCATCTTCTGTAGGGAAGGTTACCTGTAAGCTCCTTAAAATGACCTACCAGGCCCTGCAAAATTTGGACCTAATTTCAATAGCCTCTCTTCTGATAGTCCCTGTCTTGAAAGCCAGGACTCTAATCATGCTGAAAGGCTTTGTTCTACCTTGTCTCCAGCCCTCTGCAAATACTTTGTCTGCCCGGTATTCTTTTCCAATTCACTTTCCAACTGTTGCCTCACATAGTATCTCCTCTAGGAAACCTAGAAACACACTTCCAAGTCTCCTTTCCCCAACTAGATCTAATCCAGGGCTTTTTTTTTTTTTTTTTTTAAGTTTATTTATTTATTTTGAGAGAGAGAGAGAGAGAGAGAGAGAGAACAACTGGGGAAGGGGCAGAGAGGGAGAGACAGTATCCCAAGCAGGCTCCACATTATCAGTGCAGAGCCTGACTTGGGGCTCAAACTCACCAACTGTGGGATCATGACCTCAGGTGAAGAGTCTGATACTTAACCAACTGAGCCACCCAGGTGCCTCTAGTCCAGAGCCTTCTTACAGTGTTCATGGCAGCTCTAGTCACACGGCTGCCATTATTCGTTTCCAGGTCTTTCTCTCCCATTAGGCTGTGGGGTTCCAAAGAACAGGAGCCTTGCGCCTGGCACACACCGCGGATACTCAGTAAATGCTTGCTGAATGAACGCATGATCCGGAAAGGTGTTCGTGGAAGAGGAAGGGAATTTTCCCCTCTTTCCTTCCAACCGCTTCATTACCCTTATTCTTCTATTTTAGGGAACCTTTCCTAAACCATTTCTGGCTAACCGATCTAATCTCCATCTAACTACCTTCCATCCCAGCTCCCCTCTGATATGTCCTGAATTAATATAACTACTCTCAGGTTATTTTTTCTTTTTCCTTTCTATGTCTCAGTTCCTTCCATCATGCCTCTAACTCGGTCCAGTTTGTGTCAAGGTCTCCTCCTTCCTCTTCTCCCCCCCCCCCCCACCCCTTTTCCAACTCAGTTCATTTACACTTCCCATGTATTATGTGTGAGTTCGGAACATACAGTTCTCAAGTGTCTTCCCCTCTTTCAGCACCTGATTCTCCATCCCTCCTTTTCTCAAACCCTTCCTCCACGGCCTTACCTCCTGACCCACAGGTGCGTACCTTTCGCTCAGGACAAAAGGGGGCCGCCCCTCCTTGCGGCGGCTAGGTAACTGGGCTGTTTTAAGAACTGGATATTTACTGGCTGTGCCGGACAATCAGACGTCACCACCACGCCTCAAAAGCTGTGTGGAGGGGCGACACTCGTAAATGACAACTTCCAGGTCCCTTTTAAACCTCCAAACCTCACAAAGTAAGCCGCAGAAGCGTCATGAAGACGGCGCAAGACAGAGGAACGAGCTGAGCAGAAAGGCCGCGCGGCGGGACTGAGCGCGCCCGGCCGACCCCGCGCCCCGCCGCCGGAGCGCTGGAACCCCCGCGCCCCCGCACCCCCCGGCGCTCCTATCGCCGCGCCCGCCAGCTACGCGAGGACGCGGCGGCGTGCGCGCCCTGGGGGCGGGGCCCGGGGCAGCTGGGCGGGGGCGCGGGACGTGCGTACGTGCGTGCGTGCGTGCGCGCTCGCGGTGGCGGCGGCGGATCGGAGAGGCCAGAGCCGGAGACCGAGCTGGGATCGGGCCCCGGGCGGGGGCGGTGCGAGCGGCGCCGAGCGGACCCTGGGGGCGGGGACGGAGCCGGGGCGGGCGGGACTGGAGCGGAGCCCGGGAACGAGGCGGGAGGTCCCAGGGTCTCGGGTCGGGGGGGTGGAGCCGCACTTCGTCGCCGCGGGGGTGCCGGGACTCCGGCCGCAGTGCCGCCGCCATCACGGACTTCCTGTGGGACAAGCGCACGGGCCTCGCCGCCAGAACGGTGAGCGCGCGGGCTGGCGGGCCGCGGGGCCGCGCGGAAAGATGGCGACCGCGGGGCGGGCGGGGGTAGCCTTGGGCTGGGGGCACGGCGGCGGGGCGAGAGGAGAGGAGGAGGGTAGGGACCTGCAAAGCGGCGGAGGTGAGGGGTAGGGAGCAGAGGTGGGAGGAGCGTGCCTTGGACGGACCCGGGCGGACCCGGGAGGACCTCCAGCAAACTTGGGAGGGGCCCGAGGAGGGGAAGGGGTGATGGAGCAGGAAGGGGAGCGGTTCCCGAGAGGAGAAAGAGCAGAATATCAAAGTTGGAGCGGGGCTGGAGAGGAGGAGGACCCGCCGTGTCACAGGGAGGGCATGGAAGGAGTTTGACTCCAAGAGTTCGTTCTGGATTTTCTGAGCGAGAAAGGAGGGGGGGAAAGGTTTATAAGTTGGGAAAGGTAAACTGCAGGTGCTTCTGGTGGGGAGGGGCGTGAGAAACTTTGGTGGCAGTGTGCCCTGTGCCGAGAGGATGTTTGTGTGGCTGTGCTGAACAAGCTTGGGTTACCCTGTGGCAGGGGGTGAAATCTGCAGCGTGCATCTTTGCCACAGGCCTTCTAGACCAGGACCGAGTCCGATATCACCCTCCTCAATTTGAGGAGGTTGGGAAGTAGAAAACTCAGAATGAGAGCCAGATGTTGGAATCATTAAGCCTTTCCACACCTAACCCCCCCCCCCCCCGCCCCCAAGACTTCAGTCCCTGGGCCTGTTGAATTTTATTTTGCTGTCATATTTTTATCTTTCTGGATTGTGACAGTGATTTCTCTCTTGATTTCTTTCCTATAAGGAAGAAAAGCGTTTGTGCACCATGCCATTCCGATTCCAATAACTAACTGGAAGGAGGCCAGCTTTTAGCCAAGCAGTGCTGATACTAATTAAAAACCAGTTATTCTCTATTTCCTAAGCAGGAGGGGAGGGGCAAATGGAAATCAGACTGCAGCTTGGGGCCTTCTGTATTAAAAACTTTTGAGGGGAGCTTGGCCCGTGGTGATAGCCAGTGAGAGTTGATTAAGGCAGTTCAAGAGGTCAGACCCAAATCCCTGGAGCCCGCTTATATTTGGTGTATGCCACCACATGTAGACACCAGGTATGCTGGATTGCTGCCCACAGGATACAGAATGGTCTAGTTGGGGAGGTAGAGATACACTCTTCACTGTAAAACGTGTATTGTGATCGCATATGCTAAAATGTTACCCTGCTGGGTTGTGAGGAACTCGCATGGAGTCGATGGAGCTTCGACTCCAGCCAGGGGTGAACCGTGGCAGTGTGCATCAATTACACAGTCTCACCTGGAATGAGCTGTGGCCCCGACCCGAAGACTTCACGGAGCCAAGTTTGAGGAAAGTCCAGAGAGCAATGAGAGGAAAGGGCTGGGGGCGCGGGGCAGGCTCCTAGAGTTTTCTAGCGGAGTTGTCAAGTGATACGTACTCCATCGAAGAGGAATCGCGAGCACAAGGAAGTCGTGGGAGGTGAAAAGAGGTGGGAGTGGCAGCAGAAAGCAGCTTCGCGCCCCTGGGGCAGCCAGTGCTTGGAGGGGAGCTCCGAAAACCCTGAGCCTGTCTCCACTATTTCTCTTTCTCCTTTTCTTCCAGATGCCTCATCCCCGAAGGTACCATTCCTCAGAGCGAGGCAGCCGGGGGAGTTACCACGAACACTATCGGAGCCGGAAGCATAAGAGACGAAGAAGCCGCTCCTGGTCAAGTAGCAGTGACCGGACCCGGCGGCGCCGGCGGGAAGACAGCTACCACGTCCGTTCCCGGAGGTGAGGCTTCAGGGGGAAACACCCCTCCTCGGGGTCGCTCGCTCATTTATTTATTCAGCAGAGATTTATGGGTTAGATGCTGAGCGGTTGGGGTAAGGGGCCACTCAGGACTGTTATCAGAATGAGCCGTTTGCACTGTGGTGTTAAGAGTGCTATCATAGAGGAAGGGCGTGGTAAGGGGCTGAGGAAGCATCTGGCAGGTTTGGTTGGATTGGGGCAGGATGTGTAATTCAAGAACCAGGGTGAAGTGTCTAGGGCGAAGGGAGAGGAAGTGTAAAAGACCAGGGCCTAGAGATAGCTAATGACATAACAGACAAGACAAAGTGAGGTCTGCGTGTTCAGCGTGGGAGGGGTGGGTTAAGGATAGTTTGGAGCAAAATCGGATGTCAGTCAGGAACGACTCAGGAAAGAAATGGCTCTTTGTTCCATCTGTTACGTCACTAGTGGCAGGCGGGGGGTGGGGGAGGCCCCCAGAGGGAGTGGTTCTGCCTGTGTCCCTTCGGGGGTCTTGGTGGCATGCAGGTGTGGGGATCCTCGTCCGCTCTTAATGATTTCATTCCTCTGGTCCTTGGTCCTCAGAATGGCCCCATGAGTGTCTGAGAGCAGTTCTTCCAGCATCGTTCTTTGTCCTTGTTGAGGGAGGACCTCGTCCTGTCGTGGGGCAAGGAGTGTGGCCTGAACAGATGCACCTAATGGGTGTCTGTTGTCCAACAGCAGCTACGATGACCGTTCGTCGGACCGGCGGGTGTACGACCGGCGATATTGTGGCAGCTACAGGCGCAACGATTACAGCCGGGACCGGGGGGAAGCGTGCTACGACCCGGACTACCGGCACTCCTACGAGTACCGTCGGGAGGACAGCAGTTACCGCAGCCAGCGCAGCAGCCGGAGGAAGCACAGGCGGCGGAGGCGGCGCAGCCGGACGTTCAGCCGCTCGTCTTCGGTGAGTGCTCGCCCAGGCCCTTCCTCTCCCCACTCCTCTCCGGCCCTCTAGGACCCTGGTAAGTGAGAAGTACCCTCGTTTTTAGCTGAGCACTGGGGCAGGAACGCTGAGGTGGGCACTGAGTCTCTGCTCTCTCGGAAGCTCTCCAGCTCTCGGAGGGCCCTGGAGTCTGCTTTGGAGGTGGACGGGCACGGAGCATTTGTACCTCGGTGCCCTCCTCGGCATGCTGGGCCTGTCGTGTGGGGGACAGCTCCTCTGTCCCAGACGCCTCCACTGCGTAGTGGAGACCTTGCCTGTGAATTGCCTTTCTCCCCCAAGCTCTGGGCTCCACGGCCCCGCAGTAGGTGGGCTCGGGTGGGGGCAAAGGGAGATCGGTGCCTGCCTGGAAGGGCATTGTGTAGAGCATGGGGTTGCGGGTGACACTGGCAACGACACCACTTCTCTGCTCTGCCCGTTCCTCTCCCTGTTCCCGTTTTGGGTTTGGGGACTTGGGATTATGCGCCGCTCTCTCTTCTCACCCCGATCCGCCTTACTGCATCTGACGTGTTCCCTTCCACTGTCCCCCATCATCGTCTGTCCCCCCTGGCTGGGCGCCTGTGACCGGTGACCCCTCCACCACCCACCCCGCCTCCCTCCGGCCCCCGCTCCGACACCTGGCTTGCTCCGACCCCCCCCGCCCCCCGACAGCAGCACAGCAGCCGGAGAGCCAAGAGTGTAGAGGACGACGCTGAGGGCCACCTCATCTACCACGTCGGGGACTGGCTACAAGAGCGATGTACAAGCCAAATCGTAACAATCCTATAGCCTGTAATGGTCCCATAGCCATCCTAACGTCCCGAGCCAACCCAAGTCACAGCCTCTTGCCTTTCCTCAGTGGTGTTGTTTATCTGGGTGGTTTGAGTTGCTGTTGAGAATTGACCTCTGCTGTCCACTCCCAGCTCTCATGGCCCCTGGGTTAAAGGTGGTGGGAATCACACAGGGGTGTTCTTCCCCTGTGACCATCTGTATCTGTTCCCCCTTCCTTCATCTCACCCCAGGTTGCCGTACCCTTTTTTCTTCCAACTCAGCTCATTCCCCACCTTCTCTCCCTCCCTCTCCCCGACCCTGCTCTGTTTCATTTCAGATGAAATTGTCAGCACGTTGGGAGAGGGGACCTTCGGCCGGGTTGTCCAGTGTGTCGACCATCGCAGGTAACTACAGCCCCTCCCTGCTCCGTACTCCTAGGCGTGGCGAGGTGCTGAGGGTCAGTCTGGGGGGTGTTTTTGCTGATTGGCCAAAGGTAGGATTTCTTAATCCCCGGACAGCCCCGTTCATTTTGAGATGTTCTTGATGACCCAGCAAAAACCTCTTCTGGCCACCACAGGGGTGGGGCTCGAGTCGCCCTGAAGATCATTAAGAACGTGGAAAAGTATAAGGAAGCAGCTCGACTTGAAATCAACGTCCTGGAGAAGATCAACGAGAAGGACCCTGACAATAAGAAGTAAGCAGCAGAGGGGTGTGTGGGGGTCTGAGAGGCTCCACTCCTGTACAGGAGAACCCAAACCCTCCCGGCCTGGGTTAGGCAGGCAGGGGAGTCCTGGGCCTTCTCATCCATTCATCTTTTCGTCATCATCTTAGACTAGTAGGACGTTAGGGCAGGAAGAGAGGGTGTGTGCCATTGTCTAGTCTGTTCCCCTTGTTGTCAGGGCACTTAGATTGCTCTGCACTTTGGCTCCAGCCAGGGTGGCCTCTGTAGAGCTCTGCCCTGGAAATGGCCCTGAGACTGAGAGTCAACATTTTCCGTGAAAAATCACTTGAGCTTTTTGATAATCTAGAGCCGTGTTGCTGAGGCGACAGACACTTACGTGTAACATTTGTGTCCACGCGCCTTTTGTAAGCCAACGTGGAAGAAGGGCATTAAGGAGACGGCCAGTATAAACACGGGGCCCACTGGCAGCTGATGGTGAATGGATCTCAGGAGTGGGAGCCGGGGTCAGGGTTTAGGAATGACAGTTTGACAGTTCGGGGTCCACACCGGAGACCGGCACCAACAGCTCTTCAGCAAATGGAATCTTTTTTAACTCTTTAAAATGATGCAGGAAAATGGTATGAACCTCGGGTCTGCCAGAAAGGCCGTTCGCTGGCCGAACTGAATTGTGTTGGTCGTACTGCCCGGCAGGTTTTTACCCGCGGATGTGGACTCAGCAGCCCTGCAGCCCCTCCTTGTTGGAAGGGTGGCGGGCAGATAGGAGCTCATCAGACCTCCCCCTTCCCTCATCTCTTCTCAGCCTCTGTGTCCAGATGTTTGACTGGTTTGACTACCATGGCCACATGTGTATCTCCTTTGAGCTCCTGGGCCTTAGCACCTTCGATTTCCTCAAAGACAACAACTACCTGCCCTACCCCATCCACCAAGTGCGCCACATGGCCTTCCAGCTGTGCCAGGCCGTCAAGTGTGAGTGGGGCGGGCCGAGGTGGACTCTGGGGCAGCCCCTCCCTCTGTTGGGCCTCTTCTGTGTCAGTGAGCAGCGGTGAAGCCCCTAAACCGTCAGCTCGATTATCTGCAGGTCTTTCATTCACTGTCTTGTTGACAACTCCTTAACTCCCTGACCAGTGTTCTCACCGTCACCGACTGGTCTTCCTCCACATCCAGCCTAGCAGGAGCTGGAAGAGAAAGCCTTTGAAATCAAAGCATTGATCGGATTACCTCTTTTTTCCTTCATTTCCCTCTCTTGGGGAAGTAGAAGTCAGGTTGCAAGCACAAAGAGACAAAAAGTCTGCCCTCGCTAGAGGCTTACGTTTGTCTGAGCTGAGATGCTCTCTGTTTCCACCAGAGCAGGTGCGGCCAGGGACTAAGGCAAACAAGGGGCCAGATGGGGGGGTCCAGACACAAGTACATGGTTCTCCTTGGGTCTTCCTGACTGTGCAGTTTCCCAGAGTTGAATTCACGGAACGTCAGATAGGCACACACGTCAAGGAACAGAACTGCAATGCGTAGCAAACTCTTTGTACGTCAGTTGAGAATCATGTTTGTTCTCTGATGCTGATAAGCATTGTGCTTCTTAGACCAGGCATTTCATTTGGAAGTAGGGCAGAAAGCAGCCTAGTGATTCTGGATCTGCCTCCTCACCAGCTTTGAGCCAGGTGACCAAGCTTGGGGTCACTGGTGCCAGTTAGCCCTGGCCACCTGGAACAACCCTGACCTGGTCTTCTCCCCTGCAGTCCTCCATGATAACAAGCTGACACATACGGACCTCAAGCCCGAAAATATTCTGTTTGTGAATTCAGACTATGAACTCACCTACAACCTAGAGAAGGTAAGATGGACAGGCCGCCGGGCCTTAAAGCCCCTCTCTCCTCCCTGTTACTTTCTCCCATGTTCTCTCCCAGTATGGCTCTGACTAGGTAAGCCCGAATACCAAAATAGAGTGAAAGGGAGAGATTTAAGGGGCGCTTGGGGGGCTCAGTCAGTTAAGTATCCAACTTTGGCTCAGGTCATGATCATGGTTCATGAGCTCGAGCCCCCGCGTCGGTCTGTGTGCCGACAGCTCAGAGCCTGGAGCCTGCTTCGGATTCTGTGTCTCCCTGTCTCTCTCTGTCAAACACAAATAAACATAAAAAAAAAAAAATTTTTTTTAAGGTTTAAGAAGATATAATTTGGAAGAGAACTTGGAAGGAGGAGCTCAGAGAACTTTCCAATAGAGAGCAAATGCTTTCAAGATACTTGGTTGGGACTTTTTTTCTCTGTAGGACAGCTCAGTTCTGGACCTATTTTCAGAAGCACCGTAGTACCAGTGCATGGGAAATGTCCGCATACACAGGGACTTGTGTGCTCTCCCATGATCCCACTCCTAAGTTACCTGCAGGATACGGGGAAGCTGTAAAGCAGATTCTCCTTTGTGCATGGGAGCAAGCAGGGGGTGAAGTTGCTTTTTTTCAGGCTTGAAAGCACTCTAAAGAGTAGTGGTAGAATCTTGGTCTCAGGTGGCTGGGTCCATCCTCCTCCTGCTCTGCTCCTAGAAACGAGATGAACGCAGCGTGAAGAGCACAGCTGTGCGGGTGGTGGACTTTGGTAGTGCCACCTTTGACCATGAACACCACAGTACCATCGTCTCCACTCGCCATTACCGAGCACCAGAGGTCATCCTCGGTAAGTGGGGGCGAGTAGGGGAATGGACTCGTCCAAGGGTGGGTGGTGGGGAGGGTGGGGCCCCCTAAGCACCGTCTAACACCTTGTTCCTCCCATTCCCACTAGAGTTGGGCTGGTCACAGCCTTGTGATGTGTGGAGCATAGGCTGCATCATCTTCGAGTACTATGTTGGCTTCACCCTGTTCCAGGTAAGCGGTGGAGTGTCTTATGTCCCCACTTGGCATTTTCCTGCCTGGGTTCCTTGTCTGCCAGGGACCTGTCTGCTCACTCTTCCCCTTTGCTAATCATCCCGGAAGCTGGTCCTCAGCAGCCCGTTTGCAGCACCGTGCTCAGTTCTGTCTTTGTTTCGCAGACGCATGACAACAGAGAGCATCTAGCCATGATGGAAAGGATCTTGGGTCCTATCCCTTCCCGGATGATCCGGAAGACAAGGTGAACCTTGAGTTGGGGGGAGCTTAACCCTTTTTCCTTTCTCTCCTCGAAATTGGTCGATTTCACATCATTTTCTTTTTTCTTTGATACCTTCCCTCCTCCCAGCTACTGTAAGATGGGGGAATAAGGGAAATGTCCCCCAACAAAAGGAACCTCCTGATTCCTCAACCTCCCCTTCTCCTCTAGGAAGCAGAAATACTTCTATCGGGGCCGCCTGGATTGGGATGAGAACACATCAGCAGGGCGCTACGTGCGAGAAAACTGCAAACCACTGCGGGTGAGCCAGGCTGGGGATACCTTGCGCCCACTGGCCAGAGGGCATTTCCTTCTTCAGGTGGTTTGCCCCTGGAATGCACTTCACCAGAGAGGGTTAGGAAAGAAGGGGGAAAACTGAAATGCCCCTTTGGGTATCGTAGAGATACGAGGGAGTGGTTTTGTGGAGGGAAGGAGGTTAGATAGCCATGGATTTCTTGAGCCAACCAGAGATCACAGTAATGTCCTGGGTTCTGTAGGTCAGACAGAAAAGAATAAACCACCTTTGAAGAGCTTACGTTTTAACGAGGAGCTAAAGAAGATTCATGACGTTGACAAGGATGTACAAGCAGAAAGAACCTTCAGAGAGTATGAAGGAGTAATTGTGCTAGTGGGAGGGAGTCGAGCAGTAGTATCCGCAGCGCTCGTAAGGTCGTGTTCCCAATAGTACTCATAACGGCAGAGGCTTGGTCCTCTGAGGTTGAAAGTTAGGGCCTTGAAGAAAAAGGGCAGGAACCGTAAGGCGTCGTGCCTCACCTTTTCCCTGCCCTCCACCACCAGCGGTATCTGACCTCCGAGGCAGAGGAACACCACCAGCTCTTCGATCTGATTGAAAGCATGCTAGAGTATGAACCTGCTAAGCGGCTGACCTTGGGTGAAGCCCTTCAGCATCCTTTCTTCGCCCGCCTTCGGGCTGAGCCACCCAACACCAAGTTGTGGGACTCCAGTCGGGATATCAGTCGGTGACGATCAGGCCCTGGGCCCCCCTGCGTGTCCTGCAGCAGTGGGTGTCCAGTCCAGGACACTGGTGCTTTTTTATATAAGAGAACAGAGCCGGAGCCGGCCCCTTCCTCCTGGCTCCCTGTATACCTGTGAATATGTGAAATAGTGTAAATATGGAAGAACTTGTACCTACTGCTTCGTCCCCAGCCTTGTACAGAATGCTGTTCCTTCCTACACTCTTCCCGCCGTCACCTGCCCCCTCGCTGTTGAGCTGGACAGGGCAGGATGAGGTGACCGGGTGGCATCTATCCCATGTTTTATAAGGAATTTTGTACAGTCTTTGTGAAATAAAAATGACGTGCTTCATGCGACCCCCACCCCTGGAGTTCGAGGTCTGGGACGCTGGGCTGGAGGGATAAGACCGGCCACCCTTCTGAGTTTGTGGACCCAGGGGGTCCATCCTCCCCCCTGCACCGTCCTGAGCCCGGCCGCAGGCTCGTCCGGTGTGTCGCGAGAGGGTTGCGGGGGCCGGGGAGTTCCTGTGGGCCAGTCGGGGGCACTCGTCTGAGTGCTGTGCCGGGGGGCAGGGGCCCGGGCCAGCCGGACTCCGGTTGCGGAAGCGGGCGCAGGGCCTGCGGCGGCTCCAGCCGGTTGGTGGGCCCGCCCTCCGACGCGAGGCCCGCCGGGACGTGTAGTTCGTTGCGGGGCGGGGCCGCGGCGTCACGTGGGGCGCTTCCGTCCTCGCCCGTAGCGGAGGCGCAGGCGCAGCCGGCCGCCGCTGCGGGGATCCTCGGGACCCTTCCGGTCTCCGCGGCCAATCCGTGCACGGCGGAGCGGGCGGACCGACGGGAGCGGAGGGAGCTCCGGGAGCCGCCGCCGCCGCCGCCGCCGCCGCCGCCGCGCAGGGGCGTGGAGGGCAGGGGCGGCCCAGGTTGCAGTTGCAAACATGGCTCAGAGCAGAGACGGCGGAAACCCCTTCGCCGGGCCCGGCGAGCTTGACAACCCCTTTCAGGTGACGCCGGCCTTCTTTGGGTAGCTCGGCCGACTCCTCTCGCTTCTGGACGGGCTAACTTGTTGTATTCCCATTCCTGACATTTGTGCCGGGGGAGGGCCGCCACGTGGGGGTGACGGTGACTCCAGACCAGTGAGCACGCGGGGGGCGGGCCGTGCCCCTGTAAGGAGCTGGTGCTAACAGAGCGCGGTGAAGGGTTTGGGGCAAATGTTGGGGCAACGGCGTGGCCTCCAACGAGCCACAGGCATTAGGAGAGGCCCCCGTCAGTTCCCCCAGAGGCACCAGGTGCCCGTTGAGCCGCAGCTCTCTGCCCGCAGGACCCAGCTGTGATCCAGCACCGACCCAGCCCGCAGTATGCCACCCTTGACGTCTACAACCCTTTTGAGACCCGGGAGGTGAGGTTCTGGAGAGCATAGGATGACAAGGAAGGGGAGGGTGTGCCAGTAAGCTCACTCTGTCGGGATACAGGGGACTTTTCTGCATGCAAAGGAAGGGACGCTGTGATCTTAACTCCCTGAGAGAGGCCGGTCCGCCCTGGGCTGCCTGATCCTTCTGGAGACACCAGGGTCAATGATCCCGTTGGAGCTCTCAGTGGTAGTCCTGGCCGGGGGTGGGGGGTGGCTGGAGACTGACAGGGCCTGAACCAAGGCTGTGTTTGGGGAGGCTTCTTTGAACAAAATAAATTATGGGACTGGTTGGAGTTGAGTAAACGAGTCAGGCTTAGGTGTGCCTCCAGAAGGCAAGCAGTGAGGGCTGGACCTGTTGTTCCACTGGAGTAGAAAGTGCCGAGACTTTAAAAAAGGAAAGAGGGGCGCCTGGGTGGCTCAGTCGGTTAAGCCTCCGGCTTTGGCTCAGGTCATGATCTCGCGGTCGGTGAGTTCGAGCCCCGCGTCGGGCTCTGTGCTGGCAGCTCAGAGCCTGGAGCCTGCTTCGGATGCTGTGTCTCCCTCTCTCTCTCTCTGCCCATTCCCCCCCCCTCCCCCCCGCCACCCCTGCCCTCCACGCTTTCTCTCTCAAAATGAATAAACATTAAAAAAAATAAAATAAGAACCAAGAGCTTTAAAAAGTGGAGGGGGTGGGTTCGGTGGATGAGTGTCTTGAGTCCCGGCTAAGGAATTGGATGTGAGGGGTGGTGAGGGCTGACCGGTTTGGCTCTCTGTGGGGGAGGGGGCGGGGAAGGGGACCCAGATGCAGAGGTAGACAGTCTCTGGATACCTGCGTCGGGAGGGATCAGGTGATCCCTAAGGCCTTTTCCAAAACCAACAGCCCCCACCAGCGTATGAGCCTCCGGCCGCAGCCCCGTTGCCTCCCGCCTCGGCTCCCTCGTTGCAGTCCTCCAGAAAGCTCAGCCCTACAGAACCCAAAAACTATGGTTCCTACGGCACCCAGGTAAACAGCAGGTGCGAGTGGGGGTGGGCTGTGGGGGCCAGACCTGGGCCCAGGGCTCACATCTCTCCCCCCTCCCCCCGCACACACTGGGCAGGCCTCAGCTGCAGCAGCCACAGCCGAGCTGCTAAAGAAGCAGGAGGAGCTGAACCGGAAGGCCGAGGAGTTGGATCGGAGGGAGCGGGAGTTGCAGCACGCCGCCCTGGGGGGCGCAGCCGGTAAGCGGTCCGTGGGCGGGGCGTGTTCCACACTTTTAAGGAGCAAAACGAATGTGAGCGAGTGGGCTCTGGAGCCACATTGCTGACTTTGAATTTGGGCACTAATTGAATTTGGGTACTCCCTGCCTATGAGCGCTTAGGTAAGTTACTTAATCTTGAGTGCCTCAGTTTTCTTACTTTTTTTCCTAACATTTATTTATTATTGAGAGACAGAGACAGAGCATGAGCAGGGGAGGGGCCGAGAGATGGGGAGACACAGAACGTGGAGCAGGCTTCAGGCCCTGAGCTGTCAGCACAGAGCCCGACGCGGGGCTCGAACCCACAAACTGTGAGATCACGACCTGAGCCGAAGTCGGACGCTCAACCGACTGAGCCACCCAAGTGCCCATCGGTTTTCTTACTTTTTGAAAAAATACTTACTTACTTAAGTGATCGCTACACCCAGCATGGGGCTTGAACTCACGACCCTGAGATGGAGAGTCACAGGCTCTTACGACCGAGCCAGCGGGTGCCCCTGTTTCCTTGTTTGTAAAACAAAGATAACATAACGCTCGTGCTTGTTGGATAGGACTGTTGTGAGAGGGAAACGAGGCCATCCGTGCAAAGCGCTTGACAGTCCTGCGAAGTCGCAAATAATAGAAAACGCTGTCAGCCTTGTTTCTGCCACTCTCGTCTGTCTCCTCGGACCCTGAACTGGAGGTGGAAGAGAGGACCTGGGGTGGAAGGGAGGATGGTGACGCCCCTGTTGGTCTCTGCCTCACTGCTGGCGTCTTCCCGCTCTCTCTGTGCCTTACAGCTCGACAGAACAATTGGCCCCCTCTACCTTCTTTTTGCCCGGTCCAGCCCTGCTTTTTCCAGGACATCTCCATGGAGATCCCCCAAGAATTTCAGAAGACCGTCTCCACCATGTACTACCTCTGGATGTGTGAGTAGGGACAAGCCTTTTCTGGAGGAAGAGTGCAGGTAGTACCTTTACGTCTTTCCTGCCCCAGTGCCCACTCTCCGAGAACTCAGCATTTCATCTCTGCTCGACTTTTGAGGGGTTTTTTTTGATGTGTATTTTTGAGAGAGTGTGAGCAGATGAGGGGCAGAGAGAGAGAGAGAGACACGGAATGCGAAGCAGCTCCAGGTTCTGAGCTGTCAGCACAGAGCCTGATGCAAGGCTCGAACCCATGAATGGTGAGATCATGACCTGAGCTGAAGTCATACGCTCAGCCGACTGAGCCACCCAAGCGCCTCCCAACTTCTGAGTTTAAGGCTAATTTCACCGGGAGTTTTCCTGGGTGACTCCTTTTGTAGTATCTAGAAGCTGTTCTCCAGCCTCCTAGCAAAAGTGTGTTCTTGTCTTCCCCCGCCTCTTGTTCCGGTGCGTAAACATTTTCTGAGTCCTTTAAGTGTCTTTGCAAAGAGACCTGTCTCCCCTGTTGAGTTGAGGATTTGGTGAAGGCAGGAGTCGCTTTCCTTACTCTGCCGTATTTGCCGAGGAGGGCGTGGGGGGCTCCTACGGGAAGGGGGGCTCTCGTTGCCATCCAGGCTCACCGTCCTGCACCCCCATCCCTCAGGCAGCACGCTGGCTCTTCTTCTGAATTTTCTTGCCTGCCTGGCCAGCTTCTGCGTGGAGACCAGCAATGGCTCGGGCTTTGGGCTCTCTATCCTCTGGGCCCTCCTTTTCACACCCTGCTCCTTTGTGTGCTGGTACCGGCCCATGTATAAGGCCTTCCGGTAAGCTGAGGCCAGGGGTGGTGGAGAACCTTAGATGGGCCCCACGTTTGCTGCTCCTGCCCTAACTCTTCTCCCACCCTCCCCATTTTTTCTGTCCTGCAGGAGCGACAGTTCATTCAATTTCTTCGTTTTCTTCTTCATTTTCTTCGTCCAGGATGTGCTCTTTGTCCTGCAGGCCATTGGCATCCCAGGTTGGGGGTTCAGGTCCGTGAAGCTGCCATCCACCCTCTCCCTTTCCCTCATTCCGCCAGACCAAGTCAGCCCTGGGTACTGGGGTAGGGGTTGTTCAGGAGGAGGAGGTGTGGTGTTTTACGCTTGGGAGTTGCTAGCTTCACGAGGGAGACGGGACCTACTTCCAGGATAGAGAGCCCAGTCAGAATTCTAGACAGGCATAGGTTTGGGGGAGGAAAGGTGCATGTGGCCAACCCGAGACGGCTTCCTGGGGGAAGCATGCGTAAGCACTTTTGAAGAGGGGACAGAGACCCCCTCAACAGAAAGGCCTGTTTGGAGCGAGGATGTCTGGAAAGGCTTGGAGAGCCCGCAGCCAGTCGTTCAGAAGCTGGAAGTGAACTTTGAAGAGAGTGGATGTAGTTTGGGATCCTGGTACTTGGAGAGCCGCCAGGCTGACAGGGGAGCGACCCCTGGTGGGATGGGTGGGAATAGGGCACGTTTGCTCCCTAGCCAGCCAAGAAACGGGGAGGACTGAGGCCCTGCCTGAGGCCCTGCCGGGAGTGGACCCTCTTCACCGCCGCCCCCTTCCCCTCCTGGCAGTGGCTGGATCTCCGCCCTGGTGGTGCTGAAGGCCAACCCGGTGGTGGCCGTGCTCATGCTGCTGGTCGCCCTGTTCTTCACTGGCATCGCTGTACTGGGGATTGTGATGCTGAAGCGGGTGAGAGGCTGTGTTCGAGGTGGGGAGGTGGGCGGGAAGAGTGAGATCATGGGCGCCGAGGGGCCTGGGGAGGGGCGGTCATTCTGGAGGAACTCGGGAGGGCCTGGCTGACCGGAGGCTTCTCTGCTAATGGACCTCTGGGGAAGTGTGTGTGTGTGTGTGTGTTGGGAGGGAGCCAAGGACGAATAGCTAGAGTGGCAGCGAGTGCTGGTGGTGCTGTCGGGTGGGGATAACGGTAGCAGAGCGCACGGTAATGACCGCGCCGTGTACTTGCAGATCCACTCCTTGTACCGCCGCACAGGTGCCAGCTTCCAGAAGGCCCAGCAAGAGTTTGCCGCTGGGGTCTTCTCCAACCCTGCGGTGCGAACCGCAGCTGCCAACGCAGCCGCCGGGGCTGCCGAAAATGCCTTCCGAGCCCCCTGACGCCCGTCGGGGCTGCCCTGGCCCTGCCGCTCGGGGGAGCTCACTTAGCCCCCCTCCCTGAGGTCTCTGGGACTTGGTGAGGCGCGCTGCTCGAGGCCTTCTTTCTAGTGCCCCCCGCTCCCACGGCCGTGACTGCTGACCCTGACTTCGGGATGCGGGGAGCCCACTGTGACCCAGTCTCCGCTTGCCCCGCCACCCCCCAATTAGGCCACACTACTGCCAGCTCTTACACACCCCAACCCAGCGTCCCTCTGCTGTGCCAAGGCTGTTGCTTCGGTTATTTAAATAAAAAGAAAGTGGAACTGGAACTCAAATCCCCGTTTCCGGCATCTTTATTGGGAACCAGGTCTTTGGAAGAGAAAGCGGAGTGCGGCGGCGGGGTCTGAGGCGGAAGCAGAGCGTGAGCTTCGAAGGGAGGGCCGGGCCGGGCGCGGGCGGCTTCGCCACCGACGGCCAAGGCGCCGCCGCCCCTGCCAGGAACGCCGCGGGCCCGGGGCCCGAGGGGCTGGGCGGGGCCGGCGCGGGCGCCCGTTCCCGGGGTGCCCCGCGCCGGCCCCGCCCCCGCGGGGCTCCCCCTCCCCGCCCCTGCGCGGGGCCTGCGGGCGGACGCCGACTCCCGGGGTGCACCGCGCAGGCTCCGCCCCCGCCCCCACCGCCCCCTCTGCGCGGGGCCTGCGGGCGGACGCCGACGCCCTGGTGGCACCGCGCAGCCCCGCCCCCGCCCCCGCCCCGCCCCGCCCCGCCCCGCCGCGGGGCAGGACCTGCTGCCGCCCGGGACTGGGGAGCGCAGCGAGTCGCGCGGGGGGGAGCGGAGCGGGGCGGGCGGCCGGGCAGCCGGCGGCGCCCCGGCCTCTCCCCGCCAGGCGGTCTCAGGCCCCTGGGACCCCTCCCCGCTTCTTCCCACCCTCCCCGTCCTGCCCCGCGTTCCCGACCGCCGCCTCTCCTCACGCCTGGACCTGCCCTTCTCGGCGCCCCCGTTCTCCAGGGAGATGCGATGAGCCGGCGCCCCCGCGTCCTCATCGCCGTCCCGGGCACGGTGCCCGTCCGGTGCCCGTGGTGGGGAGGGAGCCCCCCTCGACCCCTTCGTGACGCCCCTCCCTTGGGCCCCCGCCCAGCTGGAGGCCCTGGGCCATGCCCCGGGGGACCCATCCGGGAGGTCGGCTCTAGAGCGAGGAGGGTGGAGAAGAGAGAGGACGGGGCCTTGGGCGCCTCTGAGATGCTCCCAAGCGCCGGTGGAGCCCGAGCGAGGCGCAGGCAACCGCGCGGCAGGCATGATGCCCTCGCCCAGTGACTCCAGCCGCTCGCTGACCAGTCGACCCAGCACCCGGGGCCTTACCCACCTCCGCCTCCACCGACCCTGGCTGCAGGCCCTGCTCACGCTGGGGCTGGCTCAGGTGCTCCTGGGCATCCTGGTGGTCACCTTCAGCATGGTGGCCTCCTCCGTCACCACCACCGAGAGCATCAAGAGGTCCTGCCCGTCTTGGGCTGGATTCTCGGTGAGTTGGGTGCACGGTGGTTGGGTGGGGTAGGCTCCTGGGGCCCCACCCCTCCACACTAGCTGCCAGTCCAGGAGCTGGCCCCTCCTCCCTCCTCTGGGCTTCTGGTTTTCCTATAGAGCTGGGCGCACCCTGTGGTGAGGGGTCACTCGGGTGCCTCCCCCTGCCAGGCTGAGCCTGTACCCACTCTGTCCCCAGCTGGCGTTCTCCGGGGTAGTTGGCGTTGTGTCTTGGAAGCGGCCATTCACTCTAGTGGTAGGTGTTTAGGGTCTGGAGCCCACCGGGAGGCAGGTGCCCAGCACCCGAGGGGAGGCCCACAGACGCCCGGGAGAAGCGAACTGGTTGTGCAGTTTGTGCCTGCCAGGCATGAATGTCTGTGAAGGAGGGGCCCACCCGTGGTGGAGGGCACCTCTGAGGGCCCCAGCCCTGAGCGTGCACCTGATCCCCCCAGGTCTCCTTCTTCTCCTTGCTTTCGGTGCTCTGTGTCATGCTCAGCATGGCTGGCTCTGTTCTCTCCTGTAAGAACGCTCAGCTGGCCCGAGACTTCCAAGACTGCTCCATGGTGAGACTGAGAAGGGAGGGTCACAAAGAACTGGTTGGGGGAGGTGTGCAGGACCCCTGGGTGTGTCCTGACTCAGGCTGCCTCACCCTCCCCACTCCCACTCAGGAAGGAAAGGTCTGTGTGTGCTGCCCCTCCATTCCCCTGCTTCGGCCCTGTCCAGAGTCGGGGCAGGAACTGAAAGTTGCCCCCAACTCCACCTGTGACGAAGCCCGAGGGGCCCTCAAGGTGAGCATGCGCGCCCCACCTCAGCCATTCCTTTCGCCCCCACCATCCTGGTTTTCACCTTTGCCTCACGGGCCCAGAACTCGGGGGATTTACCCTTCCCCGGGCCCCTCTCCCATCCGTCTTCCTCTTTCCTCCAGAACCTGCTCTTCAGCGTCTGCGGGCTCACCATCTGTGCCGCCGTCATCTGTACCCTCTCAGCTATTGTCTGCTGCATCCAAATCTTCTCCCTGGACCTCGTGCACACGGTGAGGGGGAGCTGGGGTCAAAGCCAAGCAGGTACGATGGGGGCAGGGGTGAATGGGCTGGGACCGGGCTCGAGGGGATGGGGGCTACGGCACCGGCTTCTGCGCACCGGAGGCTGCAGGCCACTTATTAGGCACGTCTAGCACCTAGCGTAGCGGCGTCGAGGGCGTCCAAGGGAGGACGAGGAGGAGAAGGACAGGGAGTGGGGAAGTATGTGACCCAACAGTGAGACTACAAGTTGGGCGGAGTCCAGAAGGAAGGTCCTAGGTGGGGATGAGGATAAAGGGTCAGTGTTGGAGCAGGAGCAGAGGACAGGTGGCAATTCTGGACAGAGATGGGGCCATAAAGCCAGGACTTTCTGGACGTTAGAGGAAGAGCTGGTGCTGGCTGGGGGAGGGGCCGGAGCCCAGCTGCCTGAGGGGGCAGGGCCAGGACGCCGTGGAGGGGTGCAGGAGCCTAGGGGCTGTGTTCCCAGAAATCGGCCTTGCTGACCTGCTTGCTCCCCAGCAGCTGGCCCCAGAGCGCTCAGCCTCAGGCCCCTTGGGGTCTCTGGGCTGTACGTCCTCGCCGCCAGCCCCTCTGCTACACACCATGCTGGACTTGGAGGAATTTGTACCGCCGGTGCCCCCGCCACCTTACTACCCCCCAGAGTATACCTGCAGCTCGGAAACAGACGCCCAGAGGTGAGGCCTGGCAGAGTCCTGCGGGGGTGGGGGGGTGGGGGCAATGCAGCCACCTGGGTTGGCGGGGAGGGAGCTTTGTGGAGTAGGAGTGCTCTGCCAGGCTCCTTCCTCTGCGTCCCCCTCCCAGCATCACCTACAATGGCTCCATGGACAGCCCGGTGCCCTTGTACCCTACTGATTGTCCCCCTTCTTATGAGGCCGTCATGGGGCTACGAGGAGACAGCCAGGTGAGAGCGGGTCTCGGTGTGGCCTGGGGAGCTGGGATAGAGCCTGAAAAGCTCAGTGAGCTGTTGTCCCTGGACAAAGAAAACAGTAGTGCTCATGGTCTTTGTCACCCCAGCACGTCCAGGGTCATCTTTGATCTCTCCGTGGTAAGGTCGGGAGGGGGCAGGAAGTACCATTTCTATTTTAAAGATGTGGAAACTGAGGCCCACATAGCTGACCCGCACAAAGTGACAAAGCTGGACTGGAATCTGGGTGTCCAGAGCTCTGTCCCGCACACGGGGTGGCCAGATCGGCGTGTAGGGCTGGCCCCTCGGCACTCGTGTTTTCCGCAGGCCACCCTGTTTGATCCACAGTTTCACGACGGCTCCTGCATCTGTGAGCGCGTGGCCTCCATCGTAGACGGTGAGCAAAAAGGGGGAAGGTGGGCACGGGCCGGGCGGCCTGGGACGGCCGAGCAAGCTGGGGCCGGGTGGGCGGCTCCGTGGAGCCCTGGACTGGAGCTGCCTCCTTGGAGGCGGAACCGTTGGCGGAGTGGCCCCTGATGGGCCGGTACCGCCCCGCGCCCCCTGCCGCCCACAGTGTCCATGGACAGCGGGTCTCTGGCGCTGTCCGCCATCGGTGACCTCCCCGGGGGCTCGAGCCCGTCGGAGGACTCGTGCCTGCTGGAGCTGCAGGGCTCCGTGCGCTCTGTCGACTACGTGCTCTTCCGCTCCATTCAGCGTAGCCGCGCCGGCTACTGCCTCAGCCTGGACTGCGGCCTGCGCGGCCCCTTCGAGGACAGCCCCCTGCCGCGGAGGCCCCCCAGGGCCGCCCGCTCCTACTCTTGCTCCGCCCCCGAGGCCCCGCCCCCTTTGGGGGCCCCCACGGCCGCCCGCAGCTGCCACCGGCTGGAAGGCTGGCCTCCCTGGGTGGGACCCTGCTTCCCCGAGCTGAGGCGGCGGGTCCCACGGGGCGGCGGCCGGCCGGGGGCGGCAGCGGCCCCCCCTCCCCGCGCCCCCACTCGCCGCTTCAGCGACAGCTCAGGTTCCCTCACCCCCCCGGGGCACCGGCCTCCGAATCCGGCTCCCCCGCCACCGCTGCTGCTGCCACGGTCCCACAGTGACCCGGGCATCACCACCTCCAGCGACACCGGTGAGCATCCCCCCCCCGGCCCCCGCCCCCCACCCAGGGTTCAGGAGCAGGCGGGCGGTCAGGGGAGTCTGGGGCCAGTGATCCCGCCAGGATCTGGGACACCGTTGAGGTGCCAGAGGCGGAAAAAAGGGTGAGTTCGCTCCTGCCCCGGGCACTTCTGGAGTGTTCGCTTCCTGAAAACGCACCATCATAACTGAGTGGCTAGAAGAGATGATTTCTGAAACCCGATTCCATGACTGGGCCGGAGTTAGTTACCCCTCCAGGCCTCAGCTCCCTACCCCCTCCCCTAGAGGGGTTCGGCAGCACAGCAGGTGCTCATCACTGCCCTCGGGGCTCCGGGAACTGAGGGGGGTGCGGCCACCAGCGAGACCACCTTAGTTCCTGTCCGGTGGGCAGGCTGCCGAGGACGGGGCTTGGGGGCTGGAGCTCTCTCCCCGCGGGTGGTGCGATCAGTGGGTGTGTCCACTGGGCACATGCACCCTCTCCATCTCCTCCCCAGCTGACTTCAGGGACCTTTATACCAAAGTGCTCGAGGAAGAAGCTGCTTCCGTTTCCTCTGCAGATACAGGTCAGGCTGTGGTTGGTGCCCAGGGGCCAGGCGGTAGGGGAGTGCTGCCTGGCCCTATCTGCACCTCCCTTCCCATCTTCTCTCTCTTCTTCCCTCTCTCTCTCTCTCTCCAGGGCTCTGCTCTGAAGCCTGCCTCTTCCGTCTAGCCCGCTGCCCTTCTCCCAAGTTGCTACGTGCCCGCTCAGCCGAGAAACGGCGCCCTGTGCCCACCTTTCGAAAGGTCCCCCTGCCCTCAGGCCCTGCACCTGCCCACTCCCTGGGAGACCTGAAGAGCAGCTGGCCAGGCCGGGGCTTGGTCACTCGTTTCTTCCAGATGTCCAAGAAGGCCCCAGACCCCAGTGGCAATGGGGCCCATGGGCTTAAGCAGGTAGGAGTTAGGGGAGTCTGGGAAGATAACCCAGGGAAGCCTGGGGCTTCAGGCTGAACCACACTGATGGCCTCTCCTGCGTCCCCCTCTAGGTGCCCCACAGCCTGTGGGGCCGGCCAGGCCGAGAGAGCCTCCACCTTCGAAGCTGTGGCGACCTGAGCTCCGGCTCTTCCCTGCGGCGCCTTCTGTCTGCTCGCAGGCTGGAGCGTGCCACCCGCCCCCACAGCCTCAGCCTCAACGGGGGCAGCCGGGAGACAGGGCTCTGACCTGGGCTTCTTGCCACTGTGAACAGATCCGGGTGAATGCTGGGGCCACAGGCACCAGCTGGTTGGGACCAACAACCCCCAGCGCCCCACGCACTGGCTGACACAAAAAGAAACCCGCTGAACACCCCCAGAAGTATCCCTTTGCCTCCTACCTCCGGGGGCTCCTGCTGCTTGGCTCTGCCCCTCTGGACCAGGGGAGCTGCTGTCCTGTGCTGCATGGGCATTCAGGCTGTGGGGGAGAGGCCCCCGCTTACAGCATGGGAAGAGGAAGATAAAGTCTTATCCCCCAGCATGAAAGAGCTCTCTCTGATTTGACAGGGACACTATGGCCAGGGCAAAGGCATGGCCCAGTGCTTAAGCACAGGGGGCTGTGTGCCTGTGTAACGGGGTGGTAAGGCATGAAGAGTCCAAAAAATCTGGGTGACTCTCAGCTCTGCCACCTCTAGCTGCATGACCTTGGGCGAGTTATTTAACCTCAATTGCCTGATCCATAAAACATTGTGAAGATGAATGTTTGTAAAGCTCTGAATACACTGAATAAGCCTTCAATAAATTTCAATTTTCCCCTTCTCTTCTGGATCATCTTGGTCACCGTTGAAATCTGTTCTGGCATCCTTCATAGTTAAGAAAATTGCCTCAAGACATTTATTTCCAGCTATCTGTGTTTCTGCTCCTTTTCACAGCAAAATGTTTTCTCTCTTCCTGCCCTCCGCTTCTTGAACACTCCAGTCAGGTCCCATCCCCACCCTCCCCAGGCACTGCTCTCGAAAAAGTGTTCGGTAGCCAAAAAGGTATCAGACCCAGTGGCCATTCCCCTGCCTGCATGTCACTTGACCCCTGAGCAACGTTTAACCCGGATAAGCAGCATCTTTCCCCTTGAATTTTGCCCTTTGAAGACCTCATGTTCTCCCATTTTTTCCCTCTACCCTTTCGGTTTCCTTTGCCAGTTCCGACACCTCTGCTGAGCAGTTTAATGCTGGAGGACCCCAGGACTCTCCCCTTGACCCTCTTCCGTTTTCTGTCTGCAAGAGGCACTCCCAAAACCTGTGGCCTTAAATAATCTACGTGTCCACGGACAACTCTCCTTGGCTCCTCCACGAGCTCCAACCTCCAACTTGACATCTCTGCTTGGATGTGTAGGGGACCTTTCAGACTCAACGTGGCCACAGGTGAACCCTTACATCCCATCCCCAGCACCTGTTCCTCCACTGTTCCCATCTCGATCACGAGCACCACCGCTCAGCCGGCTGCACATTCCAGAAGCTTAGGAATCATTCTGATTTCATCTTTTCCCTCATCCAACACACCCAATCCTATCCTGAATTCACGCGTGTTTCACCACTTACCTAGTTCAAGCCACCCCCCTCCCTCCCAGCCTCTGGTCTCTTTCCACTCTTGCTAAAATCCATTCTCCGCTCGGCTAAGTGATAAGAAATCATGTCACACCGAGTCCTGCCGAAGTCTGATGGCTTCCCGCTGTATTTACAATGGTCTCCAAACTCGCCAGCACACGATGGGGTCAGGCACAGCCGGTCTCGCTGCTCCGGAAAACTGCCTCACACGAGCGCTCCGCCCCTCCTTCCCCTGCACACCTGTGCCCTGTGGCCGTGCCCCCCCCCCCCTCACCTTACTGGGCATCCCTGCTGCGTCAGTGCCACGTTGTTCTGCGCACTTGCCACTACCCAGCATCAGCTTGCTTTTGTTTTTGCTCACTGCGCTGGGTCTAATTGTCAAGTTACTGGAGCGGTGCTCGGGCAGCCACAGGGCGCGTACGAGGGCGGGGAGCAGGGCGGCGCGCTGCGCGCACGCGGCGTCAGGCGGCCAAGCTTCTGGAACAACTCCCCAGCACGAGGAGCGGCCTCAG
The DNA here is from genome assembly GCF_018350155.1 of Leopardus geoffroyi. Taxonomy (NCBI): domain Eukaryota; kingdom Metazoa; phylum Chordata; class Mammalia; order Carnivora; family Felidae; genus Leopardus; species Leopardus geoffroyi. The sequence goes on along the minus strand of NC_059338.1, from coordinate 1,337,835 downwards.
GGAGTGCTGGGGAGTGGCCGGACGGCCACGCGGTGGGAGGAACTGGGCACTGGGGTTCCCGCGGGACAGATCCCGGGCGCTGACTGTTCCCTACCCCGAGGCTCCCAAAGGAGCCAGCTAAGGAACGCAGCCCAGCCCCGGCACGCTGGACTCGGCGGCGGACTCCGCCCCCCGTCGCCCGTTACAGAGCGCTGTCGCCGGGCGCCCGGGAGCATGCGCGCTTCTAGCCTTCCGCGCCCTCTTTCGCGTACACTCCCCAATACGCTTGCGCCCCATCGGGACTATGGCTGGCCAGCGAGAGCAGTCCGTCCCCGAGACGGCCAATAGGCGCGCGGAACGGGCCCGCGGCCGGCCTCCCGGCAATTCGAGGTCCCGCCCACGTACCGCCCCCCACATCCCGCGGCTGCGCGCAGAGGGGCTGCCGACGCCCTGAGCCCAGGCGCTTTGGGCCGCCCTTCCCGCGGTGCGAGCAGCGGAGGGGTTTCCCTTCGCCTCCGGTTGAGGTTTTCTTGGGAGGTGGAGTGGGAAGGAAGTCTGTAAAAGTTACCATTCCTTAGTCATTCGACAAATGTACACTGCGCACGAGACCAGTGCCAGGCACTGTGCGGACACCAGTAATACGGCACCCGGGATAGGGCCGGGGACAGGGCGCCAGGGTAGACAGCGGGGATAGCGCGTAGGGACAGGGCGCCAGGGAGGCCGGGGATAGGGAGCAGGGATAGGGCGTGGGGATAGGTCTTTGGCGATAGGGCACCAGGGATAGGGTGCGGGGATAGGGTGCAGATAGGGCACCGGGGATAGGGAGTGGGCATAGGGCCTCAGGACAGGGAGCTGCGATAAGGTACCAGGGCACCAGGCCCAGGGGATAGGGCGGGGCACCAGACACACCCTATTGTGCCTACCCTATTGTGCTTACCCTGGGACACAGCAATTACAATGGGACACATTGGTACAGTTAAGTCCAACGGTGGTGAGCTACACAAAAGACGTAAAGGCTGTGATCTCGTGTTACAGGAGGGGTGTGGGAGCTTGCGTGGAGAGAGAATTTCTAAGAAAATGGCGTATGAGCAGAGTTCTGAAAGAAAGATGAACAGGCATAAAGGAGGCCAACCGGAGGAGAAGAGTGTTGCATGCTGAAGGAAGAGCCTGCAGAAGGGACTTAGAACAAAGGGGAGGAGGCTGGTCTCTCTGCCTTGGCACCTGCCCCTTATAGTCTGATTTCTACACAGCAGCCAAAGTGATCTTTTAAAAATATAAATCTAATCTTGTCACTTCCCTGCACCAAACTCTCCAGTGAATTTCCATCTTAGAACAAAAGTTGGACTCATTATTGTGGTCACTGAGGCCCTACAAAATCTGGAGCCAACCAGACTCACTGGTTCTCACTCTCCCCCTCACTGGTTCTGACCAGCCCACTCTAGCTTTTGTTTTGCTTCGTAATTCTTTTTAATTTTTTTTTCAACGTTTTATTTATTTTTGGGACAGAGAGAGACAGAGCATGAACGGGGGAGGGGCAGAGAGAGAGGGAGACACAGAATCGGAAACAGGCTCCAGGCTCTGAGCCATCAGCCCAGAGCCCGACGCAGGGCTCGAACTCACGGACCGCGAGATCGTGACCTGGCTGAGGTCGGACGCTTAACCGACTGCGCCACCCAGGCGCCCCGCTTCGTAATTCTTATGGTCACCCGAAACCTTCTGTTTTTCTCCCTTCCACCCTCACTTGAATATGAGCTCCGTAGGGCCAGGGACTTCATCATCCTCCTCATTGCCATATCCCCAGGCTCGAGAACAGTATCGACACCAGTATCTGGCACCTAGCAGATACTCAGTTATTTGTTGGGTGTGTGAATTGGGGAGCCCATGGCAAGGACGCCTAACCCGGGCAGAGGTGTCAGGAGGATGGTTCTGATGGCAGTGACGTTAATGCTCAGGCCTCAGTGATGAAAAAGAGTACTCATTTTTTTTTTTTTTTTCTTTTCAAGAGAGGAGAAAAAGAAAGAATGCATGGCCAGAGGGAGGGCAGGGCAAGATGAAGTATGGCCCGTTAGAGGAAGTGTGGTTGGGGCATAAGGTGCGAGTGGAGAGGTGAGAAAGGAGGGGGAGCAAGGGCCAGGGCCCATAACCCCTCTTAAGGGCGGAGTGGAGCCATGGAGGGATCTAAGGAAGGAGAGAGAGTGGAAGCTTCAGAATTTGTGTTTTAGTTAGAACATCCAGTTCTCGGAGGATGGATTATGAGAGAAAAGTGGAGGTTAGGAGACCACGAGAGAGATGTTTCAGTCGTTTAGAGGAGAAATGATGGGGGTAAGGGTACAGAGAGAGAACAGAGTCAAAGATGAGCCCCAGGTTCTGGGAGGAAGGGGTTCCATTCCTGGGAAAGAAAGCACAGGAGGAAGAGCAGAGTTGGCTGCAGGGCACAGGGACCTCGTGATTGTCCTGCTGATGGCGTCTGTGAGACACCCAGAGGGAAGGTCTGGAGGGCAGAGTCCCGGCACAGAGTCAATCCCAGGAGAAAGATTGGGATCGGAGGTGGAGCTTTTGGAACCAGAAGCAACTAGAAAGGAAGCAAAGCCATGGGGTTGTCTCTTTGGAGAGAGCATGACGTATGAGGAGAGAAGGCCTAGACCAGACCCCCGAAAGGGACACCTAGACAGGAAGGGGGGGGTGCCTACAAAAGAGAAGGAGCAGCCAAAGGACTGGGGGGACGTCCGAACGTGGAGTAGACGTTGGAGTCGTGAAAACAGGAGCAGGCTTCCGGAAGGGGGGAGTCCTGTGTCGACTGAGGTGAAGGGTCAAGTCAAAGAAGGGCCGAACGCTACCCATGGGACTTAGCAACAGAGAGACCATTAGTGACCTTGGCAGGAGCAGGTCTGGAGCAGAGGGAGGGTCCAGAGCAGGCCCGCGGAACGCAGGAAGTGTGAGAGGCGTGTAGCAACTCGTTCAGGAAGTCTGGCCACAAATAACCCCATCGCGTGCGTTGCCCCGTGAAATCCTCGTCACAGCCGCCAAGGCAACAGGAGATGAGGAAATTCGGGCTCTCAGAAGTCAGGTCGCTCCCCAGTGTCTCAGATCTGGTGAGTGACTGAGTGAGGCTTCCGATCCTGAGCAGGCTCCCCGGGGTCCCGGCTCAAATGCCCTTCCATCTTGGCGCTCTTTAGGGGACAGGGCCACACGGGGGCAGCGGAGGGAGACTTAAGGGTTACGGACACAAGACGCCTCGGACTGTCCCTGGAGGGAAGACCGGCTGAGGAGCAACAAAGTACTGATTCCGCCCTGAGGTTTCCATGGAACTTTCCAGTCCACAGACATTCTTATCTTCCGTGAGCCTCGTCACAACCTTGCACGAGAGGCTCGGAACAGTAGGGAATGTGCGGGCAGGTTCGCTGGTGTTCGCTGTTTGAACCCCTCCTCCCTGCAGCCTTGACCGCATCTCTCTGTTGGGCCTTCCTCGAAGTCTGACCCCCGCGTTCAGTTAGTCCCCCTCGGCCTGCGCGGTGGGGTCAGCGCTGCGGTGCTGGCTCAGCCAGACTATTTTTGTCCTTCTGCTTGTCGCTTATATTTAGCTCCCAGTCACCTTCTCTGGTGCTCAGCTAAGTCTTTTAAAAGTGCTGTGCAAAGGGGACAGAGGGATGCGTCCGCGGCCACCTCGTGCGCCCCTCGTGGCCGCTGCCAGCAGACCGGCGTGCGGGCGGGGACTCCCCCAGGGCCGCGGTCCTCAGTCGCCCCCTAGGGGCGTTCGCAAAATCTGTGTCTTTTGCGCGGTCCCGGTCGGGAGGCGGTCGGAGGTGTCGGCGGTGCGAGGGCAGGAAGGGCAGACGAGCCAGATGGCGCAGGGTCGCCCCGCGGCGGGAACAACTGCCGGTCATTCCGCGGGACGTTGGAATGTTCTGCTCAACAACACGTGCAGAGCAAAAATCACATTTCAGCCTTGCAGGGGCGCATGGGGGCGGGGGGGGGGGCGGTGCTCCGTCGGTTAAGCGTCCCACTTCCGCTCAGGCCACGATCTCACGGTTCCTGGGTTCGAGCTCCCCTGTGCTCTGTGCTGATTCTGTGTCTGCTTCAGATTCTGGGTCTCCCTGTCTCTCTGCCCCTCCCCCGCTTGCACTCTGTCTGTCTCTCTCAAAATTAGAGACAAAATTAAAAAAAAAAACTTTAAGCCTTTCAATGTAAGCAAGCCTTTATTATATAATAATGCAGAGAAGTTTTACGCGAAGTTTTGTTGTTGTTGTTTGGCGTTTTTTTTGGATAGAGCCCAACAATTTAGGAGAAGATCGTGGCGGAGAGGGAAGCGTGGAGACAGTGCATCGTCCCGACGCGGCTGCAGCTGCCTTCTCGGTGGCCGGGAGCGCGTGCAGCTGGGGAAAAGACGTGGTCGAACAGCCTTCTGCTGTGCCCTGTGCTCCTGCAGGGGCTTGCAAGGCCACCAGCCAGCTGCACATGCGACGCACTGTTGACTGGTTCAGTCCAGGTGTGATCTGCGGGGGGCCTGGGCGGCTCTGTCGGCTAAGCGTCAGACCATCTGTGCTCAGGTCATGATCTCTTGGTTTGTGAGACCGAGCCCCGCTGGGCTCTGCGCTCTGCACTGACACTGTGGAACCTGCGTGGGGTTCTCTCTCTCTCTCTCTCTGCCCCTCCCTGCTCATGCTTGCTCTCTCTCTCTCTCCCTCAAATTAAATAAACATTTAAAAAATTCTCTCCAGGGGCACCTGGGTGGCTCAATCGGTTAAGCGTCCAACTTCAGCTCAGGTCATGATCTCACAGTTCATGAGTTTGAGCCCCGCATCGGGCTCTGTGCTGACAGCTTAGAGCCTGGAGCCTGCCTTGAATTCTGTGTCTCCCTCTCTCTCTCTGTTCCTCCCCCGCTCATGCTCTGTCTCTGTCTCTCTCTCCTTCAAAAATAAATAAAAACATAAAGTTTTTTTTTAAAAAGTCTCTCCAGAGGAACCTGGGTGGCTCAGTCGGTTAGGCATCTGACTTTGGCTCAGGTCATGATCTCGCAGTTCATGGGTTCAAGCCCTGTAATCAGGCTCTGTGCTGACAGCTCAGAGCCTGAAGCCTGTTTCCCATTCTGTGTCTCCCTCTCTCTCTGCCCCTCCCCTGCTCATGCTCTCTCTCTCTCTCCTTCCAAAATAAATAAACATTAAAAAATATAAAAAAGTGGATCCATCACTGGCATCTACTCCTGAAATCCTCATTGCACTATATGCTAACTAACTTGGATGTAAAAAAAAAAAAAAAAAATCAAGTGTTTGTGTTTCAAAAGACACCATCAAGAAGGTGACAAGACAGGGCGCCTGGGTGGCTCAGTTGGTTGAGCGTCCAACTTTGGCTCAGGTCATGATCTTATGGTCCATGAGTTCAAGCCCCACATCGGGCTCTGTGCTGATGGCTCAGAGCCTGGAGCCTGTTTGGGATTCTGTGTCTCCCTCTCTCTGCCCCTCCCCTGCTCCTGCTCTCTCTCTGTCTCTCAAAAATAAATAAATGTTAAAACATTTTTTTTAAAAAGGTGACAAGACGACCCACAGAATGGGAGAAAATATTTGCAAGTCATATATCTGACAAGGGCCAAGGATCCAAGATATATAAAGAGCTCCTACAGCTCAATCATAAACAGACAACCCAATTTAAACATGCGCAAAGGATTTGAACAGACATTTTCCCGAGGATAACGTACAAATGGGCAACAGGCACATGAAAAGATGCTCGACAGTATTGGTTATTAAGGGAATGCAAACCAAAACCATTGTGGGCCACCACTGCGCCTGTACTAGGATGGCTACTGGCTACAATAAAAAAGACAGTGACAACCGTTGTCAGGGATGTGGAGACATTGGAACACTCATGTGTTATCGAGGGGAATGTAAATGGTGAAGCCGCTTTGGAAAACTCAAGAGAAACCAAAGTATTAGGGGTGCCTGGGGGGCTCAGTTAAGTATCCGGCTCTTGGTTTCGGCTCGGGTGGTGATCTCATGGTTCGTGAGTTCAAGCCCCACATCAGGCTCCGTGCTGGGAGAGTGGTGCCTGCTTGGAATTCTCTCCCCTCTCTCTCTGCCACACCCCCACGCGTGCTGTCTCTCTCTCAAAATAAATAGGCTTAAAAACGTTTAAAAGGAGAGAGAGAGAAACGAAAGTATGTCCATACAACGGAATACTATTCAGCGACAAAAAGGAACAAAACAGCAACACAGGCCATGACGTGAATGATCCTCAAAACATGATGCTAAGCGAAAGAAGTCAGACAGAAAAGATCACATATCACATGATTCCATTTATATGAAATTCTAGAATAGGCTATCTTTAGAGACAGAACATAGATCAGTGGTTGCCTGGGACTGGGGTGAGAATGGAGATTAACTGTTGCATGACTCAGTAAATTTACTAAAAACCATTAAACTATATACTTGAGAGGCTTTAAAATTTTTCTTTAATGTTTATTTTTGAGAGAGAGAGAGAGAGAGAAAGAGCGAGAGAGACGGACAGAGCATGAGCGGGGGAGGGGCAGAGAGAGAGGCAGACACAGAATCCGAAGCAGGTTCGAGGCTCCGAGCTGTCAGCACAGAGCCCGACGCGGGGCTCAAACTCACGGACTGCAGGATCATGTCTTGAGCCGAAGTCGGACGCCCAACCCTGCACCTGCAGAGCCGCCCAGGTGCCCTGCACAAACACTTTTTGTTTTGATGAGTCCGATTTATCTTTTTTTCTTCTGTCATTTGTGTTTTGGAATCATATATAAGAAACCATTGCCTAACGAGATTCTAGACTTTGGCTATAATAAGATGAGACTGTGGGGGAGCTTGGGGGGAGGTAAAATATTTACGTGTGGGAGGGACGTGACTATTGGGGACCAGAGGGCGGACTCTGCTAGGGAGCCTCCTAGATGGCCCCACCTGGTGTTCATCCCTTTGTCAGTCCTTCAGCACCGCCCCCCGTATCACACAGGGGAGGCCTGTGTGACCAATAGGGTGTTGTAGAAATGACGATGTGTGGCTCCCGGGGCTCCTGCCTGGCCGTCTCCCTGAGACCTCTCACGCTGCCACGTTGTGGGGACGCGCAAACAGCCCCGTGGATAAGTCCACGCGGTGAGGACCCGAGGCCTCCTGCCAACAGCCAGCCTTCGGTCCGCCCGGTTCGTGTTAGTTAGCGGCTCACCGTCGGGTCGTCTCCGAGCCTGCAGAGGACCACAGCCCCGGCCGACATCTAGGCTACAGTCTCATGAGAAACCTCAAATCTGAAGCAGCCAGCTAAGGTACTCCTGAATTCCTGACCCACAGAAGTTCTGTGAAATAAGAAATGTTTCTTGTTGCATGAAGAAGAAGAAGAAGATGGAGGAGGAGGAGGAGAAGGAGGAGGAGGAGGAGGAGGAGAAAAAGAGGGGGGCCTGGTGGCTCAGTCCATTGAGCACCCAACTCTTGGTTTCAGCTCAGGTCATGATCTCACGGTTCATGAGTTCGAGCCCTGAGCTGGGCTCTGCGCTGACAGTGGGGAGCCTGCTTAGGATCCTCTCTCCCTCTCTCTGCCCCTCCCCCCACCTCTCTCTCTCAAAAGAAAGAAATAAACTTAAAAAAACATATAAAAGCCTCAAGGGCAAATCACATTGTGAGAGAAATCTGAAAGATGAGCTGATGTCTGTGCTGGAAACTCTTTTTTTTTTTTTTTCAACGTTTATTTATTTTGGGGACAGAGAGAGACAGAGCATGAACGGAGGAGGGGCAGAGAGAGAGGGAGACACAGAATCGGAAACAGGCTCCAGGCTCTGAGCCATCAGCCCAGAGCCCGACGCGGGGCTCGAACTCACGGACCGCGAGATCGTGACCTGGCTGAAGTCGGACGCTCAACCGACCGCGCCACCCAGGCGCCCCTGTGCTGGAAACTCTTTACAAACGGAAGGGTAAGAGGGGGACACGAGACGCTCACCAACCGTGTGCCTGCAGAGGGGACCAGGGCAGGGACAAGGGCGCTGCAGCCTGCGAGCCGGCCAGGGCCGGGGGTATGTGCTTCACACACACCGTCGGGCTGAGCAAAGGGCAGCGGGGTGAGGTGCGGGGTGTCCCCCCCTCCTCCCGAGAACGAGGCCTGACCGCACCTCCTGGAAACACAGGAGACCGGCGCGGGGCCGGTGCTGGCGCGGGGCCGGTGATTCGGCTCCGACTGACCGCTTGGCAGTCGCCCGCCCGGGGCCCGGCCAGCGGCGCAGTGGGAGGGAGGCGCGTCTTCACGGTCGGCGAGCTCCCTCCACACCCACGCCTAACCTGCTGCTGGAGTTGGTGCACACACGTGTGTGGCCACCCGTCGTCACCCGGGGGTCCGGTCACCGCCGCCTGGCGCGGGACGGCACACAGGCCGAGCGCACGGGGCGCGAGGACTCCCAGACGCTGTCCCGGCCCCTCCGGGGCTGCTTCCACAGAGACCCCAGAAAGCCCCCCTCAGCGACCCTGCCGACACCCTGCTCTGGGCCCAGTCCAACGCGATTCCCGCCCTGGCAGTGGAGAGGCTGGGTCTCCTGCGGCCTGGGAAGCAGGACGCGGAAGGGCTACGGACCCGGTTCTCTGCGTGGAAAGACCCACAGCTCTGTGGGGGGGGGGGGGGGGGGCGGGTCTGCCCCTAACCAGACTCCCGACGGGTCGGGGGTGGGAAGCCCTCTGCTGCAGCTAATTTGCGCCCCTCCTTAGCCACTTACTGTCAGGGGAGAGCGGGACGCGCCACCCCCCACCCCCCCACGACGTCCGCGGTCGGGCTTGGCACATCTGGGGACATCGCAGGGACCGGCACCTTGGCAGCGCAGCGCGTGTGGCTTAGCGTGATGCAGGAGTTCCTTCCAGGTCACCCAGCCGAGAGTGCGGGAGCCAGGATTCAAACCCAGCTTGTCTCACTGAGACTAGGCTTCAGGGCCGTAGGAACCTAGAGGCAATGATCAATTTTGCCCGGAGTGTGTCTGGAAAGTCTTCACCGAAATCATTTCTTTAATGTTTTTTTTTTTTATTTATTTATTCTGACAGAGAGTGAGAGAGCAAGCTGGGGAAGGAGCAGAGAGAGAGAGAGAGAGAGAGAGAGAGAAAGAGAATCCCAGGCAGGCTCCCACTGTCAGCGCAGAGCCCAACGCGGGGCTCGAATTCTCGACCCACGAGATCATGACCTGAGCCCAAGTCGGGCGCTTCTCCAACTGAGCCCCCCGGCGCCCCGTCACTGGAATGATTCAACAGGCCACAGGCACACAGGAAGCCAGCGGCTCTCCAGCCCCTCCTGGGCTCCAGGCGCTGTACTCGGCTTACTGGTCCCAGTCAGGGCTCCGTCTCACAGGCGAGGAGATCGGCCCCCAGAGCCACGGTTCGGAGCCGTGCGTGTCGCTCCCGCTAAATCAGAGGTGCCCAGGAGGCACCACTGCGGCCCAACCCCTTCTCACATCCACCGAGGACACAGCTGCGTATACTGACCGGGTTCAGAACCACTTTGCACAACCAAGGAAAACCAGTTGTGACAGTCCTCGTCTGACGAGGGGCTTGGTGCTGGTGACTCCCGCCCTCGGCCAGGACCTGTCCTCCCTGCATTTCCACCCCTTCTCCTCCGAGAAACCTTCCTGGGTCACTCCCACCATGCATGGCCACCCCACGAACGCTTGTTACCTTCTCTTCATCTGTAACTACATGTGATTTTTTTTTTTTTTTTTTTTTTTTTTAGAAAACTTTAAATGTTTATTTATTTTTGAGAAAGAGAGAGACAGAGCACCAGCAGGGGAGGGGTAGTGAGGGAGGGACACATAGAATCCGAAGCAGGCTCCAGGCTCCGAGCTGTCCGCACAGAGCCCGACGCGGGGCTCGAACTCAGGAACCGTGAGATCATGACCTGAGCTGAAGTCGGACGCTCGACCGACCGAGCCACCCAGGCGCCCCTGTAACCACCCGTGTTAAGTGTGTGACTCCCCTCACAAGGCCTATAGGGCAAATTATGCCTTAACCACTTCCAGGATTCTGGAGGTGAATCTCTTTCATCAGTATCACCTTTATTAGTATTACTTTGTTTTTATTTGTATTTATTTTTTTAAGGAAGCTCTGTGCCCAGTGTGGGGCTTGAACTCACAACCTGGAGATCAGGACTCGCCTGCTCTACCGACCCAGCCAGCCTGGCGCCCCGCCTTTATTGGCTGTTACTCACAAGCCTCTTTTCTCGGGAAAGCGGTGGGCCTGCTGTGTCGTCCATCCTCAGGGATTCGGGAGCCTCTCCCCAACCTTCCGCGCGGATCCTTGATCCACGTTCCTCCTGAGGCTGTCACCCACACGTGCCTCCCAGGATGTCCTAGGATGAATAATCGCCAACAGCCTGGAGGAGGCCAGTCGCCCTCTACAAGTATGGTTGCAATGGCCTCACTTCCTGTATCATGTGACACGCCCAGAGTCGTCACGTGACCCACCTCCTCCTCCCCCCCCCCCCCCCTTTATGCCGGAACTAAACCCGCAGGGTTGATCGGGTGTCCAGCCACCGCCAGGACCTGCATCCCTGTTTGTATTTAGGGGACCCTCTGTCCTCCCGAGGCCCGGGAACCCTGCAGTGCCGTCACCTGGTGATGGAGCGCTCGACTCCTCCCCGAGAGGTGAGTGAGCCACGGCTCCCAGCCGGGTCCTGTCGCTCTGCTTCTGGAATCCTGGCCATCCGGAGGCTGGAGTTCAGTGGATGATAGTCTCCTCAAATCCAGGCCATCGTGGCTCTTTGACGGAGGGGCAGATGGAGGGGGGGTGGGGTCCAGGGAGAAGCGGGAGGGAAGAGGGGCGGAGAAGGGTCCTGGTCGGGGTGGGCAGAGGGCACGGTGGGAGGGCAGCACCCGGGTGTCTCTGGGTCCTGTGCCATCGCCATCAGAGGCAGGTGGGAGCCAGGCTGTGGGCCCCCCCGCCCACGGGAGAGTAGCTGAGGGGTGGAGAGCGGCCTTCCAGCCGGTCCTCATTCTGTCCTCAGGAGCGCCCCGAGCCCCCGGGCCGGAGAGGCGTCTTGGCTGCCAGGCTCGTGGGCCTGCTTTTCCTTCAGGCGGTGCCGTGGGCCTCAGGTGAGTGAGTCACGAGAGGGGCGTCGGTCCTGAGGAGGCTCCCCCTGCCCGACGGTCCTGTGGGCGCCTTCTGGCACGCTGCCGTGTCAGGGGCGATCGGCAAACCTTCTGAGTGACTGAGACCAGCCTCGCGGGGGCAGAACAGCGAGAGGAGTTTTGAAATGAGTGTCCGTTTCGTCCGGCCAGGTGAGTCCCTTCTCCCTGGCCTCCCTCAGCCCCGGCCTCTGCTTCTGCTCCTCCCTCCCAGGTGCCCGCCCCTGCAGCCCTAAAAGCTTTGGCTACAGCTCGGTGGTCTGTGTCTGCAATGCCACGTACTGTGACTCTCTCGACCCCCTGACCCTGCCCGCCCCCGGCACCTTCAGCCGATTCGAGAGCACGCGCAGCGGGCGCCGGATGGAGCTGAGTCTGGGGCCCGTCCGGGCCAACCGCACGGGCACAGGTGACCGCTGCGTGCCTCATCCCCAGGGCAGGCTGGGACGCTCCCGGAGCTAAGTCATGCCAGCAGCTCACCGGCCCCTCCTCCCTGTGCGCTCACCGCCCCCCCCCCCCCCGTTTCCTGTGTATCCGCAGGGCTGCTACTGACCCTGCAGCCAGATCAGAAGTTCCAGAAAGTGAAGGGATTTGGAGGGGCCATGACGGACGCCGCTGCCCTCAACATCCTTGCCCTGTCACCCCCTGCCCGGAATTCGCTACTCAAATCCTATTTCTCTGAAGAAGGTGAGGACGAGGGGGACAGGATGACACAGTGCGATTGACACTCTGACCTTCCCGTGACCCTGACTTCCACCCCTCCCTGATGTTTGGGTCCTTCCTACCTTTCCCTGGGTGTTAGCTCAGAGGACCTGTGTTCCACCCAGGGGCCTGGCTCCACAGACCCCAGCCGGGACCCCAGGCTCCCTTTGGCCCGCCACAGACACAGTCTAGGACAGGCAGGTGGTAGGCGGGTCCCACATTCTCCTGCTGACTCAGACGCTCGTGTCTCGGCCTTCCTCTTCTGCAGGAATCGAGTACAACATCATCCGGGTACCCATGGCCAGCTGTGACTTCTCCATCCGCACCTACACCTACGATGACAGCCCTGACGACTTCCAGTTGCGTGACTTCATCCTCCCCGAGGAAGATGTCAAGCTCAAGGTGGGCACTCGGCCCCGGTGGAAGTGGATGCCTGCTGGGTGAGAAGCCTCAGGCTAGAGGAGTCTGCAGGGGGACACAGAGCCCGCCCCCTGCTCTCGGTTCTGTCCCGGGGGTGGGGGGTGGGGGCTGGCGGGACAGGGCAGGGGCCGATGGCTCGGCTTGACCCACTGGTCGGGCCGGTCTGCCCATGTTCCAGCTCTGGGTGTCTCTGTCCTCACCTCCACGGTCTCTAGATACCCCTGATTCACCAGGCCCTGGAGCTGGCCCCACGCCCTGTGTCACTCTTCGCCAGTCCCTGGACGTCCCCCACTTGGCTGAAGACCAACGGGGCAGTGAACGGGAAGGGGTCACTCAAGGGGCAGCCGGGAGATCTCTACCACCAGACCTGGGCCAGATACTTTGTTAAGTAAGGCCGCACCCCCTCCCTTGCCGTGGACCCGGGTCACCCCCAGATCCGACTCCTCAGGCTACCTTTCTACCTGCTGGGCCTTTCACACTCTGCCTGTCAGTTTTCCCCGCCTCACCGGGCCTCCTATTCCCCAGGGTCCTGGTCCCCCTCTCTCGTCCAGGGCCACTCACGCCCTTTTCCCCGTCAGGTTCCTGGACGCTTACGCGGAGCACAAGTTACGGTTCTGGGCAGTGACGGCGGAGAACGAGCCTTCTGCAGGGCTGTTCAGCGGGTACCCCTTCCAGTGCCTGGGCTTCACCCCTGAACACCAGCGAGACTTCATCGCCCGGGACCTGGGTCCCACCCTCGCCAACAGTACGCACCGCGACGTCCGTCTGCTCATATTGGACGACCAGCGCTTGCTGCTGCCTCGCTGGGCCCAGGTGGTAAGGCCCAGGGCCTCCGGGGCAGCCCGGCGACCCCCAGATCTAGCCTCCGGGTGACCGGCTCCCACGCTGTCTTCCCTGCCTCAGCCCTTGATTCCTAGAACTCCCTGGGCTGGAGCCAGGCGCCCAGGCGGACCCCGGGGGGTGCTCAGGGGTCATAACCTCCTCTGCGTCTCCAGGGCCCCAGAGGTCCCCGTGGTTTGTCACTTTAACCCCTCTAGTTGCCTGCAGCCCACTGCCCGTTTCTCAGGTCCCCAGGGCTGCTTCCGGAACCCTCCACGCAGGGCCCGGTTTTAGCAGCCCCTTCCCCATACAGGTGCTGGCGGACCCAGAGGCGGCTAAGTACGTTCATGGCATTGCTGTGCATTGGTACCTGGACTTCCTGGCTCCTGCAAAGGCCACCCTAGGGGAGACACACCGCCTGTTCCCCGACACCATGCTCTTCGCCTCGGAGGCCTGCGTGGGCTCCAAGTTCTGGGAGCAGAGCGTGCGACTGGGCTCCTGGGACCGAGGGATGCAGTACAGCCACAGCATCATCACGGTGAGCCCCCAGGCCCCTCCTGCCAGGCAGGCGCAGACCTCCCTCAGCTCACCGCAGGAGGGCCTGTTCTCCAACTCACCGGGCTGACTCGCTCTTCGGGGCGTCATCATCCCTGCCTCCCCCTCATGGGCTCGCACATCCCACCACCGCTTTCCTCGAGTGCTGGCCTCTCTGGCTGTCACGTGCCTCTGCTTCCTTGCCTCGTCCTCGCCGCCCCGCCCTCCTTGGGTGTTAGAGGCGCAGAGCACCCCCCACGGGGCCGGGGCGCCGCCAGCCTGCCTTCCTCGACCCTTAACTACGTTGTCTGAGGACCCCACGTGGGGGCTGTCTCTGCCCTGCTCCTCCCGCAGAACCTTCTCTACCATGTGGTCGGCTGGACAGACTGGAACCTCGCTCTGAACCCCGAAGGGGGACCCAACTGGGTGCGTAACTTTGTCGACAGCCCCATCATCGTAGACATCACCAAAGACACGTTTTACAAACAGCCCATGTTCTATCACCTTGGCCACTTCAGGTGAGTGGAGGGCGGGCGCCCCGCCTCCTCGCCAGGCCGGTCTCCTGCACGGCCGGAGGCTCCTGTCGCCCCCCCCCCCCGCCACCGTGAGGGAACAGGAAGATGTTCAGGGTGGGAGCTTGGGAGAGGCGCCCCTGTGCCTGTTACACCATCCAGGCAGGAAGTGACTAGGCGGTGGTGGGCGAGCCCCGCATGCCGGACGCTGGGGACAGGACGTGAGGGCAGGGCCTGCCCGGCAGGATAGAGCTGCGGTCTGAAGGTGGGGCAGAGCTTCGGCAAGGGTGCTGCCCTTGGGGGAGTGGGCCCGGGCCCGGGGAGGCGAGGCTGGGGTCCCGGACCACGCCCGTTCTCCCCCTACTCCCCCAGCAAGTTCATTCCGGAGGGCTCGCAGAGAGTGGGGCTGTTGGCCAGCGAGAAGAACGGCTTGGACACGGTGGCGCTGACGCGCCCCGACGGCTCTGCGGTCCTGGTCGTGCTAAACCGGTGAGAGCGGCAGGGCCCAGGAGCGGGCTGAAGCCTGGGCGGTGGCCTCAGCAGGACCCAGCACTCAGCTTCTCCCTTGCTTCCCCAGCTCCCCGAAGGACGTGCCCCTCACCATCGAGGACCCTGCCGTGGGCTTCATGGAGACGCTGTCCCCCGGCTACTCCATTCACACATACCTGTGGCGTCGCCAGTGATGGGGCAGATACCCAAGCAGCGCCTGGGGTCGGCAGGGGCATTAAAGGGACAGAGTCAGCTCACACGCTGTCTGTGGCTACAGAGGGTATACGAGGGCCAGGGCGAGCTTAGGTGACGTAAGCCCAGGGGCCGTGGTTTGCGTGACTCACTCTCCCCCTGGTGGGTGCCAGGGCCTGGAGGCCCCTAAAGGGAGCACAGGGAAGCCCCGGCGGCCCCGCCCCCCCGCCTGTGAGTGTGTGCTATGTGCTGGCTCCCGTGGAAACTGGGCCCGGGCCCAGGGTGAGCTCACTGTCTGTATGGACGCAAGCTGGGGGCGGGGGAGGCCGAGGAAAGGGAGATCAGAGAAGCTGGGCCCCAAACGGGCGTGTGGGGGAGGGGGGGGGACTGTGTCTTTCGTGGGCCGTGCGGAAGCAGTCACGGAGTCAGGGCACAGGCAGCCGAGAAGCCAGGCACTGGTGGGGGGCGGGGGGGGCTCAGGCACCCGATGGCCGCCCCCCCACCAGCCAGCAGCTCCTGGAAAGATGACGGTCCCTTAAGAAAGAGAATATGCGACTGCAGCCCGCGTGGACAGCTTTATTATGGGAGTGGCGCCCGTTTTCCAGCCGCACCAACAACGGAGAAGCAGAGGAGCCTCTGGAATGTGTGAGAGTAGAAAAGTCCGTCCCGGGAGCGCGAGGCGGGGTCACTCGTCTTCCTCCTCGTCGGCCATGCTCAGGGACCGCGTGCCGGGGGCCCGGGCGGGTGCCGCCCGCTGGATAGAGACGATGCCGCTGAGCAAGGCGTAGCCCGCCATGGCCGCCAGCCCCGCCAGCACGGACAGCACCTGGTTCCGGCGCCGGTACGGCTCCTCCTCGGCCTCGGGGCCCGCTGGCGTCTGGCGTGGAGGCGGCACCTCCGCTGAGGAGCGAGGCAGGAAGGGGGGGGGGTTGGTTCCCGTGTCCCCCCCCCCCCCCCCCCCCGCCCCTGCCAGCGCCCGGCCCGCAGCCGCCTGCCGCTCACCTCCATCCCAGGGGAAGTAGAGGCTGAGGATGTGCGCGCAGTAGGCGCAGAGGTTGTGCAGCCCCCGCAGGTGGGCCTGCAGCCTCCCGCTGGGCAGCCTGGCCTGCAGCAGCGGCGCCAAGTAGCCAAAGACAAAGGCGTCCAGCGAGGCGGGGCTGGAGGGGAGAGAGAAGGGCTGCAGGGGAGAGCCCGGGGCCGGGGGCGGGGCCCTGGGGGACGCCCCGTCCTGGACCCACCCGGGTCCTGGACCCACCCGGAGCGGGGAGGGCTCCCCAGGTGGGGCCGGCCGGCCCTGAATGGGACTCTATCCCAGGGCTGCATAAAGGGCACATTGAGAGCCCCGCGGCCCCTCCTGCGCCTGGCGGCCCTCCCGCCTCACACACAGCCCCACTGTCATCGGGCCCGGCCGTCCCGAGCACCTCCTGCACAGCGCCCGGGCCACCCCGGGCCCCGCAGCGACGTCTGAATCTGCCTCTCGCCCCCCACCACCCCAGACCACCTAGTTTCCCCGGAGGCAGACTCACGCGTCCCCGAAGAAGAATTTCTGAGAGCCCAGGCGCTGGGAGAGCAGGGTCAGGCATTCCCGAGCCTCCTGGTACAGCTGCAGAGAGGACACCGGGCGGGCTCGCGGCTGCGGGGACCCCGGGCACCCCCCCGCCACCGCCGTCCCCGACCGTCCTCTTCGGGGCTCCGCTCACACCGCGGCCCCGGCCCCAGACGCACCTCCTTCTCCAGCTCTTCCTCATTCTCGGGCCTGTGCTCCCCGCACAGCAGCTGCAGCCGCTCCATGAACTGCCGCTGCATGCGGCCAGGAAGGAAGAAGTTCAGGGGAAAGGGCATGGCCTCAGCGTACCACTTCCGGGTCACCTCCACATAGTTCTTGGTGTCCACCCAAAAAGTATGGATCTGGGTGGGGGGGGGGGGGCGGGCAGGAGGGACGAAGCAGGTCTGAGCCGGTGCACCTGCCTAACTTCGGGCGGGCTCCCCGTCGCGTGCGTGTGCGCCCCCCCCCCCCCCTTCCTGGCCATGAACGTCGGGAGGTTCGGGCACACTCACCAGCACCGGGAGAAGCTTCTCCTCCAGCAGAGACATGAAGGCCAAGGTGTCTGCCCCTTGTCGGGCCGACAGATCGTAATCGGCGTTGTACTTCTGTGGAGGAGATGACCATGAGGGGGACGCTGGGAGGCTCCAGGGGCCCTTCCCCAAGGAGGGAGGCATCCTGTCCGGCACCACCCTCACCGGCCCCTGCGTGTAGCAGAGGGACGCCAGGCAGCTTTTCCCGCCGAGGCCCCCTCGCCTGGGCCCATCCAGTAGCCTGTTGCTGTTGGCGGAGAGCCTGGGCCTTGGAGCCTGCTGGCCATCAAGGTCGGGCGCCCGCTGGGGGGAGAGGAAGGCCCCAGCCGCAAACCAGGAGCGGCTCCTGGAGTCTCCACGGAAAGCTGGAAGCATGCCTGCTGACGGCAACTTTCTAACAGGAACTTCCCAGTCCGGGCACCACAGGGCTGGCGCAGTGGAGCTCAGATGCAGTGTGGGCCTCAGCCCAGGCCTCAGGAACCAGGGCCCCCCTGGCTGGTTCTCTCAATGCCCAGGTCTTGGCTATTTGTTCCATTTCATTCCACGGCCCCGGTGCCACCACCACACGTTGTACCCGCGCCCCATGTCTCAGCCTGCCACACCTCAGCAACCCTCTCTGCACATCCTGAGTGAGGTTTGTCCCCACATGACCTCTGGAGCCTGATCCTTAAAAAAACAACAAAAAAAGTCTCTCTGAGCCTCAGTTTCTCCCCTGCAGAACGGGGTAACAGCCCTCTCTCAATGTGGCCGTGTTAGGAAAAAACCCTGCAGACTGGAAAAACTGCTCATACATAAGGAAACAGGGCGGTGGCCCAGGCCCTACCAGGAACTTTGGCTTCTCCCTGGACCCCCTCTCTCCATGCCTCCCAGCTCCTTCACCTTTGGGAAAACACAAGAGGCTCCTACATCTGCCAAGTGTTCCCACGAAAGTTAGATGAGCCCTCGGAAAGCATCCCGGCTAAACCCCTAGTTTTATAAAGAAAGGGCTTACAGCTCTGAGAGGTGAAGCAGCTTGCCCGAGGTCACACAGCCAAGGACAGGATGAAGGACAGTCAAGATATCCCCATTCCTCTCGTAATACTCTCTCAACTTCCCCACCCTGGCTCTACGCCTTGTCCATCCTGAGCCCCATATCCAGCCCAACCTGGGCCCCGAGAAAAGGACAACGGCCCTGACACGTCCCTCTCCAGAGCCACCTTCGAGGGCCTCACCTGAGCCAAACGTGCTCTCCTGCCCTCCTTTCCCTTCTAGGTGTCATCAGCCCGTTTACCTCTCCTTCCCTGCCCAGCAGGCAGAAGGCCCTGTCCCTCCGGATACCTCCCCAGCGCCCCAGCTTAACGCCTGGCCGAGCGCTTACTGAATCCACACAGTGGGTCTGTCCCATCAGACCGTGGGCTCCTTGAAGTTGCGGGCCTCCTGCTTCTGGCTCGGCACAAATGACAAACGTGTGATGCGTTGACATGACAACTACTCTCACCGGCAGCCCTCCTACCCAAGCCACCTACCTCTTTTCGAAGATGGGTGATGATCTTGTGTGGCACCGAGATGACCTCGCCGTGACTGGTCCGAAGGGCAGGCAGAGTCCCTGACATGGAGAGAAAAGGACAGCCACAGACCCTGAGCTGCCTATCCATGTGTATTTACACCACATTCCTGTCTGTCTCCTGCTCCTCCCCTTCCTCACCCCCCAGGGACACTGGGTACCTGAAGGGCTCCGCCAGGGGTTGGTGATCTTGTACACCTTGAGTGGGGCACCAGTAAATCTGGCATAGGTCTGCAGGGAAGGAAGCAGAAGGCAGAGAGGCCCCCACAGGGGAATCAGGAAGAGCAAAAACGGGCTCCTGGGTGGCTCAGTCGGTTGGGCGTCCGACTCTTGATTTTCGGCTCAGGTCGTGATCTCACGGTCGGTGAGTTCGAGCCCTGTGTTGGGCTCTGCACTGACAGTGAGTGCGGAGCCTGCTTGGGATTCTCTCTCTCCCTCTCTCTGCCCCTCCCCTGCTTGCATACGTGCGATCTCTCTCTCAAAATAAATAAACGAAAGAAAAAAAGAAAAAATATTTATTGAACCCTTTTTGTGCTGTGCTTGGTACTTGCCTCACAAAGAGGTGGACGTTATGGTTTCCATTTCACAACGGGTAACGCAGGGCTCAGGGGGGGTTGTGAACCGGTCTCTAATACTAGGTCTGCCAGCAAAAGCCTTCCCTCTCCTGCCATCTACCTGATGTACAAACATCCTCATAAGTTCTTCCTACCCAGGATATCCCTTTTCCTGGAAGCACTGATCGTGCCCTTCTGAGGGAGTCTCTGTGGCCTGCTCCTACTTAAACCTTGGCACCTCAACTTATTACTTTTATTTGCTAACACGTTTGCCTTTCGGTAAACAACTACAGGGGAGGAACGAAGTCTTACTCATCTTTGCAAGCCAAGGTGTGGTATCTGGGAGAGGCCTGATAACATGCTTATTAAATGAAAGAGTGAGTGAATAAAGTGAACGAACTGACTCCAAAGCTCTTTCCACAGAGCCTGGCGGGAGGCCTTTTGGTTCAATAAATGAACTCAGTAATGCTGTGTAGTGAGGAGGAGGTGGAGGTGGTGGAGGGGGAGGGGGAGGGGGAGGGGGAGCGGGAGGGGGAGGAAAGGGAGGCTGAGAAGACAGGAATGCCACGCCTGAGAACCCTCAGATCGCCGAGGCTCAGTAAACCTCCGGATGAAGAAACAGCCCTCAGAGACCAGGGAGGGATAGCCCCAAGGTCACACAGCCAGTAAATGGATGAGCAAGGACTAAAACCCACTTCCTGAACCCCCGACCAGGCCTCTTTCTATGGCTGCGCAAAACCTAGGCTGTTAAGCCACAGGGCACTGAGCCTACGTCGGCCAGGCTCAGTCTTTGATTGCCTCAGTTTCCCCCAGTGAGCCCGTGCTGAGGCGCCCTGGTCAAATCCGGACGATCGGCTAGTTCGGCTCCCTCCCCAGTCCTCCAGGGCGCAACAGAGGGCGACGGCGCCACCCCTCACCAGCACGGCCAGGCTGTCCAGGTCCACTGACGGCAGCCCCCAGCCCCCCGACCAGCAGAACAGCTCCATGGGCGCCGCCATCTTGCCCGCCCTCTGTCCCGGAAGCACCTCCCCCCCCGCGCTTCCGCCCGCCCGCCGCGCGGCCCCGCCCCCCAGGCCCGCCCCTCGCACCGCCCGAGGCGCGGGCCGAGGGGAGGCCGCAGGCGAGGCGAGGCGAGGCGAGGCGAAGCGGGGCGGGGCGGGGCGAGGCGAAGCGGGGCGGGGCGGGGCGGGGCCGCGGGCTTTGGGGGAGGGCGGCCGCCGCCGGCTCCAGAGGCGGCTCCCGAAGTGGGGGAGGGTTCTCGGCCGGGCCCTCTTGGCGGAGGCTGGGCGCCCTGGCCGCGGGGAGCCCCGGACCCCCGAGGGCGCGGCGGGTCCCGGCCCAGCGGGTGTTGTGCGTCCGGTCGGGCTCTGGGGGCTCTCGCAAATCTGCACGCGGCTCGGGCTGCGCCAGGGCCCCGCGGGGCTCGGCCCGGAGCGGGGGCCGCGGGGGGGTCCCCCGCGCCGCATGTTTTCCACAGCGCGTTATGTTTGGAGCGGGCCCCGCGCCGCCTGTCGCCATGGAAACAAAACAGGGGCGGCGGCGGCCGGAGCCGGGTCGGGCTGGGGCCGGGGAGGGGGGAGGGGTGGGGCTCGCGCGCCGTTGCCGTGGTAACGGGAACCGAGGCGCCCCTGCGCTTCATCCGGGTCACGGCCTGCCGGCCAGTACCCGCTGTGTTCCGGGTCTGGCCGCGGCCCCTGGCCTGTCCCCTGCTTTACTCCTGTCCCCGGAGGCCCTTTCCTCCTTCCTGATTCCTCCCTCCAAGCACTTCGCTGACCACTGTGTTAGACGCGCCCTCCGCTTCCCATCAGACGCTTCTAAGTTTTCCTAGGAGCGAGTCACGTGTCAGGGGACCCCCCACCCTAATGAGGGGCACTCGCTTCTCCAGAGCAGCAAAGTTCATGCCATGCGGGCATCCCCTGGGCACGATAGCAAGCTACTTTCCGCCACTCCCTTGGCACCCTTGCATGCCAGCTGGGGAATAATGCCCACTGTCTGGCGCTGCCCCTGCCAGGGGCTCCTGCCTTCCCCAACTGCGACTTACAGGAAACGGTAGCATTCAGTAGTGGCCCCCAGCAGCGAGACGCCGGGAGGGAGGGAGGGAGGGAGGGAGGGAGGCACCTGGGACGGAGGACCGTTAGGGAGAGGCAGGAGGCAGGGAGGCCTCCAGACTCTTCCCCAGTGCTCCTGGTTCCCAGAGCTGGGGATGCCTCCAGGCTGATTGGCAGCTCTTTGTTTCAGCCCCCCCTCACTCGCCTGCTGGCCCCCCCCCCTTCAACTCCCCCTTCCAGTCCCTCCGCCCCCCGCTCCTGCTCTCTCCGCCTAGCCTTGTCCCCTCCCAGCCGCCTGCCTGCCAGGGGTAGTGAGCCAGCTGAGCGGCATGGAGACGCAGGAACTTCGGGGGGCCCTGGCTCTTCTCCTCCTCTGCACTTTCGCATGTGCCAGTCAGGACCTGCAGGGTAAGCCCGTCTCCATCCTCTTAGACCCCTTCTCTGCCTCCTCTCCTTTGGCCCCCAGCCTAGTAGCAGGAAACATGTGGGCAAGGGGAGAGTCCTGAAATTGAGCCGGATGGAAGATTGATGAAATCATGGCCATGGGGGTAGGAGTGAACAGCAGAGGGTACTGGGTGAGTGGGAAGTGGCCAAGGTCAGCACGAGGCCAGGGCAGAGGACTCAGGAGCTGGATGCTAGGGCTGCCTGGCTGGGTTGGTGTCTGAGCATCCACAGGCATTCCAGGCTCTGGGAGAGCAGTGCAAAGGTGGGCTTCTTCACCCCCCACCCCCAGCCAGGGCTCCTGGCTGCCCTGGGACATGGGGGGTGGGGTGGGGACCCAGAGGTCTGGGCTCTCCCGGAGGTCTGGCTGTGGGATGGGCCTGTGGGTGTGGGAGAGGTAGCTGGAGCAGATGACACAGGCACAGATTCATTACTGGCTGGAAGGGAAACCACAGATTGGCCAGGACACAGGAGGCACAGGAGCCCGGTCCTACATTCCCGAGGGGGAGAGGCAGACAGGAGGGTTGGAGCCCTCAGTGGGCAGCTCTTCTCATCCAAAGTGAGTGTGCTGAGCCCCCAGGATGGGAGGAGGGGCATCTGGGTGTGGAAGCAGCCAAACGCAGCAGCGTAAAGAGAAACTGCTTTTCCAGCTCTGTGCTGTGGGCACCAGGTGCTACTTCTGCCTGGGATCAGCACGGTGGCTCCCTTGCGCCACCTGGTGGGGGCATCTCAAGGTTGCCGGGCGCCGTTTCTGTATTTGCAAGAGAGCCTCAGGCCCGCGGGCTCCCAGACCCGGTGGGGAGGCACTACTGAGGGAAAAAGGAAGGAAGGCACGATGCCCTGTCTTCCCAGAGCAGCAAGGGTTGAGTTTCAAGAAGGTGACTAATACTGCCTGGTGGCGGGCGTGGAGGTAGTGATGAAGGGTGCTCCACCCCCGAGGGCTCGGGGGAAGGGCAGGCCTTAGCATTTGATCCCTTCACTGACCTTGATGATCCTTGCCTGCCAGTGATTGACCTGCTGACTGTGGGCGAGTCTCGGCAGATGACCGCTGTGGCAGAGAAGATCCGGACCGCCCTGCTCACTGCTGGGGACATCTACCTCTTGTCCACCTTCCGCCTGCCCCCCAAACAGGGTGGTGTGCTCTTTGGCCTCTACTCTCGGCAGGACAACACACGATGGCTGGAGGCCTCTGTTGTGGGCAAAATCAACAAAGGTGACTGCTGGGCATCTCCTTTCCTGCAGTGGTGCCCCTTGAGCACTTTCTCTCATCCCCACCCCTGCATCCCTCTTAGTTCTCCTTGGGCCCCATGGACCCATCAGGCTGTGCTCAGGCACCGGGGGTGGGGGGGTGCACCTGGTTCGGGGTGCTTGGAGGTGCCTCAGAAGGCCAGGTACCCAAACAGTAGAGTGAGGCCTAATGTTTGTATGGAGTGGATGTTGCACTTGGGGAGGGGAGGCCTGTCTCTGTGTCCTAGCAAGGGTGTAAAGCAGTCCAGCAGATCCCTGGCACGATTCAGTGGGTGCAAAACCAGCCGCCACCCTAGCAGGGGACAGAGCGATCTGATGCCACTGAAGAGTAAGAAAGTCTTGGTCTTTGAACCCGTTTGAAAAGCACGTGTCGTGGGCACCTGCCGTGTATGAGGTGTCGGGAGACGTTAGCTGAATGAGGACAATAGGTGTGTTACACGGAAGAGTTGACGCGAGGCTCGGCTGGGAGGCAGGGGATGGGGGACAGTCCCCTACTGACCTCCCCTCCTGGGCAGTGCTGGTGCGGTACCAGCGGGAGGACGGCAAGGTCCACGCCGTGAACCTGCAGCAGGCGGGCCTGGCCGACGGGCGCACGCACACGGCTCTCCTGCGACTCCGAGGTCCCTCCCGACCCAGCCTCGCCCTGCAGCTCTACGTGGACTGCAAACTGGGTGACCAGCACGCCGGGCTCCCAGGGCTGGCCCCCATTCCTCCAGCGGAGGTGGATGGGCTGGAGATTAGGACCGGACAGAAGGCTTATTTGAGGATGCAGGTGAGCGGGAAGGGAGGCCCCGGTGTTTCTGCGGAAACAGTTTGCCCCCGTGGGAGGAGTTAGCGGGTCCTCCCACCCTGCTCTGCTCCTGTCCCCCCAGGGCTTTGTGGAGTCTATGAAAATGATTCTGGGCGGGTCCATGGCCCGGGTGGGAGCCCTGAGTGAGTGTCCGTTCCAGGGGGACGAGTCCATCCACAGAGCAGGTAACACGCAGACTTCCGTTAGCTGACATTCCGGACCCCAGATCACATCCTGTGGTCTTTATTGACTTTCATCTCCTCGATTTCCCCCTTAACACTCATTCTTGGGCTTCTGACCCTCTTATCCCAATCTCCTTCGCCTCTGGGTCTGTGATCCCCAAATAACACAGCCATCCCGGGGAAGTGTGGGTCACAAAACTCTCCAGGTTCAGGCCACCACCACTCTCCCCCCCCACCCCCCCACCAACCAGGGTGGATGGGGAAAACAGCCATCCAGAAGACCGAAGCTCTGTGTGAGGGGTGGGAAAGTGAACTGCTTGGTCTCAGTGGCTAAGAGAAGGGTCTTGGGTCTTACAGTGGCGGCTGTCACCCATCAGCAGTTTCTCTGAGCATCATCCACCTGCCTGGTCTCCTTGACAGGGATGTTCAAAGGTTCTTGCTTAAATAAAACGCCCACATCTCGCAGATCGGTCCAAAAAAGGACTGTGGAAGCAGGAGCTCGGCGGGGGAGGGGCGTGTGGAAATGGAGTGGATTGGGGCCCTGGCCCTGCTCTGGGTCGCCTCTCACTCGGATCCCTTCTGCCCCTGCCAGGCCAGGACCGGAGGTGTGGGCTTTGACGGCCTGTGAGGCAGCCCTTCGCAGAGTCTCTCGCTCGGTGGGAGAGCTGGTGCTGCCCGCCCGTCACCTCTGCCCTCCTGCCATCCACCTGCCTGTCCTTATTCTAAGACTCCTCCAGGCCTTTGTTCCTGTCCCTCTTTTCCTTCCTCCTCCTGGCCCTCTTCACGACTCCGCCCTTGACTGTGTTTTCTCCTCTCCAGTGACCAGCGCGCTCCATTCCATCCTAGGTGAGTGGGCCACGAGGAGGTGGGAGGGGCCAGGGGCTATGGCCCGCCACCTCTTCGGCCAGGACAGGGTGGGACTTAAAAGGCGGGTGGGCGGTAGCGGCCGGAATTGGCTTCTGACCCTAAAGAGGGACCAGGGTGGTGGCCCGGCTCTGAGCCTCTCTGCACCCTGGGCTCTGACAGGGGAGCAGACCAAGGCGCTGGTCACCCAGCTCACCCTCTTCAACCAGATCCTGGTGGAGCTGCGGGATGACATCCGAGACCAGGTCTGAGCGCACCTGCACCAGGGAGGTGGTGCTGCTGGGGGAGGGGGGGAGCTGCCAGGAGCCGACTGCCCCCCCCCCCCCCGCCCTTCTGTCTGCCAGGTGAAGGAAATGTCCCTGATCCGAAACACCATCATGGAGTGTCAGGTGTGCGGTGAGTGGGGAGCGGGGCGGGCGCCAGGCGACCCCGTGCCCCCGGCCCCGCGGTGGCGGTCCCCCCCACCTCTGCGGGGCCGGAATGGCCGCCTCGGGGTGGCTCTGACCTCGCCTGCCCCCCAGGCTTCCACGAGCAGCGTTCGCACTGCAGCCCCAACCCCTGCTTCCGCGGCGTGGACTGCATGGAGGTGTACGAGTACCCCGGCTACCGCTGCGGGCCCTGCCCCCCCGGCCTGCAGGGAAATGGCACCCACTGCAGCGACATCAATGAGGTGGGGGCGGCCAGCTTGAAGGGGCACCGGCACTCGGGGTGAGGGAGGTGGGAGAGGCCCAAGGAGGTGGGGTGCCTGTCGGTCGGAAGCACGAGAGCCTGGGCTTTCTTTGGGACACCGGGAGACCGGAAAGGAAGCAAGACGGGAGGGGACAAAGTCTGCGGCCAAGACCGGAGGGCCATTGGGCGGCACAGGGCAGTCTGGGCCTAGCCGGGAGGCCCACAGGCAGAGGCGCCCGACCATCGTCCTCCGTTCCCCAGTGTGCCCACGCGGACCCTTGTTTTCCTGGCGTCAGCTGCATCAACACCATGCCCGGCTTCCGCTGTGAGGCCTGTCCCCAGGGCTACAAAGGCACGCGGGTGTCCGGTGTGGGTATTGACTACGCCCGCGCCAGCAAACAGGTCAGGTCGGGTAGAATGTGTAGACGAGGGGCGTCTGGGTGGCTAAGTTGGTTAAGCGTCCGACTTTGGCTCGGGGCACGATCTCATGGTTCGTGGGTTCGCGTCGGGCTCTGTGCTGACATCCTGGAGCCTGCTTTGGATTGCGTGTCTTCCTCTCTCTCTGTTCCTCACCAGCTAACACTCTGTGTCTCTCTCTCTCAAAAATATGTAACCGTTAAAAAAGTTTTTTTTAACTGAAAAAAAGGAACGCATAGACGAGGTCGTGGCCTTGCCGGGGCCTGGTCGGCCGTCCGGGTTGAACGTGGGTCCTGTGCTAACACCGGTTTGGGGTCTGGGCTTCGTGTCAGTGTCCACGGGTAGGGGCACGAGGAGATCCGTCATCGATCTGTCCCGTCAGGTCTGCCAGGACATCGACGAATGCAGTGACGGTAACAACGGTGGCTGCGACCCCAACTCTATCTGCACCAACACTGTGGTAAGCCGAGCGGCCCAACCGCGTCCGTAGCGGTGGGACAGTGCGCCTACACGCGTGAACACACCCACACCCCACGTCCTACTTCCTGCTTCCTTCCCTGGGGCACCACGCGCACACGCACCCCGCACCGGTTTGGAAGCCGGGTCCTGCTTCTCACCGTGACTGGCGAGCCCGGCTTTTCCGAGCGTCAGTCTATTCACCTGAAAAACAGGGTCGGCAGACGCCTCGAAAGGTTGTCAGGGGAACCCGAGGAAGTGACTGATGCGTGGCCTCGAGCAGGAGCAGGGAGTGAGGTCCCGCACCGCCCGCTGGGGCACCTGGCAGCCTGACCTCCTTCCTGAGTCACTGCTTCCCTCCTCTTAGGGTTCCTTCAAGTGTGGTCCCTGTCGCCTGGGCTTTGTGGGCAACCAGAGCCAGGGCTGTGTCCCCGCCCGCACCTGCCACAGCCCAGCCCACAGCCCCTGCCACGTCCACGCACACTGTCTCTTTGAACGCAACGGGGCCGTGTCCTGCTCGGTGAGCTAGGCCTGGGGCTTGGAAGGAAAAGGGAGAATCTGGAGAGAGGGGTAGGGCTGGTGACCCTGCTTAGGGCCTGGGTGGCGCCTGCGCAGGGGAGGGACATGGTCCTGGGCGCAGGTGCCGGTGGGTGAGAATAGAGGCTGAAGCAGGGAAAAGGGTGGGGTACGAGGAGATAGCGGGGACCCTCATTCCTACCCGCCCCGCCCCACTGCCCCAGTGTAACGTGGGCTGGGCCGGGAACGGGAACGTGTGTGGGACCGACACGGACATCGACGGCTACCCGGACCAGGCCCTGCCCTGCATGGACAACAACAAACATTGCAAGCAGGTGTGGGGCGGGTGGGCGGGCAGTGGGGGGGGGGGGGCGGGGGGCAGGCACCCTGGCTGGGGCAGGCCACAACCCATCCGGCCTCTCTCTCCTGCTCTTTAGGACAATTGCCTTTTGACCCCCAACTCTGGCCAGGAAGATGCTGATAACGATGGCGTGGGGGACCAGTGCGACGATGATGCCGATGGCGATGGGATCAAGAATGTCGAGGTGCCTTCTAGCCGTCCCACCCCTTCCAGTTCCTCTGCTCCCCACCTTGCCTTGCCCCATGACCCTGCCCCCCGTTGGCCCCTGGCAGCTCTACAGGAAGGGCCCCAGGACTGTTGGGGGGGGGCACACGCCCTGTGCCAGGGCAAGGTGGTCATGTGGAGGCTGGGCTAGCCGGCTGTCAGGATGGGGGTCAAGGGTGTGGGGGTGAGGAGGCCAGCAGTGGAGAGGAGGTCTGACCCTTTTTCTCCCACCCCAGGACAACTGCCGGCTCTTCCCCAACAAGGACCAGCAGAACTCAGATACAGATTCATTCGGGGATGCCTGTGACAACTGCCCCAACGTTCCCAACAATGACCAGAAGGACACGGATGGCAACGGGGAAGGGGATGCCTGTGACAACGACGTGGACGGGGACGGTGCAGGACGGGGCCGAGGGGGGTGGGGGCCTGTAAGAATTCGGATGCAGGTGGGCACAAGGGGCAGCTAGGAAGTCGGAGGCTGGCGGGGGGCAGGGGTCAATGGGAATGTGAGGAAGGGGGGCAGGGGGCGCAGGCAGGGGTCTTGAGCAGCCTTTCTCTGAGTGGGAGGTGAGCTCTGGGCTCTCACCCACGCAGAAGAGGATGCGACGTGTCCTAGTGACGGCTCTGTGCTATCCCCGTGTCTTATAGGTATCCCCAACGGACTGGACAATTGCCCTAAAGTCCCCAACCCCCTGCAGACAGACAGGGATGAGGACGGGGTGGGAGATGCGTGTGACAGCTGCCCTGAAATGAGCAATCCCACTCAGGTACAGCGGTGTGGGGTAGGGGTCGGAGGGTGGAGCCCCAGCCCTTCAGATAGGAAGTGGGCCAGCCATCCTCCAGTTACCAACAGATGCTGAGAACCGGCCCCTCTCCCGCAGACAGACGCAGACAGCGACCTGGTGGGGGATGTCTGTGACACCAACGAGGACAGGTAGGGTTGGCAGAGAGCTAGATGGCCACACAGGGCTTCCTCTCCTCTCCTCTAGCACATACTCAGTTTCCTCCGTGGTTTAGCCTTGACTGTCCACCACTGTGGAGCAGGAGGTCTGCCCTGCACCCCTGCTGTGGGACTTTCCCTCACCTGGCTGACGGCAGGGGGTGTGGCCGAATGGAGGGTACACCCCAGACCTCACGCCGAAGAGCGGGGATGGATGTGGGACTTTTAGAGCCTTTATCTGGTGCCTGTTCTGGGCAGCGACGGGGATGGACATCAGGACACCAAGGACAACTGCCCACAGCTGCCAAACAGCTCCCAGCTGGACTCCGACAACGACGGCCTTGGAGATGAGTGTGACGGGGACGATGACAACGATGGGATCCCAGATTATGTGCCTCCTGGTCCCGACAACTGTCGCCTGGTTCCCAATCCCAATCAGAAGGACTCAGATGGTAAGGCCGGGGCCCCACAGAAGGTTGGCCCGGTGTGGGCCCTGCCCAGGGAGGGGTGGCAGCGCGGCCTCGGGGCCGCGGCCAGGCCTTCCCAAGTGCCTGGCCTCACTCTGCGCAGGCAATGGCGTTGGTGACGTGTGTGAGGATGACTTTGACAATGATGCGGTGGTTGACCCCCTGGACGTGTGTCCCGAAAGTGCGGAGGTGACCCTCACGGATTTTCGGGCCTATCAGACGGTTGTCCTGGATCCTGAGGGTGATGCCCAGATTGACCCAAACTGGGTGGTGCTCAACCAGGTACTAGGGCACCGGGTTGGGCAGGTGCTGTCAGACCAGACTGCCAGGTGGGGGCTGGCAGGGGCGGGGGGGGGGGGGGGGGGAGGGGCGGTCAGAGCACTGGCTCAGGGCTTCCTTCCTTCCTGCCACGACCAGGGCATGGAAATCGTTCAGACCATGAACAGTGACCCCGGCCTGGCCGTTGGTATGTAAGGGACACCCAGCTCAATAAGTTCCAAGTGGAGAAATCCCACAGGGGCGGACGGAGGGGGGCTGAGCTGGCCACATGTACAGCTGGCGTCCCATCCCACCCCTGGCCCACAGTGGGCCACCGGTAGCTCTGCCGGCCCTGACCTTGACCCCGCCCACCCCCAGGATACACAGCCTTCAACGGTGTGGACTTCGAAGGCACCTTCCACGTGAACACGGTCACAGATGACGACTACGCAGGCTTTCTCTTCAGCTATCAGGACAGCGGCCGCTTCTACGTGGTCATGTGGAAGCAGACGGAGCAGACGTATTGGCAGGCCACCCCTTTCCGGGCGGTGGCTCAGCCCGGGCTGCAGCTCAAGGTCTCGCCACTGCCCAGACCCGCCACCTCCTTGGGCCCTTCCCCAGACTCCCCACCCCCCACGTGAGTGGGAACCCTCTTTCCCAGGTATCTGGCCTGGAGGTTGGCTCCCGGGGTCAGGGGGTGGGGGGCCCTCCAGATGGTTCTCCCGCCCACCTTGACTTCCTCTGCCACCTGCACTTACCAGCCTGTGGTTCGGGGGCCTGTGGCTAACGCACTGTCCTCTCCGATACCCTCCAGGCAGTGACATCCGTGTCTGGCCCAGGTGAACATCTCCGGAATGCCCTGTGGCATACCGGCCACACCCCCGATCAGGTGCGACTGCTGTGGACTGACCCCCGGAACGTGGGCTGGCGGGACAAGACCTCCTACCGCTGGCAGCTACTGCACCGGCCTCAAGTCGGCTACATTCGGTGAGGGGAGCGCTGAGCCCTCCTGCCGGACCCCAGGCCCCGCCTTTCCTTCACCTTTAGCCGAGACCCACCGGACTGCCCCTCCACTGCGTTCCTCGGTGCCCGGTGCCCTGGGCCAGGACTGGGCCGCTGCTCTCTCTTCCCTCTCACCACAGACGTACCGTCTCAGCCCCGCTCTCCTCGTCCTCAGCCAGCCGGGGCTCTGGTGCGGGTGCTGCGGAAGGAAGACCTGTAGGCAGCGTTGGGCGAGTCCTTCCTTTTCCGTGCTCCGTTTTCCCCTCCGTGAAATGGGGCGATCTTGGGAGCCTCTAGGCCGCAGGCCAGTCTGTGGAGAGGCCCATCACTTCCAGCCCCTTCCGTGCTCCATCCCAGAAGCTGCCCCATCAAAGTGTCTGACCTGGAGGGGGTCGTCATTTGCAGAAGAGTAAACCGAGGCCCAGATGGCACATCTCTTAGTAGCGGAGCTAAGGCTTCTGGGTTCAGTGCCGTGTGCACAACTGCGCATCTCCTAGTCGGTGGGGATGACAGGGAAGGGACAGCCAATGGCAAGAGCCCAGGGTCCCGGGACTCGGGTTGGTTCCCCTTTAAGGTGCCTGGGGCTGCAGGGTGCCAGGGCAGGGGATGAGGGAGGGTGGACTAGAGCCTGGGAAGCGGGTGACTTCACCCCCCAGCCCATTGTGCTCATTGTCATGACAACCCAATCCTCGCTTGGAATGCGGCTGGTGCTTTGAGATGCAAAGGGGGCGGACAAAGAGGCAGGGGCCCCAGGCCTGAGAAAAGCACCCCCGTCCCTCCCCTTTCCTTCCTCCCTCTCCCTCCTTCCGTTCTCTCTCAGGCCCGGTGAGCTCGAGGGGGGTTGGGGATGAGCAGGGCCCGGGCTTGATGGCCCAGTGCCCGCTGGGCACCCTCGCACCAACGGACACCCCTCTCCCGGACAGGGTGAAGCTCTATGAGGGCCCTCAGCTGGTGGCAGACTCCGGGGTGATCATTGACACGGCCATGCGAGGGGGGCGCCTTGGCGTATTCTGCTTCTCCCAAGAAAACATCATTTGGTCCAATCTCCAGTATCGATGCAATGGTGAGGCTGAAGATGTGGATCAGCCTGACCTTCCGACCCTTGTCCCTCCTGGGAGGGTCCCATCCTCTGACCCTAGTGACTCCTCCCTCCTCAGACACCGTGCCCGAGGACTTCGAGCCATTCCGGAGGCAGCTGCTCCAGGGAAGAGCGTGAAGAGGCGGCCGCCGGATTCAGAACCCTGGTCTTTGCCCCTTTGGCCTTGGGGTCCGTCCTGGAGACCCTCGGGTCTAATCTGCAGCCGCTCA
This sequence comes from Leopardus geoffroyi, assembly GCF_018350155.1. Taxonomy (NCBI): domain Eukaryota; kingdom Metazoa; phylum Chordata; class Mammalia; order Carnivora; family Felidae; genus Leopardus; species Leopardus geoffroyi. Next base: position 1,306,764 of record NC_059338.1, on the reverse strand, counting down.
GCCAAACACAGACCCTCCTCCGGCACCCACGGGAGTTCAGTCCCGGAGGGGTGGTGACCCCACCGTTCAGGAGATGGGAAGTTTTCAGGGGGTATTTCTCAGGCACTAACCCCAGGAAAGAGAACACATTGCCATAAAGTTCCAGTGGTTTTCCACACTAGTTGGTGTTGCTTATTTTAGGGATTTTCCGGGGTAATGTGGGGAGCAGGAGGGAAGCCGAGGGGTGAGGAGGAGGGCTGGTAGGATGAGAGTTCGAGATCTAGGGGAGGTTGGGGGCCTGGTGGAGGAAGAACGGTGCTGGACTGAGGTAGGTGAAGGATGAGGGGCTGGTCCGAAAATGGCTTAGATGCTCCCAGCCCCACTTACTCACGGTGGCTGCGGCGACACTCCAGTGGATCTGAGGCGGTCCGGGTCGAGAGCCAGGAGGGCTGGAGCCGGCCCGCTCGGGGTGAGGGGGGGCCGGGGGGCCGGGGGGGCCGGAGGCCGGGACGAGTGCAATATTGGCGGGGGAAAGAACAACACTGCACCGCGTCCCGTCCCTCCCGCCCGCCCGGGGCCCGGGACCCCGCTCCGCACCGCTTGCAGCCGGACCAGCCCCAGAACCGGGGTCGCGCCGGGGAGTTTGGTCCACTTCGGAAGCCAGAGACTCGGCGCCCGGACGAGGGGGAGGGGACGGCCGGGGGAGGGGGGCGCGGGGAGGCAGAAGGGGAGACCGCGGTGGCCCGGAAAGCCGCTTTCCGACACCCAGCCGTTGCGCGCGCTTGCTCTTTAAATACTCGGAGTGCGCGGCGCGGAGCCGTCGCCGTGGCGACGCGTGTCCCAGCAACCGGACTGAATGGCTGTTGCCTGGCAACGCCGGGGCAGCGGTTTTGGGACCGCCCACCTAGATGCCCGCGCCTTCTCGGGCGGCCGGGCGGGGGGCTTCCGCGCCCCTCGGGCCTCCGCGCGTAGCCGCGGCCCCGCTTCCTTGCACCCCGCCGCCCCGAGGGGTTGTGAAAGCTCCGTTTCCAGTCTGTACCCGCGGCGACTGGGAACGGTTTTCCTAATGGGGGCGTAGCTGGGGGGGGGGGAGGTAACCTCTGGGGGGGGGGCCCGACCCCCACGCTCCACGTGCGCGGCGCCCAAGCGTTTGCGCCCTTCGTTCTTCTCGCCACCCCCCCCCCCGCCCAATCACGCACCCCCCCATACAGTCCCCGGGTCACACCGTGTGCCTGTCTACCCCCAATGCCACTCTGGGCCCCCAAATACCCTTCGGTTGCCCCACCTACTCTCTGCCGCCCACATGCGTCACTAACCTGCCCCGTTTCCCCTCCCACATTCCGCTGTCCTCTCCCACATATTTGGGTGCCCCTTCCTCGTACCTCGGGACCCCACCCACTGAGCGCCGTCTCCTCCAGACACCGCCCCCACGCGCCCCGGGGTCCCCCTCTTGCCGCCAGCCCCTCCCGTCGGTGGAGCGGAGCGTCCCTGCCCTCCGCGTCTGAGCCCCAGACCTGCGCGCCGGGCCCCTCGGGCCGCCCTCGGGCACGCCGCCCCCTCCGGCCAACCGGGCGCCCGGGGTCCCCGCGCGCTGCCGCCAGGGGGCAGGAGAGCCCCGCCCGCCGCGAGCCGGAGCCCAGCTCCGGGGCAGGAGCAGGAGACACCCCGGGGTGCCGCGGAGCCCAGGTTTCGGCCCGCGTCCAGTGGGACTTCTTCCCCGCCCCCTCCTCGGGAGGCAGCCAAGGCGGGAACGCGGGCCCTGGAAAGCCCGGCAGGGGCGGGGACTGTGGGTTTCGGTGGATCTGCGCGCGGAACCCTGCAGGGAGCGGCGATTCCGGGAAGTGGCGGGGGGAGGGGGTCCAAAACTGGCCCCCGGCCCCCCCTTTCTCGAGCCTGCTCGCCTCCCCCCGCCAAGCCCCCACGGTGGGGCTTCAGGGGGCCCGTTGAGAATGGGGAGCGGGGTGAGGGACGCGAGGGGGAGCTTCCTCGGCCCGCGGTCCGGGACCCTAACCCGGCCCACTTCCTCTGCCCCTTTTCTCACCTGGGCTGTTGCCCGGAGGCCAAAACTAGAGCCGAGGAGGCCCAGGTCCTCGGTTCCCCCCCACCCCCCACCCCTGCTCCTCTTCTGGGGCCGGGCAGTGGCCGGCGATGGGAGCACCCGCGGGATGTCAGAGGGTGGAGTGATCGGAGCCCACGTACCCCACCTGAGGGGCCAGGAACGGTTGGGGAGGAGGAGGAAGAGGTAGGAGGTAGGGAAAGGGGGAGGGGGCGGGGTTTTGTCACCTGTCACCTGCTCCGGCCGAGCCTAGGGCGGGCCGGGGACCGGTATAAAGCAGCAGGCGCCACCTCACACGCAGCTCCTTCCCGAGTGTGTTCCGCCCCCTCCCCACCCAGCTCGCCACCACCATGACGCCGCGCTTCCTGGCCCCTTGCTTCCTCCTGCTCCTTACAGGTGAGGGGCACAGCCGGGGAGGGGGCTGCCTTGCTCGTGTGGTCTTCTCAGCGTTTGCCTCAGGTCTCTTTCCTCGCAGATGGCATCCCCGGGGGCGCCCGGTCTGTGCCAGAATACAGGAGGGCGGCCAAGGACAGACAAGAGCCGGCCCCTCGCCCCTGGGGAGAGCTGGTGCCAGAGGCATAGACAGACCTGAAGAGAAGTCTGGGGAGGTGGGGGGGGAGTGGGGGGGGGTCAGGAGACATAGATCTTAGGAGCAGAGAAATGGACAGCTAGGAGCAGGGGTGTGGGGGGAGAGAGAGGTTGCCAGCCAGGAAGGAGGAGGAGGGCCCGACCAGGATTGGCCCCACTCCGAATCTTCTCGTGCCATTGCTTCTCAGGAGGCCAAAGGATGTCTTTCGTCCTTGTTCTGATTTGACCCCAACCCAGACCTGTCCCCTCAACCTCTTACACTTATCACTGCAGCCCAAGACACCGCTGGCACCTCGTCCCTGACCATCAGCCCTACCTCAAGCTCGGCCTCCGCCCCAGGACTCCCTGACACCTCGCCCCTGACCACCACTGACAGGTCGTCCCTGACCACCACTGACACCTTGTCCTCGACCACCACTGACTCCCCGTCCCCGACCACCACTGACACCTCATCCCTGACCGCCAATGACACCTTGTCCTCGGCCACCACTGACACGTTGTCCCCGACCACCACTGACATGTCCCTGACCACCAATGATACCACGTCCCTGACCACCAACGACACCTTGTCCTTGGCCACCACTGACATGTCCCTGACCACCAATGACACCACGTCCCCGACCACCACTCACACCTTGTCCCCAACCACCACTGACATGTCCCTGACTACCAATGACACCACGTCCCTGACCACCAACGACACCTTGTCCTCGGCCACCACTGACACCTTGTCCCTGACCACCACTCACACCTTGTCCCCGACCACCACTGACGTGTCCCTGACCACCAATGACACCACGTCCCTGACCACCACTCACACCTTGTCCCCGACCACCACTGACATGTCCCTGACTACCAATGACACCACGTCCCTGACCACCAACGACACCTTGTCCTCGGCCACCACTGACACCTTGTCCCCGACCACCACTCACACCTTGTCCCCGACCACCACTGACGTGTCCCTGACCACCAATGACACCACGTCCCTGACCACCACTCACACCTTGTCCCCGACCACCACTGACATGTCCCTGACTACCAATGACACCACATCCCTGACCACCAACGACACCTTGTCCTCGGCCACCACTGACACCTTGTCCCCGACCACCACTCACACCTTGTCCCCGACCACCACTCACACCTTGTCCCCGACCACCACTGACACGTCGTCACTGACCACCAATGACACCACGTCCCCGACCACCAACGACACCTTGTCCCCGACCGCCAATGACACCGCGTCCCTGACCACCGCTGGCACCTCATCCTTCACGAGCAGCCCCGCCAGCCACAGCGCCAGGACCACCACCAGCGCCACTAAGCACAGTGTGGAGCCCGTCACCTCCTCCCATCATAAGACTTCTCCCCAGTTGTCCATTAGGATCTCCTTTTTCTTCCTGTCCTTTTCCATTTCGAACCTTCAGTTTAACTCTTGTCTGGAAGATCCCAACACCGGCTACTACCAGGAGCTGCAGAGAAACATTTCTGAGTGGGTGAGTGGCTATTTTTTCTCTGTCGTGCTCCCCCAGCAGCAGCCCCAAGACCGCCTGAACGGTTTGCATCAAGCCTTAATCCCGCCCCTCTCACCCAGTTTTTGCAGGTTTATAATCAGGAAGATTTTCTGGGCCTCTCCAACATCAAGTTCAGGTACAATTCCGGGCGTGGGCCCTGTGGGGAGGGTGGAAGTTGCCGCCACTGTGGGGAGGCTGGCGCACTCACAGCCCCGGGGTGGTGGGGAGGGGGGGATTGCTGGCCCGGACGCTGGGACTCCTGGCTGAGTTCTCTTTCCCCGGGAGCAGGCCAGGATCTGTGATGGTAGAATGTACCCTGGCCTTCCGACAGGGCACCACCGATGCCCTCAACGTGAGGACACGGCTTGAGGAGCACAGAGCAGAAGCAGCCAGATACAACATGTCCATCTCGAGTGTCCGTGGTGAGGCCCCCGCCTCCCGGGCCCCTCCCTCCCGCCTCTTCCCCAGGGTGCTGGGAGGGGAGGGCCACCTCCCTGGGACAGTATTTTGACCGCTGCTTTTCCTCGTAGTACGTGACGCGTCATTTCCTTCCGCTGCTGGGTCTGGGTCTGGGGTACCCGGCTGGGGCATCGCCCTGCTGGTGCTGGTGTGTGTCCTGCTGGCACTGGCCATCGTCTATCTCGTTGTCCTGGTGAGTGTGTGGCCTCCAGCCCTGACCACGGCTGCCCCGCTGGAGGGAACTCCACGGCCCCCCCTGACACCCTGTTTCCCCAGACCGTGTGTCAGTGCCGCCGGAAGAACTGTGGGCAGCTGGACCTCTTTCCGCCCCGCGATGCCTATCACCCTATGAGCGAGTACCCCACCTACCATACCCACGGGCGCTACATCCCCCCTGGGAGTACCAGACGCAGCCCCTATGAGGAGGTGAGGGTGGGGCTCGCGGTGCTCGGGCTGGACACGGGCTCTGGAAGGATGCTTGCAAAGCCCGGAGAACTTGGAAGGGAAAGGGGGTGCGGAGGACGAGTCACAGGGCCTGGCGAGCATGGGGTCAGAGGTCAGAGGAGGCCTGGGGAGGGGACCTTGGGAGGAAGGGGACCTCCAGGGAGAGGGTCCCCACTACCGGCGGCTCCAGTTAGCGTTCCCTGCTGTGCCGAACGGGGATCTCAGACATGAAGCGGGTGAGGCTCCGTGCCCAGGGGAGCCCTTCCCGCGGGGACTCACAAGGGAAGAGGCACCTGTGCCCCGCCTCCCCTCCAGGCTCCTGAGAGCGGAGAGTAGATTGAGAAAGGCCGGCAGGAACGTGGGCTAGGAAGCCTCGCCAGGCGAGCCTGGGCGCCACGGGCCTCCGGCCTCTGGAGGAAGCGAGGACCCCTCCTCCCCCTCGGCTCACCTGGCCTTTCTCTCCAGGGCCTGGTAAATAATTACTCGGGCCACCTGGGGCTGGAACGCCACTCCAGGTGGGGGAGGGGAGTTTCCTTCCCTTGACCCTGTTTTCCTTCGCCCGCGGACTTCCTTCCCCCAGTTTTGCGGAGACACGCATACACCTGCCGGGGCTGGAGGCACAGAGGATGGAAGGAGACAGACGGGAGCAGTAGGCGAGGGCAGGGGGGCTGCTGAGAGCCCAGGGGAGGGAGTGGAGGGGAGCGGAGGGAGGAGGAGAGGCCCCTGTTTACGGTCACCTGGCTGCCAGCGGGGCGGCAGGTGTTCTTCCAATTAACCCTTCCAGAGTTAGTGAGAGTCTCGGGCCTGGCACCCCGCCTGGGGTGGGACCCACAGCCCCGGGAGGCGCTCTCAGCCGGCGTCTCCCCCACCCAGGTCTCCGCGGGCAACGGCGGCGGCAGCCTCGCTTACGCGAACCCGGCGGCCACCTCTGCTGACTTGTAGGGCGTGTTGCCTGCCCTCGCCCAGCCGGTGCCAGCTGCCTCCCCCGGGCTCCTTGCTGCCAGGCCTCTCCTCTCAGCTCCGTCCCGGGCTGGTGAGCTGGCAGTTCAGCCTGGGCCACTCACAGGCCCCACCACGTCCCCTCACCGGCCTCGGCCCTGCCGAAACCCACTGGGGCCCCTTGGGGACAAGCCTGGGACAGCGGCTCCCAGGAAAACAGGCCCAGAGAGCCCTGAGAGGGAAGTGAGCCCCAGAATGTGGCTGAATAAAACGTGGACCCCCTCTGTGCTGCCACCTTGGGATCTGTCGTCTGTGGCCCCTCGTGACCATCTGCGACCCGTAGATGAGGGCGCCGAATGTGGGGAGGGGACCTGGAAGGGGTCTTTGCAGGGGATGGTGGGGGGAGGAGGCAAGAGGTGGGGTTCATCTGGAAAGCAGGAGGCGTGGTGAGGAGACGACATTGGGGTGCCGGTCACCTCTTCGCATCCCTGGCGGCGCAGGAGGAAGGAGGAAACGAAACCGAGGCGGCTCTGAGGCTGGCGTGACCCGGCTCCACCTGCACCCGCGGCTGTCCTCACCCCTCTCCTGGGCTGGGGGCTGGTGGCGGCCACACCCTCGCCTCCCCTTGGCCCCGTGCCCCTGGCGGCTCTATTCTTAGCGTCCCGGGGTGTGAAGTAAGCCCCTGGGCGGCGATAACGCAGGCAGAGTCAACACGGCCACCACGATAAGCTGCATCAGATCCCAGATCCGGAGGTGCTGGCGCCAGGCCCGGCCCCCTCCCTGGCCAGCGGGGTCGACTCCAGGCGCCCCGGGAATGGGGAAGTGGTTCTGCTTCCCTGACCCCTTCGGGCCCAGGCACGGGGCCTGCCCTCTCGCCACATCCCCTGGGGCCCTGGGCCCCCCGCCGGGCCGGCAGCCACCAGGGCGGCGGGTCCCCTGAAGGCCGCCGTCAGCCTGGGTCTGAGCGGGAGCCGGTGTGGCGGGAGGCCCAGAGCACCCGGCCAGGGACCTCCTTCCCTCGGGCCCCGGGTCCGCCCAGCACCCCTGCTCTGAGCCACGGTGCTGCACCCTGGGTCCTTCCCGTCTGCTACGCCCAGCACAGGAAACAAAGGAATGGAAGGCAGAGATGTGCCGGCATCACAGTTTATTGTTTATAAACCATGAAAATAACAGCTGTTGTTCGGCACGGGCCGGGCAGTGCCCACTGCAGGGGGCAGCAGCGGACCCCAGAGGCCTTGCCTAGCCCAACCCACGGGGGACACCCAACCTCAGCTGGGGCCCCACGGGAGACTTGGCACGTTGGCGTGGGTGTGGGACGGGGTAAAGCATGCAAGAGGGAGACAGGGGATACAGGCATGCGGCCGAGGGGCGTGGGGACCCCAACGACTAAAGCAGGATGACGGGGCCCCCTTCCCCTCACCAGGGAGCGCCTGGGCAGTGTCCGGCCAAAAAAGCCTGCCCGCCCCAAGGCTGTAGTTGAGGACTGACGGGGCAGGGAGCTGGGCAGGGCAGAGTGCAGAGGGCAGACTGGGGATCATGCCCAGAGTTCCAGATGCCTTCCCTCCCCGGCAGCCGGGGGAGAGGCACGGGACAGGGATGGGGAAGGGGGCCCCTCCGTGACTCGGGTAAGATGCCAAGGGCAGGGTGTGGGGCAGAGACTCGGCGGGGGCTGGAGGGAATGAGGGATATCTAGAAAGGTGAGCAGAGGAGAGTCCCCTGGTGGAGGGAAGGCCCCAGGAATACACAGACATCGGGTAAGGGGCCAGAGGGCACGGCAGGAGGAGCGTGAGGGGGAAGCTGCCGGAGGCATAAGCCGGCTCCAGCAGGCCTGGGGGGGGCAGGGCCCGGGTCAGTCCAGCTTGGCAAAGCCCCCGATGGTGACCTTCCTCTCAGGCTTGGTGCCCACGGGCTCCTGCAGTTGGACGGCACCGCCCCCGATGAAGCAGAAGGCAGGGCACACGGGCCCCGAGCAGTCCAGGGGGCACTCCAGGAGCCCGCGGAAGGACACGGCGTCCAGGAAAGAAACTCGGCCCCGCTCGTAGTCCAGGCAGATGCCCAGGCGGGGCGGCAGGGGCACGGTGCAGCTGGCCGCGGGGCCGTCCCGCCCCGTCAGCCCCGCGTTGGAGCTGGCCCCCGACCCCAGCAGGATCTTGCCCATGCCGATGGTCAGGAAGGCGAAAGGTGGCGAAGCCTCCACGGTGGCGTCCTCGGCACCGCTGTCGTGTCCGCTGTCCGGGTCGTACCTGCGGGAGCCGGTGGGTGGGAAGGTGTTGGGGGCGGAGGGGGGACGTGGGGCACGGGGGTGGGGGGGCGGCGAGGGCTGGCTGAGACACAAGGGGTGGGGTGGGGCCGAGGGCTGAGACGGTGAGAGGACGGGATGTCGGGGAGCGAGTGGTTGAAAGGATCGACTTGGGACGCGTCGCAGACACAGGGGTTAGAATACGGGGCGGGGGGCGGGGTCTGAGTCCACGAGGAAAGCGGTATCGAAGGGCAAGGACGTTGGCACGAGAGGTAGGGGAGAAGGAGGTGAGGATCAGGCACCACGAGGAGGCAGGGGATAGGAAGGGGTGAGGAGAGCAATGGGGGAGGGGCATCACGCCGGCAAGGAGCTCGAGGAGGGTTTGAGGGGGTTGAGACGGCTTAGTGACCGAGGGGCTGGGGAGAGAAAGGCTGTCGGGAAGGCAGGTGTTGGGAGAGAGCTGGGGTGGAGGGGTGTCAGATGGGGGTGCATTTCAGAGAAAAGGGGTGTTTAGGGACAGTGCGGGGAGAAAGGGTTCGGGGAGGCACACGCGTGGGGGACGTTAAGCAGGGCGCTGGCAACAGAGGGGGTGGAGATTGCAACGTCAAGGGAAGGATTTTAGGATGTTGAAAACAGACGCGGTGAAGGAGGTCCTGGGAAGGGTGGGTTTGGTGGAGACAGCACGTTGGAAACGGCGTTGGGAGATGCAGAGGCCGGACGGGTGGCCTGGGGGGCCTGAGGGACAGGTGGAAGCAGGCGGACGGCCCCTCTCCCCACCTCCCTTTCCAAGAGACACACTCCTCCGAAAAGCAAGCCTCCGAGCCCCTTGGGCGGAGCCCACGCCGGGCTCGGCCCCGCGTCCCTGCTCCCGATCTCCCGCTGCCACCCCGTCCTGGGCCCAGCTCCCCCACCCAGGGCCCCCACACCCCGTCCCTCCCCGAGAGGCCTGACCTGGGGCTGACCACGTCGGGGGCTCCCTGGAAGCTCTCCTGAAGCTTGCTCTCCAGCCCGACGCCCACCTTGACCAGGTAGGAGGCTGGGTCCACGGCACAGGCCCAGTAGCTGCGGCCCTGGGTCACGGCCACGTCTCCCAGGACCACGTCCACGCTCAGGTGGCAGCCGGTGAGCAGCCGCTCAGCGGCCAGCAGCAGGGGCAGCCCCGGGACACTCCGCACCGCTCGCTGGTCCTTGCTGATGGCCAGGCGCTCTCGGCTCGTGCCCCAGCGGCCGTCCAGGAAGAAGTGGAGGACTGCGGCGGGGGAGGGACAAACACAGGCCTTGAGGGCACTGGGGGGTTTCGGGACATGAACGAGCTGCTGAGGGCTGGGCGGGGGCTCTGCGGACCAGGGCCCGGAGGACCACCACCGGGGGCATCCCAAATGAGCTTGGGACCCCAAGAAGAGTTTTAGGAGTGACTAGTGGGTCCAGAAACCGGTCTCCCAGTTGGCCCGCAGCGCCTCCTCCTGGCCCTCTCCTGTGGCCGCGCCCCCCCCCACCCCCGCCAGAGCCCCCACTGCCGCTCCGTCCCAGCCGTGACACCCCCCTCCCCACCGACCCACGCCTTCCAGCCCACACTCTGGTGCTCACACCCGGCCCTCACACCCCACTTGGGTGGGGATGCTCCTGGATTCCGCCCGCGCCCCAGGGGCCAGACCATTTTCTGGAGAGTCACTGCCCTCACGCTTACTACTGGGAACGGACCTCAGTCCCTTCTCACAGCAACAGTACTGCTGTTGTCCCTACGCAAGAGGGACCCGAAGTTCAGAGAGGACAAATAGCTTGCCCAAAGCCACAGCTGGCAAGAGGCAGAGCGGGCGTCTGAACGCAGGTGGTCCAGCCCCAGAGCTGGCACGCGGCCCGCTGTGCTGTCTCGCCGGCCGTCGGTGGCCTCAGTGGGTCCCCGCGTACCCTACGCGCCCCGAAGGCCGCACTGTGCCCAGCCGGGCGCCGCTCACCGGGTGCGGGGGGCGTGTGCAGGTGCACGTCCTCGCTGTACTCGCCATAGCCGGCCTTGTTGCAGCCCCGCACGCGCAGCACGTACACGGAGCCCGTGTCGGGGTTCTCGAGCAGGGCGCTGGTGCCCCTCACCTCCTCCCGCCGCTGCCAGCGGGTGGGGCCCGGCTGGGCGGGCACATCGGTGCGCCGGAACTCGATGGTGTAGTGCCAGGCGGGTGGCGAGTGGGGGGGCAGTCGCCAGCACAGGAATATCTGGTCGTAGGCGAAGGTGCGCTGGGTGTCGATGACGGGAGCCTCGGGCACTGTGGGAAGAGACAGAGGGGGTCAGTGGGGGCCTGGTCAGCGGCCTGGCGTGGAGGGTGGGCAAGGGAAGGGGAAGCAGCGGGGGCCGGGGGGGTGAGTGTGGGTGAGGGGGAGCTGCGGAGAAGGCCGTCTGGGGGCCGGGGGCCGGGCAGGGGGCGGGCAGGGCACAGCCCAGGGGAGAGACGGGTGTGGACGGGGCAGGGGGCAGGGGGCCTCGTGCCCGTCCTGGCCTGCCGTTCTCTCACTCTGGCCTTAGGTCAGTTGCTTCCCTTTTCTGGGCCTCAGTTTCCTCCTCTGTCAAAAAAGGTATTAGACCAGATGGGGACCCTTCTTTCTATGACCTTGTTTATTCTCCGGATAAAGAAGGGCCCAGGGAAAGGCAGACAAGGCCACTGGAACCCAGGCTAAAGGGCACGGACAGGAGGAGGGGGCAGGGCGGGAGGGAGACAGACGCGAGGGCCAGCAAGCCAGAGAGCAGGGGCCGGGAGGGGGCGAGTGAGAGCCGGGCAGCAGCAGGAGACCAGGGTCAAGGGGAAGAGGAGGCAAGTAGAGAGGGCGAGGGTCCGGAGGACAAAAGGTCAGAGGGCAGGGATTAGGCAGGAGCCCAAGGCAGGCAGAGAGAGAGACAGAGGGCGCTGGAGGGGGAGGACCGAGAAGGAAGCAGGGGTGGGTGGCCGAGCTGTGTGGGGGCGGCAGGGCAGGGCCCCCGGGGCAGGGCCGCTGACTTGCCTGGGGTGCTCCGGAGCGGAGTCCGCGGTGGCCACAGCCTACAAACAAAGAGAGGGAGAAGCAGCGCTGAGCGCGGTGTGGCCGGGCGGGCGGGCGGGCGGGCGGCGGGGAGGGGCGGCTAGGCCGGGCTTGGCGGGAGGCCGGGACGTCCCGGTGGGCGCTGCCCCCCGGGCCCGCTGCTGGGGGGGTGGTGGGGGGAGACGGGGGAGGGCTCTAATGGGGCACGGGGCCTGGCCACCTCCTCACCTCGCAGGAAGTTAAGCTCTGTCAGCAGCTTCATCTCACGCCCCACGTCCAGCTGACAGTGTCGGAAGGAGGAGCTGGCGGCCGGCCGGAAGGTCTGCAGGGCCTCCGTGGCCCGGGCAATCCTGCGACGGGGGCGGGCAAGGGTCAGGCACGGCCCTCCGGGCCGCCGCCCTTCCCCCCCGCCCGGCCCTGCCTGTCCCTAGAGCCTCGGCCCCTGCTGTGGGTCTCCTCCTGTCCCCGCAGGCGAGCTGGGTACCAGTTGGGCCCGGTGTTAAAGCCTGGGGACCTGTCTGTCCACCGGGCAGCACCTCGCACGCTGTCCCCGACACTGGCCGCACCCCTGCGTCTGTCCAGGGGGCTGCACCTCGCATGCCGTCCTCGACACTGGCCGCACCCCTGCGCCCCCGCGCCCTGGGCCGCGCCCCCGGGTACCTGTTGTGCAGCTGCTTGGCTGCTTGCACAAAGCAGGGCTGGTCTGTTTCCTTAAGAACCTCCTGGGCATAGCCCACCAGGCCTGAGCCATCCAGTAGGCTCCGGTGCTCCTGGATCTGGGCGCCGAGACGGGCCAGGCGCTCCTGCTGGCACTCCTCAATGGCCTGGAGCAGCGATGCCCGCTTCTCCTCCAGCACAGCCCCCAGCCCCCGCACCAGCTGGGACACCTCCTCCTTGGCCTGCTGGCCACTCACCTGCCCAGAGAGCAACACTCACTATCTTCCTCTCGAAGGCGGCACGTGTGCCTGCCTCCTGGGGCGCCACACCGGGGCCGGGACCACGGCAGGTCTGGGGAAACCCTACCCGCCCGTTCCAACAGAGCCAGGCTCGCGTCTCCAAAGACCCCCCCGGACACCCACATGGGTTTAACTTCTGAAGCTTTGTGCTCACCTTCCTGGATGCCCACACCACAGCCCTGAGCCCTTAAGGAGTCCCCCAAACAAGAGAGGCCACGACTGCACTAATGTCCACCGGCCTCCGCCCCTTCCTTACTGTCTATCCCCACGTCGGCCGATTCGAGCCATCTGCCAGAAAGTGTCAGAGGTGTGTGCTATCCTCAGCGGCAGCCGAGCCTGAGGGCATCTGAGCTATGTCTCCGGGGCTTTCCAAGCTCTCCCTGTCCTGGGTGACCGCCGCCCTGGCCCCACTGTAGCCCCAGGTACAGCCTCGTCTGGGGCACCCATGTCCCAGCCAGCCTGGCTTAACCAGAACCCCAACACATCCCTGGACCCCACATGGGCCTCCTGAGCTGGCAACCAGGCGATCGGGCCATGCCCACGCACACCCCCCCTCCGGCTCCCACTCCCCGGCAGGGCCCAGGGCCCACCTCCATGCCCTCCCTCACCTCAGTGTGCCTCACGGTCTCCTCCAGCTCACAGATCTGGGTCTGTACCGTGTCCTGGTTTCCCAGGATGTATGTCAGGCTCTTTGTCAGCTTGTCCTGAGGGGGAAGAAAGAGGTGGGCATCATGCCTAGCTCGGCAGAGGCCAGCATGTAGGAGGAGGTGCCAGAGGGCGTGAGTGTGGGCTGAGCGAGGCAGAGTCCTCACCTTGAGAGCCTGGTAGGCGCTGAGCACCGGTGTGATCTTGTGCCCACCGTGGGTGCGCCTCACCCGGCAGAGCTGGCACACCAGCCGCTGGCACGTCTTGCAGTAGTGGGTCACCTCTTCCTTGTGGTCTGGGCACATCAGGCCCTAGGGACAGAAAGAGCAGTGACGGAGTCAGCCGACCGGGGGCCTGAGGGGGCTGACCGACCACCCAAGCGCTTGGCCCTGCCTCTCCACGGCCCTGTGGGGGAGCCCGGCCGGGGTGCTCCACAGTGCCACCTGGTGGTGCACACTGGCACCAAAGGGAGCCTGGCCTGCACCAGGTCTTCGCCTAGCTCCGCCCTCCCCTCTACCTCCGGATGCGTGCTAATAGCAATTACAACGATAATTAATCTTTGCCTTGCGGCTAATCATTAACCTTGCCCATCTTGTTCACTGCCCTATCCCCGGCGTCTAGAATAGCACCAGGCACCAGGCTTGATAAATATTTACTCAGCGAACGCGTGAACGCAGACAGATCTTTTCAGCCTACAGGTAACTTTCACAAACACTATCTCTTGTGATCCCTTCCACAACCCTCAGGGCATGGGGATGGCAGGGCAGATGTTATCGTTCTCATTCAGCAGACAGGATGGAGGCTGGACGATGTTTAAAGACTCGTCCGGTGCCTTTTCGTTGTTGTTGTTACCGAAAGAGGAGCCCGGCAGAGGCGAACCTCCGCCCACCTCCTTTCGCGAGCCCACAGAGCCGGGCTCGCCCCCCCACACCGGGCGGCACCACCGCGTCCCTCCCTCCGCAGGCTCTTCGAGGGCTGGCTCACCTTGGGGCGGAAGGAGAGGGTGGGCAGCGTGGGCTCGTGCTGGGCCTTCTGGGTGCCCCAGGGGTGGAAGAGCTTGAAGCACTCGTTGCAAAAGGTGGCTCGGCACTCGGTGCAGCCCTTGGTGGCCTCTAGTGGCGGGGGCTTGCACAGCTGGCACAGGATGGCGCCGCCCACACTCACACTCTGGCGGTACCGCTCTACCACACGCTCGAGGGTCAGGTTCCGGAACAGCCCTGCCAGGCCCCGCTCCCCCAGATCCACATCGCCCTGGCAGGCTGGGCACGGGAACATGATCACCTGGGGGTGCAGGGCGCCTCGCTTCCGCCCGGGGTACGTCCCAAAGCCTGTGGGAGTGCAGGGAGGTAGGGAGGTGAGCATTTCGGCCGGCCGAGGGGCAGGGAGTCTGCTCCGTGGAAAAAGAAAAGACTTTTTATTGTGCCAGAGCTCAGCTCGCATTACAGCCTGTATGAATGGTCTCCTCACCCCCCGCAAGCCAGACAGATGCCCCTGACCGGCGACGGAGGTTTCCATCTTCCCCGTGGACACCCCGGCGTCCCCACCCCCGGTCCCCGGGACCCAGCCCCACCTGACTTAAGCAGCCGATCCAAGCGGTCCGGCTTGGGGAGAGTTCTGCGCCCGAGGCGGGGACTCCGGGTGGAAGGGGTGGAGGCAGGAGAGGTGGGCTCGGAGCTGGGGTCCCCACCGTGGCCTATGTAGCCCTGCTGGCCCAGCACCTCCCGGGCACAGGCCTGGCACACGTTGTGGGTACAGGGCAGCACCAGTGGCTGCTTGTACATCTCTTGACACACCGGACACAGCAGCTCTCTCTCCATGTTCTTCATGCTTGTCTGTGGAGACAGCAGGAGCCCGGCTCAGAGCACGACACCGGGCACATCTCGACAGGCCTCTCAGCTGCCCTCAGAAACCCACGGGGTCTCGAGCAGGGGCAAGAAGACGAGCTGCCTAAGGCTCTTCCCCAGCACCGGCCTGGGCCTGGTTCATACACCTTCCCGGCTCTGTCGCCTGCCTCTCCTGCTCTGGCACAGAGCTAAAGCCCACGGAGGGGGGGGGGGCGGGTTGGAGCGCCAGCCTCCCCCAGCCTCTAGCCCCGCCCCTCTCGCTCCCCCTGCGGGGGAGCTGGGCCCGCAGCCCCTCTCCCCTGGCCATTGCCCGCCTCCCCCCACCTCTGGGCCGCCAGCTGCTCTCAAGGACACCGCCCATTCTGCAGCTCGGTGCGGACCCCCGCCCCCTTCGGGGGCACCCCCCTCCGCCCCGGCGTGACTCCTCCCTATAGCCAGGCGCCGCTCGCTCTCCATCCTCCTGCTCACCGCGTCCATCATCTTGCCGCGGCTCGGCCCGCGGCCGCCCCAGGCTCCATTCCCCAGCCTTCATTTCCCCACCCGGCTCCTCGGGTCGGCGAGACGAGCCCATTCCCTTCGCCCCCGACCGTCCGGCCCTCCCGCCCCCTCCCCCTCCCCCTCCCCCTGACTAGCCGCAACCCCCTCCCCAGGCGACGGGGAGCCCAGCTCCCGCCTACTTGCCCCCTCCCCACCGGAAGTACCCCTCCCTTTTTTGGCGGAGGGGGTCCTCAAGCTATGCCCCACCCCCCCGCCTCACCTTGGTCCCTCGCTTCGCAGCCATCCCGGTCAGGGGCGCAGCTGACACAAAGGAGGGAGGGACAGGCAGGGAGGGGGAAGGAAGTGGTGGTGGGGGGGCAGGGTTGGCACCGCCCCTGGGAGAGCCGGGCACGGGTTGCCATGACAACCGCGGGCTCCGAGGCAGCCCTGAGTGGGGGCGCGGTGGGGTGGGGTCTCGCCGAAGGGTCCAAATTTGGAACCGCACCGTGGGGCGGCTCCTTCATCGCCCCTCACCTAGCCTCAGTTTTCTTGGAAAACATCCGAGCTCACACACGCCCCCTCCTCGTAGCGTACAGAGCCCCAGCCCTGGTGCACTGCCGGCGGGCACCCCAGCCCAGCCGCTGCATCCGGGCGGCTCCTGGTTCCTCATACCCCAGCAGATGGACGCCACCTCACTCACCTCCGGGCTGCCTCCGGGCTTACCCTCTCCAACCCGCACCCCGAACCTCCCGGTCCCCTCTGACCTACATCCCGGCATCTTGCCTCATCTCCACCTGTTCAAGGTCCCGGCCGGCCCCGGACCCCCGTGCCCCCCACCCCCTCCGTCCTCTCCCCTCGACCCCACCGTAACTCACACTGATGCGGACCAGCGCGTCCATGATGGAAGTGAAGGTCTGCATGTCCTCACCCTCAGCCATGGCCTTACCATGCCCGCCCGCCCCCGGGTGCCCGATCCCGGCTGCGGCTGCGAACCCCGGGCTTAATGCGGGAGCCCGGTGGGGGTGTGGGGAGGGGTGGGGGTGAGATGTCACTGCGCATGCTCCAGAGACAGCCTCGAACAGCGCCCGTCGAGGTAGGAGGTGGGAAATAGTTCTCCCCACGTGGTCCTCGGAAGACGGGGTGGGGGGTGGGTAACATGGAATGGCATTGGAGGGGGAGCCATTTCTTATGTTGCCATTCTTCGTTGGCTCCGTAGTCTTACTTATATAAAGCGGGAGGAGAGTTTCAGAGAAAGACGGGCTCCAGAACGGGAGGACCAGATTTTGGTTTGGGCAAGAGTCCACGGGAGATGTCTAGCCAGCGATCATGGCGTAGGGAGGTGTGAGGAACGGGCACTGGAGACGACATAAATGGCAAAGAAGACACACGTGGGCTAGAGGCTAGGGGCCACGGGCCCAGCAGCTTGCGCCGAGAGACAGCAGACGCTCGGGGTGCCGGGGAAGGGCCGGGGACCAGGGCGGTGGCCACGGCCCCTCCTGGACGCAATATTTCCTCCCTGCCGGCAGGGGGCGCTGCGGCCAGGCGCCTAGAGGGAGCGCGGGGAAGACGTGGGGGGGAAGCGAGCCCGCGGGCCGGGCTGACGCATGCGCACGGCCGGCCGCCCCGGTTCGGCTCCATCCGCTCTCGGCTCGGCCCGAGGCGTCCACTGGACCGGAGGGCAGGACGTGATGGGTAACGGCTCCGGCGGGATTCCCCCCCCCCGACGGACGAGTGTGGTGGGGTGGGGGCGGCCCGGCTGTGGCGGTCCTCTGCCCGCAGAGCTGACGTGTCCTGGGCCCCGGGGGCGGAAGGGCTCGGGCGCCCGGGGCGGGGACGCCGGGGGTCGCGAGGGGGCGCGCGGCCCGGGGTGGGGGCGGGGAAGCGGCTGTGGCCGCGGCCCGGGGCCGGGCCGAGCCCGACTCGGCGCCTCCTGTGGTCGCCGCCCCTCCAGCCGTGGGTACGGGCACCTCGCTGGCGCTCTCCTCCCTCCTGTCCCTGCTGCTGTTCGCCGGGATGCAGATGTACAGCCGCCAGCTGGCCTCCACCGAGTGGCTCACCATCCAGGGGGGCCTGCTGGGCTCGGGCCTCTTCGTCTTCTCTCTCACCGTATCCTTCCTGCGCGGCTGGGGGCGGGGGGAGGAGGCGGCCGAGCGGCTCTGCCGGGTCTCTCGTCCCACCCTTAACTCCCTGGGCCCAGGCCTTCAACAACCTGGAGAATCTGGTCTTTGGCAAAGGATTCCAAGCCAAGATCTTCCCCGAGAGTAAGTGCGAACCGGGGGTGGGGGGGGTGGGGGGGGCGCTGTGAGTGAGCCCTCTGCTCTAACCTCCCCCAGCAGGGGACTGACCTCCCAGGCGCTCAGTTGGTCCGAGCTGCGTAGGGGAGCTGTGCTTGCTGAGGCTGTCGGAGGCGCTGACGCTCCCGGAACACGTCCTCTAGCTCGTGGAGGAGCTGGAAGGGAAGGCCGGAAAGCGCGACACTTCGTTACCTTTGGGCCACTTCCCCGGGGAGGTCTGAGGACAGGGCGCGCGCCTTGCCCACGTCCTTGGGGACGGTCTTTGTTCCCCCCAGAGGAAGGAACAGGACTGACTCTATGAGGGGTTCTGATGTGAAGTTGAGCCGGTGTCCGTGGATTCTGTGTGTTTAACACGATCGTCAATAGCTTAAGTGTTAGAGCCTCCAGGTTTCACCTCAGCAGCGACCCTGACCGAGTTAGAACAAACGTGAGATCGTTTCCTGTTTGAAACGTACTTGTTATTGCTTGCGCAATGGAGAATTGATGATTTCGCTATTTATGCAGAATTAAGTTCACAAAGCAAATCAGACGTCGAGGCCGGGTCACCTAAGGAGTGTCACAAGCTTGAAAGTGACAGCACGTGCCGCCTCTTGTGGAGCCTTCCTCCCGTGGAATAGAGACCTGGTTTCTGCACCCTTCTCAGGGCCTTGCTCTCTCCACTCAGCCCTGTTGCAGTCTCCCCCAGCTCCTTCCCTCCTGCAGCCTCAAGCCTTCCGAGGTTTTGTTTCCATGTGTTCTGTCTTCCTGTGCTTCGGAAAGAGACCTTTGTTGTGGGGCAGGCTCTTGGCCTTCTTGTCCTACGCTGCCCTCCCCAGCGGGGCGGTCGGTGTTTGCCCTTCCTTTCTACCCTCTCACTTTCTCTCCAGTCCTACTCCGGATGCCCCGGAGACCCTTTCCTGCTTCCGTGGGCATGGGTGTCCAGACCCTCTGCCCTCTAACCTGTGTCCGGGGACTGAGGCCCTCAGCTTCCACCGCTGGACAGCCAGTTGAGTGAATCAGTCCTTCGTGGCTGGCTTTTGTGGCAAAGGCCTCACCCTCTTTCCCAAACAGCAGCAGACCTTGCCCTTCAGATGCTGCTGTCACTTTTTCTTTTCCTTTATATTGGAAGAAAGCCAGGGTAGGGAAGTTAAGTGACATTTGTGACAGAGCTGGTAAGGAGCATGCGTCTCCTGCCTCCATGTCCCGGGCATCATTAAGGGCGTCTGAAGTCCTCCTGCCAGTGTCATGCCAACTCCCTCCAGGCAGGTCCCCCCAGATTCAGAGCGCCCCCGGTGTCTCCTAGAATGCACATATGAAGGCTCGGTATTTCCCACTCCGACCAGCACCCTCCTTGTGCCCTCTTGCCTCCCCAGTTCTTCTCTGCCTCCTGTTGGCTCTCTTTGCATCCGGCCTCATTCACCGTGTCTGTGTCACCACCTGGTAAGTGCCTCGCAGCTGGGGAAGGGGCGCAGCGTGCTTCCCCCTCCCTCCTTTCCCCTTCCCCACTTCCCCAAACCTGATCCAGGATTCTTTCCCTGCTGCTGCCGCCGCCCGCCTGCCCGAGGAGGCACCAGGCTGGCCGGATGCCCGCCGATGCCGTGACTTTCCTGTCTTCACCCGCAGCTTCATTTTCTCCATGGTTGGCCTGTACTACATCAACAAGATCTCCTCCACGCTGTACCAGGCAACAGCTCCAGTCCTCGCCCCAGCCAAGGTCACGGGGAAGGGCAAAAAGAGAAACTGACCCTGCGTGTCCAATAAAGTTGATTCTTTGTAGTTCTGTGAGCCGTGATCTACCGCGAGCCCCTTGTGCCGTCCCCGCACACGCGGGCTGCCGTGGCA